>NC_056075.1:31557612-31877612 GCF_016772045.2 Ovis aries | reverse complement strand
CTTTCCCATTTTAGGGCCCCTCCACTGCAAGGACCTCAGTGTTCACTTTTGTAGCTCTTGCTGCATGCCAGACACCCTCAAGTGCTTCACAAATATTAGCTATTATGACAAAAATTAGTCATAAAAAGACCCTGGGAAGTATGTACTATTATCATCCTCATTTTAGAAATGGGGAAACCAGAGCCCAGAGAAGTTGAGTTCTGGGACACAAAATAATAATAAGTGGCACAGCTGGGGTTCAAGCCCAGGCAGCAGGCTCTGCAGTCCTTGCTCCAAGCTCTGACTCTGCCAGCTCATCCAGAAAAGGAGCCGAGCTTGTTCCTGAACCTCAGAGCTTCCCTGGCCTTCCGCATCCTGGAATTTCTCTGGCTTACACCCATTAGATGAGATTCAGTTAAAAACAAAATCAAGCACAAAAGCCACGTCTTGACCAGTTCATGTTGTACAAATATGTGCTTTCAGCTAACAGAAATAAATTGCAAATCCTCTTTGCCAGTTCCTTGCTCCTGGATACAGCGCCTCACTCTTTGAGGCTCCGAAGCGAGTCAAACGCATCCATCGGTGACCCCCCAGGACCCAGAGTATGGAAAGCCAGACCCGAGTGAGCTCATTACCCATCACTTGGTTGTTGGCTGAAATAAATATCAATAAATAAAAAGAAAACCCTCTGGAGTTATGCCTGCAGTTGGGCACGCTAACATTCATTAGCATATCTTCATAAAAATGCGTGTCTGCTGCACATGTTCATTGCTCATCACAATGGTTATTCGCACCTCATTAATTACCAGTTGCCTTTAGGCGTTTACTTGAAGGCAGTCAAGTACTATGTAATCGAGTAGAGCTAACAAATTACTTTTGTGAGGAATCTGGAAAAAGGAAAATGTGAGATTAGCAATTAGTATTTGTCTCCGACTTTGCTTGATGGCTGGTTGCTTACCTTGTAATGATTTGAGCATTGCACAACTGGGTTTCAGTGAGTCTTCTCTCTGGACTCTCCGTCTCCATTTCCCAAATGAGTATTTTTCTGCCATCTTCTCTTCTTATGACTAAGTCAGCGTTGTTCAAAGTGTGGCCCAGACCACCTGCATCTGGTTTTGTTCAGGGGGTCTTGGTTAAAAGTGAGGAGTCCCTGGCTCCAGCACAGGCCACTGAATCAGAAAATCTTTACAAATGAAGCCTAGGCGGGCTGACAGCATGAACCAGTCTGTACCCATTAGTTCAGAGTTGCGTTCATTTTCAGGAGGGTTCTGATTTTGATAACAAACTCCATGGGTACCCCAGGCCTGAAGTTACGCATTGTCACATGAGGCCGGGTGATTCTTAAGCATATTAAAGTTTGAGAAGCACCATCCTAAGTGTGGTAGAGGGATTGGATGGGATAAAACTGCCAGTAGTAGTGAGTTTGATGGGAAAAAAACACTCTCAGTTGTCATTTGTAAGAATCATATTACAAATATCACTTGTTTGGGATAGAAGAAAGATTCTTCTATAGGGAGAAAACCATGCAAAATACATTATCTTACATACTAACTATGAGACTGCTGCTCTGATTGGCCTCAAGTCAGGAAATGTGACAAAACCCACATCAGGGAACACAGTAGAATTTATCCCTGCCTAGACATTCTCTGAAGACAGATGTGGCCCGAACACAAACTCACCAGCTTCTTTAGAACTGGCTCCCAAGGAGTGGCCACCATAAAACAGCATCAGCCTTGTCCATGGGGCTAAGAAACTTTGCCGGCAACGGTCACAAACTAGCCACCCACAGCTATGTTCTGCTTTGCGCATCATGACTTACACATTTTATGTCATTTTCATATATTTAAAAATCATTGTCCAAACAATTATCCTATCTTCTCTTGAAATATCAGAGGGATTGGCAAACGTGTACTTTGTTCCCACGTGGCAGGAGTTGACTAGCTTAATAGCAACTGCCCTCTTTGGACAGAGCTTAGGGTTTTACTTCAGTGTGGTCCCCAGGCAGCTTGCTTCCTCCATTTCCATCTCCTGCCAAGCCCCATGGCTGGGATGTTGCTGCTTCTGCTCTGTGACCTGGGAGTTCTCAACCTTGGCTACATGTTGGAATGAACTTGAGAGCTTTAATTTTTTAAAGAAGGAGGAGGAAGCAGGAGAGGAGGGAGGAAGGAAGAAAAAAGAGGAAGAAGAAAGCAAAGCAAAAGGAAAACAATGAGCTTACCACAGATTACTGCCATAGAACCTCATGGGTAGGGCCTAGGAATCTGTATTTTTAAGCTCTCCAGGTGATTCTCTGCTGAGAGGGTTGAGAACCACAGCTTCACCCTTAGACCCTTTACAGAAGCTGCCTCAAGGGAGGATCCCAGCAGATTCTTGTGTACCTGATGGCCCATCTGTAACTAGTTTATTTAAGAATCACTTGGTGAATTTAACCTTGAGATAGTACCCCTAGAAGATTATATTTAAGTGGGTGGTGTGTGGTCAGGGTTTGAATTTTTCCAGGCACTTTTGAGGCAGGTAGTTCAGAGCCCACACTCTGAGTGGAGTACTTGCTCAGAACTTTTCTTCCCTTCCTCCTAACAGTGAACTGTAACAGAATCTCACCCTTTTCTTCTCACCTGACTTCTGTGAACAGCTGGTCTCTGAGGATGAGGTGTTGATGTTTGAAACTTAAGTGCCAGGAACAGTTCTTGGCTAGAGCTAATTTATCCCTCTCTGCCTGTTTGGTGCCATTTGAACTTTCAGAAATGCTGTCTCTACTAAGATAAAATGGTGCAAATGGAAACTTATCAGAGGAAAGGCCACTCAGGTTTTCCCTGACTCCGATTCAATTTGCTCCAGCTTGTCATTCTGCATGTGGCTGAAAGTCTTGATAAGTTTGCATTCGATAGTTCCTTTCAAGGTCTAAGAAAGAAAGAGAAGTGGGAAAACATAGGAGAAATCCTTGTGACATGGGATTAGGTAGAGATATCCTAGGTAAGCCACCAAAAGAGTAATCTATTTAAAAAAAAAAAAAGATAACTTGGACTTTATCACAATTAGGAATTTCTGGTCTTTGAAAGTTACCATTGACATGGAGAAACTATTTGCAAATCCCATGTTTGATAAGAACTATATCCAGCATGTATAAAGAATTCTATAATTCTCAAATATTGAGGAAACAGCCCAATTTTAAAAGTAGGCAAAAGATTTGACTAGACACTTCACCTTATAACAAAGATGAAAACTAGTCATGTAAAAAGAACCTCATTATCTTTACTCATTAGTGAAATGCAAATTAGAACTTCATTGCAATGCCACTTTATATATTAGAATGTCCAAAATTAAAAAGACTGACCACATCAAATGCTGGTCAGGATGGTGAGGAACTGGAACTCTTATGTGCAGCTAATGAGAATTAAAATGGTACAAGAACTTTGACAAAGAACTTAGCAAAGTTTTGAGTGATTACTCCAGTGCAACAGGATCCAACCATTCTACCTCTAGGTATTTACCCAAGGCTAATGAAAGTATATGTCCTTATAAAGACATACCTGAATATCCATAGCAGATTTGTTTGTAATCACCTCAAACTAGAAACTATTTAAATGTTTGTTAACAGGTTAACACAACACACAAACTGTGGCATATGCCAGTGGAGTACTAGTCAGTAACAAAAATAAACTAAGGATACATGCAGCATATAGATGAATTTAAAAGTAAATATGCTCAGTGAGTGAAGTCAAGCCAAATAACAGTATGTACTGTATCAGTTACAGTTATATAAAATTCTAGAAAATGCAATCTATGACAGAAAGCAGATGGGAAAGGGGTGAGAAAGAATAGGAGAGGGAGGGATTATGAAGGGAGAAGAATAAAGTTTTGAGGGAAATATGTTCATTATTTTAATTGTACAGATGGTTCCCTGGGTATGTGCATACATCAAACCTTATCAAATTTTGTATTTTCATTATGTGCAGTTTATTGCTTTCAGTTTTACATAAAACTGTTTAAAAAGAAAAGAAAAAACTGAACAACAAAAAATCAGTTTTGTGATTGTTGTTCAGTTGCTCAGTCATGTCTGACCCTCTGCCACCCCATAGACTGCAGCACACCAGGCTTCTCTGTCCTTCATCATCTCCTGGAGCTTGCTCAAACTCATGTCAATTGAATCAGTGATGCATCCCCTTCTCTTCCTGACTTCAATCTTTCCCAGAATCAGGGTCTTGCCTAATGAGTCGGCTCTTCTCATCAGGTGGCCAAAGTACTGAAGCTTCAGTGAATGTTTAGGATTGATTTCCTTTAAGATTGACTGATTTGATCACATTGCAGTCCAAGGGACTCTCAAGAGTCTTCTCCAATACCCTATCAATTCTTTGGCATTCAGCCTTCTTTAACATATTTTTTTTTAAGTTTTTTATTTTGTTAAGATTTTTCTGTTGTGGTAGAAAGTTGAAGGCAAACTGGCATGGGTGAACCTGAGTCCTCTGGAAGATGTTTGCCTCATTAGAAGGAATAAAAGTGAAATTAAGGAAGCTAAAGCTTAGAAAATTTTCTGTTCAACTATTCTTTTCCTTCTGGCATGGTCAGCAATAAATGAAGTTCACTCGCCTTCCCATTTTCTTTATAAAAAGTATTGTCTCCTCAAAGGTCAAACACAGAATAAGAGCAGAACTTCTTGGCTGGACATAAGATGAATAATCCTCCAGCAAGAGGGCATGACTGTGAAGCAAGGGAAAATGTCTTTTCTCCCTTTCATCAAGGTCTTTGGATAAGCTTTTTCTTTGTTCTTCCTTTTGCAGAAGGAAAGGTATAGGTCAATTACTTAGAAGGCAGGTCATACTGAAGAGCTGGAAATTATAAGGAAGCTTAAAGGATCTGTGAGAGCAAATTTCCTCCATGGCTCTGGATACCAGACTGTGGCGAAGAGACACCATGCCCTTTTACACCCGTCAGTGTGCCATTTGAAAGAAACCTTTCCTTTCAGTCATTAAAGACAAAGGACAGGGCAATGGAAATGTCCAGACAGCCCATGATGTAAGTGAGCAAGGAAATGCTCACTGCTAAAGAGAGGGGTGAGTTTTCAACTCATCTGGTCCCTGGGAAATGGGTGTTAAAAGAGCCACTGCATTAATAAACAAGTCAAAACATCGAGAGAACTCATATTTTTCAAATAAAACTTGAACTTCTAGGCAATTATTGCTCCCCCCAGAAATAGTTAGTATTTTTTTTTTTTAAATCATTATCTCCATTGTGTAACAGAAGAGATAGTGACTGCTCCGTCCAGCATCCCCCTAGAGAAGTTAATCCACCACAGCTCTGGAAAGGTTAGCCCTCCACACTGCATGACCTCGAACCTTGGCCACACTGATGGATGCTGTCACTCATTGGCTTAAGAATTGGTAAAACCTCAGGCACCAAGTCGGTGAATGCTACATGGCCTGAAAACTCAGACCAAGACGGGAAATGCACATAATTTCTGGTAGAGCTGAGGCTAGAATTCACATCCCTTCACTCCTGTGCTGTGCTTAGTCGCTCAGTCATATCCGATTCTTTGTCACCCCATGGACTGTAACCTCCCAGGCTCCTCTGTCCATGGGGATTCTCCAGGCAAGAATATTGAAGTGGGTTGCCATAACCTTCTCCAGGGGGTCTTCCTAACCCAGGGATCCAACCCAGATCTTCATTGCAGGCGGATTCTTCACCACCTGAGACATGAGAGAAGCCCAAGAATACTAGAGTGGGTAGCCTATTCCTTCTCCAGGGGATCATCCCCACCCAGGAATTGAACCAGGGTCTCCAGCATTGCAGACAGATTCTTTACCAGCTGAGCTACCAGGGAAGCCCTTCCATGTTCCTAGGCCTATGCTTTCTGCCATACCAGCATCTTTTGTCCTTCTAGCCTCTATTATTGAGAATACTCTTTCCATCATTTATAGGAGTGACCTCAGAAGGACTAGCAAACATCTATATTACTCCCATTGTTAGATCTTCCCTTATCTGTAAAAAGAAGTTTCAGAGAATTCCAGCCCACCCACCCAGCACCACTCTGTGACTAGGGAGAAGTGGTGATGTGTGGATTTCCCAGGACGGGCCTGACCCTGGTGACTGAAGCAGCAGGAAGGCCCAGGGAGAGTGGCTCAGGATGGGACTGCATCTCTGCCTCACCCCTGAGGCCATCACTAATTCCAATCTGCTTTCTTGCATCCTTCCTAAGCCAGCATAAGGTCCACAAGCCAGAAACCCAGGAGTGGGTTTGGACTAATTGATTGGCCTGGGGAAGCCCCTGTGTTGACTTTTGCAACCTCCAGAAATAAATACCATGTAAATGAGACATGATTAATGTGGATGCAAATGCCAAAAAAAGTAATAAAGATTTGACACTTATTAAAAAGTGTTGCTAGAAAAACATGAATGATTATTTTAATATATTCAGTAAATGCCGTGCAGTACATATCCCCTGCTTTCCCTTCATTTCCCCAGAGATAGGCTGCTGTGCTTGCCATCCCTTGTGAAGCAAATGAGAAATTATATTTGGAATTAAACTTTCCAAAGGAATTGCAGTTGTTTTAGTTACAAGTCACCTAGGGTGGGTCCTGAGCTAGCCAGGAATTGGGGTGTCAATATTGGCAAGGAATTGAGCTCCAAAGCATGGGACTTGACTTTGCAGCAGACACTTAACGCCACTGCTCACCTCCCATGGGGAGGAGTGTATTTGTTATTATTAAATGTAAAAGCAGGTTGAGAGCCTTTTTCATTCTAGCATCCTAGACCTTCCAGCTATGTAAATCCTATGAAAACTAACAGGACTCCTCTAATTAAGAATTTGTGCTTTAAATCCAGAAGATGCTCTTCAGGGCATATCGTGAGGGTACCTCTTGAGGTCTTTTGGCTAAATAATCTATATATTAAGGAGCCCTTAATTTACCATTAGAATTCAAAAAGTCTCCTCCAACATACATACTGAATTTCCACTAGAATAGGAATTCCAAAGTAAGTCATAACCCTTTCTTCAATTTTTGTTGAAATATAGTTGATTTGCAATGTTAGTTTCAGGTGTACAGTAAAGTGATTCAGTTATACATGTATATATATTCTCTTCTGTTACAATCAATATCTTTCAACAGCCTAACCCTTTCTAATTCAGCATAATTGAAATAACACACTCATTCTTCTTACCTTATGCTTACTTCTCCTCTTGTGCTTTTTTAAAAATTTTTTTTAAAATTATGATACATTTTTATCAGCTAGATAAAGTAATATGAAGAATAATGATAGCCAGGTGAATTATTTTACTTATTAGTAAAGTCTTATTGTAATGGCCCAGTATAATTAAAAATAAAGTTTGCAAAGTCATACAAAGTACTCATAAGCCACACCGAATATCACCCCCAAGGCACATGTTCTGACCTCTCCATCAGGAATCATTTTCTAGTACATCAAGAAAAAAGTTTCTCAAATGTAATATCTTCTTCTTTTTTTTAATTTTGATTTTTCTTCATGTATTTTTAAAAAAATTTTATTTTTACTTTATTTTACTTTACAATACTGTATTGGTTTTGCCATACTTTGATGTGAATCCACCACAGGTGTATACGAAAATCCTAAAGACTCCACCAGAAAATTACTAGAGCTAATCAATGAATATAGTAAAGTTGCAGGATACAAAATCAACACTCAGAAATCCCTTGCATTCCTATACACTAATAATGAGAAAGTAGAAAAAGAAATTAAGGAAACAATTCCATTCACCACTGCAATGAAAAGAATAAAATACTTAGGAATATACCTACCTAAAGAAACTAAAGACCTATATATCAAAAACTATAAAACACTGATGAAAGAAATCAAAGAGGACACTAATAGGTGGAGAAACATACCATGTTCATGGATTGGAAGAATCAAGATAGTCAAAATGAGTATACTACCCAAAGCAATCTACAGATTCAATGCAATCCCTATCAAGCTACCAGCGATATTTTTCACAGAACTAGAACGAATTTCAAGATTCGTATGGAAATACAAAAAACCTCGAATAGCCAAAGCAATCTTGAGAAAGAAGAATGGAACTGGAGGAATCAACTTGCCTGACTTCAGGCTCTGCTACAAAGCCACAGTCATTAAGACAGTATGGTACTGGCACAAAGACAGAAACATAAATCAATGGAACAAAATAGAAAGCCCAGAGATAAATCCACACACCTATGGACACCTTATCTTTGACAAAGGAGGCAAGAATATACAATGGAGTAAAGACAATCTCTTTAACAAGTGGTGCTAGGAAAACTGGTCAACCACTTGTAAAAGAATGAAACTAGATCACTTTCTAACATCACACACAAAAATAAACTCAAAATGGATTAAAGATCTAAACATAAGACCAGAAACTATAAAACTCCTAGAGGAGAACATAGGCAAAACACTCTCCGACATAAATCACAGCAGGATCCTCTATGATCCACCTCCTCTTGTGCTTTTAATATCATTAATGGCACCACCATCTACCCTGGTGGGCTTCCCTGGGGGCTCAGGGGTTAAAGTGTCTGCCTGCAATGTGGGAGACCTGGGTTTGACCCCTGGGTTGGGAAGATCCCCTGGAGAAGGAAATGGCAATAGCCACTCCAGTATTCTTGCCTGGAAAATCCCATGGACGGAGGAGCCTGGTGGGCTACAGTCCATAGGGTCGCAAAGAGTCTGACATGACTGAGCAACTTTCACTTTTCTACCCTGATAGTCCTGTCTTTTCCCCGTTCTTAACTGAAGCAGACATCATGAATCATCTCAGCACCATTTCCTGCTGCCCTGAGATGCTTTTCATCTGGGACTCTAGCCCAACCCTGCCCAGGTACAGAATTGGCTCTCAGTATGAAGACATTTTCCAGTTCATCCTGATAGCTTCTCTCCTCATCCACATTTCTGACTGGTTGCTGAGTGCAATGGAGCCCACCTTCTACACAGCTCTTTCATTTGCACTTTCTTCCTATGTGCATTTTTACCACCCTCCAAAAAGACCCTCCAGAGTCTCCCATCACCTTCTGAGTAAGTCCCAAGCTCTGTAGTTTGGTAATTGAAGTCCTAAATGATCTCTCCTAATTCTCCAGCTTTTATTAACCCCATCTCTGCACTGTGTCCTTCTGAGCCATCCCAACTCACTGCAGTTCTGTAAGTTCAGGAGGTTGTTTCAAGCCACTGTGCCTTTGCTACTGCTGTGCCCTGTGCCTCCTGTATTGTGTTCAGATGCCAGTCACAGCATTCTATTGCCACAGCCCAGGTCCCTTCCCTTAGTGATGCTATGTTTGATCCTCTACTTAAGTTGAGGACTTCCAGATCTCACCATTGTCTATTTCCCTTGGTCATTAGCGAGAAGTCTATGGGTAGCATTTTGTGACTGTGTGATGTCCTATTCTCCACCAGCAGTTTATAAAAGGCACTGAAAAACAGGTGATTTTTCCATTTCTGTCATTTGTTACATTTCTCATTTAGTTTTTCTGTAAAAAGAACTACTTTTCTTCTTTGTCGCTCTCTTGCTCCAAATAACAAAATATTTTTAAAATAGCATTCAATGCATATAGTCCTTTACTATTACTATTTCTCTCTGATGTTTAAATTGTTCAAAATTTGACCAGTGGGACCTGTTCAGAAGTCAGCTCTTACATCATTCTCACATGCTTCTGTTATACTTGAGCACCTCTGGCACAAAATAAAATGCCAGGTTCTCTTTATTCTGTCTCAGCTCCAGACTCAGACCCAGGCACTTTTCCAGGGAACTCTGGTGATTTCCAGTGGGAATGAAAGTCAGAATCCAAGGCATGAGTCCTACCAGGTATCATTGCTTCCAGGCCCCAAGTTTATGGAAGAATTTTCTATTCAATCTTAATATAATTGACATTACAAGGTCTGTTCTTACCTTCCTTTATTTTGTATGCACATTTATAACAAATATTCTACTTCTAAGAACGTGTTTACTTTATCTTATTTTCCATCATAAAAGAGTTTTAGGATTACTAAACTCATTTTAATACAATAAATGTATTTAAAGTTCCAGGATTCTTTGCAGTTCCTTTAGATTAAAAAAAAATCGTTATAGATTTATAGGGAGTAAAAAGAGGTCTTGTGTATGCTTCACCATATTTACCCCACTGGACACTACTTTCTTAACTTTAGCGGAGTATCAAGACCAGGAAATTAACATCAGTACCATCTACAGAGTTTATTCAGATTTTACCAGCTTCTCATGCATTCATTTGTGTGTGTGTGTGCATATATGTATAGTGTGTTAATTTCTTAGTCATGTCAGACTCTTTGTGACCCCAGGACTCTAGACCACCAGGCTCCTCTGTCCATGGAATTCTCCAGGCAGAAATGCTGGTGTGGATTGCCATTCCCTTCTTCGCTCTATGCAATTTTATCACATGTGTAGATTCTTATAATACATTCAAAATACAGAACTTTCCCATCACCACAGAACCCCCTCATTTGCAGGTTTATTTTTGTCTTAGAATTTATCCCTCTAAATTTTTACAACTAGAGAGCTATGTTTAGAAGTTACTTGAATTAACTCTTTTTCTGTGGGCTGTGCTATTGACTTAACACTGTTTCATCAATTTCTATTTGACTTCAGTTTTAGAGTTTGCATTTTTTCATCCCTTTGATCTCAACTCATTTCAAAACCCAAACTACAACTAGGTATACTTGGAGAATTCCTGCTCCCATTCCTGTCTTCCTCTGCACATTCCCACCTAGCTCCTAGAGGTAATAGCCTTTAATAGTTTCTGATATATTTTCCCTATGATTCCTCTTGCCAAAACAAGATACATGCTTTCCTTTTTTTTCTTACACAAAAGATAGCACACCATATTTTCTTTCTTGCAGCTGTGTAGCAGGAGCTCTCAGACCAGCTTCAGTCAGACCCATGGCTCCACAGGTGTGCCCAGGGTACCTGGGGATGGGTGAGTGGGTGGGTGGTGAAGAGGGGAGGCAAGGCTGGGCTTCAGGCTTATTATCTCTGCTGCTACCTTAGCTGTTCACTTGGCCACTTGTCTTGTGTGATGAGATTTCTGTGGAATACTTTGTTTAAAATAAAAGATTGAAAATCACTGATAGAGATTGAAGAAAGAACAGTTTGCAAATACAAAAAGCTAGGAAATTAGGGCACATATTTGCTTTTTCTGGAGAAAACCCAATTTTGTCATAAAGGATAAGTTTAGATTGGCAGGAGCTGGCAACTGGCTATTTCTGACTATTCTTCATTGACCACACCACCCCCCAGATCTTGTCTCTCTTCTCTGCTCACCCTGTGGCCCAGGTGAGGATGATCTCTGGAGACTGTACCACAAGGATTCTCTTGCCCTTTGGTTTCTGTTTGAGTCCGAAAAACAGAAGGCACTGGCCAGAGTTTGGGGTGGCAGAGGGGGTAACAGTGGATAATAAGAGGAGAGAGGTATAGGGTTGCTAAATTTTGCAAATAAAAATACAGGATCCCATAGAAGCTCCCGAGCTTGATACCCTTCTGCAGCTTGCTCTGTATTCCTCTTCATTTGGCTGTTCATCTCTGTCATTTACAGAGTCCTTTATAATTAACTAGTGTTTGTGCTCAGTTGCCTAGTTATATCTAACTCTTTGCAGCCCCATGGGCTATGGTCTGACAGGCTCCTTTGCCCATGGAATTTTGCCATTTCATACTCCAGGGGATCTTCCTGACCCAGGGATGGAATCCTCGTCCCTTGAGTCTCCTGCATTCATAAGTGTATTCTTTACCACAAGTGCCGCAGTGGGAAGCTCATTGTTGTTTAGTAGCTAAGTCACGTCTGACTTTTTTGTGACCCCATGGACTGTAGCCCACCAGGCTCCTCTGTCCATGGGATTACCCAGGCAAGAATACTGGGATGGGTTGCCATTTCCTTCTTCAGAGGATCTTCCTGACCCAGGGATTGAACCTGTGTCTCCTGCACTGGTAGGCAGATACTTTACCACTGAGTAACCAGGGAATTGGGAAGCTCATAGTTAACTGATAACAACAAGTAAAGTTTTTCCCTGAGCTCTGTGAGCCATTATAGCAAATTATCGAACCCAAGGAGGGGGTTTTAGGAACCCCTGATTTAATGTAGCCAAGTTGGACAGAACTGCATATACCTTAGGAACCAATACTTGTGGTTGAGTCTGAAGAGGGGGATTGAAACTTTAATCTGTGGGGTCTGTACTAACTCTGAGTAGTAAGTATCAGAAATGCTTGGTATGGAAATCCCACAGATTTGGTGTCAGAAGTCTAGTGAGTTCAGGAATCTTGTTCCTTTATAATGGAATTATTATTAATTATTTTATGAGTGATAATTGTATGTGATTGTGTTATAGAGAGGGGGCTTCCCAGGTGGCTCAGTGGTAAAGAATCCGCCAGCCAGTGCAGGAGACTTGGGTTTGATCTCTGGGTTGGGAAGATCACCCTGAAGTAGGACATGGCAACCCACCCCAGTATTCTTGCCTGGGAAATCTCATGGACAGAGGAGCCTGGCACAACCTAAGCCAGGGGGTCATGAAAGTGTCCGGCACAACTCGGCAACTCAACAACAACAAATGTTAAAAAGAGTTCCTACTGCTAGCTATATACTGAAATATTTATGGATGAAATGCTATGATTCCTGAAGTTTATTTGAAAATAATACATGGGAGGAGGCAGGTAGGGATATGGATGAAGGCAATTTATGAGTTGGTAATTTATGACTTTGAATGATGGGTACATGAGGGTCTATTATATTATCTTTTTCTACTTTTGGTGCACTTTTTCTACTTTTTAAAAATTTATACAATAAAAGCATTACAAATATAAGAAATACAGTATCCTAGCACCTCCTGTTTCTACTCTGTTTCTGTAAATTCAACTTTTTAAATTTATATTTTATGTAGTAGTGAGCTCACACAGTATGTCTTTCTCTGTTTAATTTTGTGGCTTTATTCTGTTTAATTTTTTCCAGTTCATTCATGTTGTAGCAAATGGCAATACTTCTTTCTTCCTCATGGTTGAATAATATTCTGTTGTACAATATAATATACAATAATAATGCATTATATACTTCAAATTTACTGAGAGTAGATCTAAAGCATTCTCATCACATGCACAAAGAAAAGGTGACTGTGAGGCGATGGGTGTGTTAATTACCCTGATCGTGGTTATCATTTCACAATGTATGCTGATAAGTCACTTCAGTCGTGTCCGACTCTGTGTAACCCCGTAGATGGCAGCCCACCAGGCTCCCCCATCCCTGGGATTCTCCAGGCAAGAACACTGGAGTGGGTTGCCATTTCCTTCTCCAATGCATGAAAATAAAAAGTGAAAGTGAAGTTGCTCATTCATGTCCGACTCTTAGCGACCCCATGGACTGCAGCCTACCAGGCTTCTCCGTCCGTGGAATCTTCCAGGCAAGAGTACTGGAGTGGGTGCCATTGCCTTCTCCTCACAATGTATGCATGTATCAAATCATCACATTGTACACTTTAAATATATATAATTTTATTTGACAACTCTATCTCAGTAAAGTAAGGGGAAACATACAGGATCCTAGTGAAGTCTAAATTGTTGGTAACCAAAAACATTTTGTAATGTAAGTATGTCCCATGAAGTATCTGGGACCTACTTATACTATAAAATTATTTGTTGCTTATCTGAAACTCATATTAGACTATGCACATCCTCTATTTTATCTGGTAGTCCAAGAGATGCTGGACTGTTTATTCCTGTTCTTGCTGCTTCCTGGCTGAGGTTTTGATAATGACTCTGTTCTTCTGACAACAGCTCCTGGGGTGCCCCTTTCTGTGGCTTGAGTTTTCACTGGGCTCTGAAAATTCCATCTCGTTCCCTTCCCACTCCCCACTGTTTCCAGTCTCTGAGAGCCTCACCCTCCCTTGATGGAAATAGTGAAAGTGAAGTCGCTCAGTCGTGTCCAACTCTTTGGAACCCTGTGGACTGTAGCCCATCATGCTCCTTTGTCCATGGGATTTTCCGGGCAAGAGTACTGGAGTGGGTTGCCATTTCCTTCTCCAGAGGATCTTCCAGACCCAGGGATCGAACCCAGGTCTCCTGCATTGTAAGCAAGACGCTTTACCGTCTGAGCCACCAGGGAAGTCCCTGATGGAAATAAGCCCTCAGGAAATAGTCCCTTCATAAAATTTAGTTCAATGAAATCCTTTGGAATAGATCATCTGCATCGTGTCTGACATAAGTGCCGCCCCCATACAAGTCATCGTCTGGCCCCTGATATGTGAGGAAGGGCGCCCCTAGCTTGCAGTTCACACTGTATCATTCTCCAGGGCAGCAAGTCGAAAGAGTAGGTCCAGTGATCAGTCACCAGCACACCCATATCTATTGTGAGGATTGGAATTAGAATATGGTATAAGTGTTAGTCACTCAGTCATGTCTGACTCTTTGCAACCCTACGGACTATAGCTCACCAGGCTCCTATGTCCATGGAATTCTCCAAACAAGAATACTGGAGTGGGTAACCATTTCCTTCTCCAGGGGATCTTCCCAACCCAGGGATTAAACTAGGTCTCCTGCATTGCGAGCAGATTCTTTACCATCTGAACCACTAGGGAAGAATATAGTATAAGCAGAAATAATCCAGGTTTTCTAGGCTAGCTATCAGACTGGACTCCAGAAACATAAGAAATGTCAGTCATTTGGTGCATCTGTGTGTTTGCACACATAATGTGCCTACACATGGATGTGTACATACACATACATATACATGTGTACTACATATACAATGTGTGTTCTATTTTATTTTGGAAGTTCATTTTAAAAGAAAAAATTTCTTAAAGTGAATTTCTAAGAAAAAGAAACTTAAAAAAAAACCTGTAAATCTATTCCTTTTCTTTAATAATCTGCCTTATCTGCTATGAAGGAAAAGTAAAGCACACCAATGGAGTTGAATGTGATCCCCTGCAGGAGGAGGGGCCACAGCTCCATCAGCTCATAATGAGCAGGCCAGTTTCAGGAACCACTGAGGTGATGTATATCATCTATTGGGTCATCAGTATTCTTTATCTTGTCTCTTGATTTATAATTTCAGAACATATTTCTGAGATACTATTCTTCATGTTTCTAATAAAATGAAAAGCATTTGATTTCTTCAATTTGTCATTTTTTAGTTAACCATAAAATTTGAACAGAAATGAAAGATATTTTCCACAATTCCTTGCAGCAATTCATTGGCGAAATCATTTCTTGATGTCTATCTTAATCTAAGCGCTCATTATATCTCCCAAGGCCCAGTGGTATCCCATCAACAATGCATTATCACAGAAAGCACTTCCTTGATGAACTAAATCGGGAAAAAGCTGATGGAATGCAGTCTCAACACTTTAGTGCTCTGGGTGATTTACGAGTCACAAGCCATGTTCAGGGTCTCTCATTCCCATTATGGGCCCCACTATCCTTTGAGGCTGGCAGAATTGTATCAAGGAATGGAGACATCCCCTTTCCTGCCCTTCTAAGCAGCTCCACAACCCACTCTCAGAGCCTTTCTCTCCAAAACCCCGCCCTCAGTTCTCTTTACTCCTGTGTTCCCTTCCAGAGATATCTCTGTCATCTTTTCCTCTGCCTTCACATTTACCCACTCAGGAATGTTGAGTCTTCAAAGAAATTAGGAGATACTCCTCCCTAAAAACTAAAAACCACACATTGGAGATCCCTGATTTTGGAGTAAGAGCCCTTGACTCCGAAGGAATTTGGAGACCTGGATGGCACCCTAGCTGTCTCCTAAACGTTGCTTTCAGGCAAAATTTACGTTTATGATAGTCAGTTCTCATGTGAAATGGACATAGTATCTGTCTGACTAACTCGCAGTCCTTTGGCTGTTACTCAGGTAAGTGATGGATCTGAAATGAAGTACTATAAAGCTGATATAAGTTCACAGTAGGATTACAGAAAATGGATCACCTTGACTAACTCGAGCGTACAATTCAGGAAAACCACCAACTAATATTTTTTCCTATAGAACAAGTCATGGATTTGACTCTTCTGGTTATTTTGGCCTTGTGGGAGGGAATTCAATTTTTCTTTCATTTTAACAAAACTGAATCGAGTACCTGCAATGTGACAGACAGTATTCATAGAAATAAAATAAAAAGTTAGTTCATAAACTATAAACCTTGCCATCCAAGAAGTCACAATGAAAATACTTAAAGAGGATGCATAAAAGGAAAAAAACAAAGAAATCAAAGCATATCAGTAACAAAGTAATCACAAAATCAAAAAGGAAAAGAGCCAAAGATAAAAAATGAACAAAAGAACTATAAAACAGAAGAAAATTCTTCAGCTCCAGAATTTGTTTGGTTCTGTTTTATGATTTCTATCTCATTTTAAACTTCTCTTTTTGTTCATGTATTTTCCTGTATTTTGTTTAGAAACTGCTTATGTTTTCTTATAGCTCACTTAGCTTAAGACAATTATTTTGAATTATTAAGACCATTAAAAATGTGCTGTGTGCTTAGTCACTCAGTTGTGTCCCACTGTTTGCGACCCCAGGGACTGTAGCCCACCAGCCTCCTCTGTCTGTCTGTCTGAGAATCCCCATTCTCCAGGCAAGAATACTGGAGTGGGTTGCCATGCCCTCCTCCAGGAGATATTCCCCCAAAAAGGGATGGAACCCAGGTTTCCTGCAATGCAGGTGGATTCTTTACCATCTGAGCTACCAGGGAAGACAATTCATTGGTCTCCATATCTTTGCAGTCAGTTACTGAAAATTATTTCACTCCCCTGGAGTGTAACATTTCCCTGGTTGTTCTTGTTCTTTGCATTCTTGTATTAGTATTTGCACATTTCACAAAGCAGTCACATCTTCTGCTCTTTATGGCAGTGGTCCCCAACCTTTTTGGTACCAGGGACTGGTTTTGTGGAAGACAATTTTTCCACAGACTGACAGGGAGCAGGCGGTGGGGAGAATGCTTTGGGGATGATTCAAGTGCATTACATTTTCTGTCTACTTTATTTCTATTATTGCATCATTTGCACCTCAGATCATCAGGCATTAGGGACTCCTGCTTGGAAAGACCTTCACCTGTCAGCCCAGTAGAGAGTCTAAGGGTATCTTAAAGCTTTTCTGTGGAGGTACACACTCTACCCCTCTAACTTATTCCTGGAGAGGAAGTCTTATGATTTTATGACTTATCTCAAGCCACAGATCTGTCTTGAGTCCTGAGAGTCACTTAACTTTGTCTCCCAAGGGCAGTGCCATGAAATTCTGGAGCACTGGGCTCAATCTCCATGTCTCTCCCTTCCTGCTACAGGAGATACATTGGGACTATACATTTTCACCCTGTCCTGCATAGTCATGCTAAGTACTGAAAGTTGCCTACTCCTTTCCCTAAGGCAGTGTATAAAAATGCTGGGACATGGTGTGTAAGCTCCACTCCTCTCCCCACCTTCTGAAGGAGCAGTCTCAGGGTATTGTGCCTCCTGCCAATCCCAAGTGGTTGATTGGATTACTGAAGTCCATCCTGGCTCCTGAGATCTGCATGTCACCTGTGGGGACACATTTGTGGCATGTGTAGGGGCATATGGAATGCCAGGTGTGCAGGGGAGCACAGGACAGTTGGCGGGGTGTGCAGTCAGCCATCTGGTGGGGTCCATGCACAGACAGACATGCTGGACAGTAGGGTTTGTGTGTGGGCTGGCTGACTGGTGGGATCTGTGGGTGGGCTGGCTGACAGGGTCCACAGGCCAGCTGGCCGGGCCTGTGAGATGGTTGTTAAGATCCCTGTCCCAATTGCTGTGAGTCCTGTCCCTTTTCTTTGTTCTTTGTTGCCCCCAAACTATCTAGTTATGCTAGTTGCCTCTGTATTCTGGGTGAGAGGGGATAGAAGCGGGCTTATCAGGCAATGCCCTGAAAGACTAGGGAAGCTGCACACTCAACTCTCTCTCTCTTTATCCTGCAGGAGAAATCACAACCTAAGGAGATCTCTCTTGTGCTGAGTGGTCTGGCTTGTGGGACAAATGATTCAGGTAAAGTGAAACTGTACTTTTTATCCTTTTCTATGCAACTGTTCTCAGATATTGTGCTCCACTGGGGTGCTGGAACCTTTCTACTCAACTCCAGAGCTTTCATACAGGTATTGATTGTTAAATCAGTGTTTGCATCAGGGGATGAGGACTGAGGCCTCCTATCCTGCCATTTTGCTAACAGATGTTTATATCAGTTCTAGTAATAACAGGCAAAGACTAATAAACAACTTGAGTGTCCTTTAGTGGGTCATTTGTTAAACACATTGTGGTACATCCATACAATGAACTACTGCTTAGCAATAAAGCAGAATGAAATATTGAGAAATCCAACAACTTGGTTGAATGGCAAAGTCATTCTGATGAATGAAAGAATCTAGTGTCCAAAGGTTAAATGCTATGAGATTCCATTTATATGACATTCTCCAAAAGAAAACATCAAAATGATGAAAACTTAGTGGTTGTCAGGGTTTGAGTGTGAGCAGGGTGTAACTCCAAAGCCAGAACGTGAGGTTGTTTTTTTTTGGCCTAATGGAACTATTTTATACCCTGATTATGGTGGACATCAAAGTTATTTCATGTTCTGGACTATGGTGTCATTTATGAACCTTGGTGATACAGGAGGGAGAGCTTCTTAATTTGGTGGAAGAAAGCTGCTGTTGTTTGATAAATTTTAACTTGTTTATACATATAAACTTATCCAAGTTTGCGTATGGTCTTTTTCAGTATGATTGCTAAGGAGGTTTTTATTCCCCATGGCATGCTTGACAAAACGTTCCACTTGTCACCCCAGGGATATCATCTCTGCTGTTTACAGGGCACTGGGGACTCTGACTGTCTTCATTCTGCTGAGAACCTTCTGAGTCCTCTGAGGGGAGGTTTACCTTCTCACTTCAGTGCTTGCTGCAAAGCTGGAATAGATGCGCATGTGGTTCCAATGTCTTTCTCCTGAAAAGTAGCTTGCCAATTTCCATCTGAAATAAACTACTCCATGGAGCAGAATCATCAAATTGCAGTAGCATCTCTAGTATGCCAATATGTTTTAAACACCTTCTTCAATCCATAGCATTCTTATATCATTCTTATTCCTCAGTTTTATATCCAATGTGATGAAGTTGCAAATATAAGCACACAAATGTTCTTATTCTAAGTAAACAGTCCAAGGGGCTTGTGTGTTTTTGTTTTTGTTTTTATCCTCTCTCTGCTGCCTTCTAGTCTTCCAGAATATTTAGGGAATCTCTGCCATAGCTGGGAAAATAATCTCAGTACTCAAATATCTATTAGGTTACATTTCCTCTCAGATTAATTTGTACATTACAGCTATTTAATGACATATGTAATCCTAGTAAGAAAGGAAGTTACATAAAGGATGAGATAGCATTAACAAACTCATTGAGGGGTGTCAGTTGCAATTTAAAAGAAGCCCTGTATACATTTTCTATCTATCTCTTTCTATCCGTCTACGTTTCTTGCTTCCCTTCCTTCTCACTTTCCTTCCATCCTACTTTTATGAATGAATATGTTAAAAAATGAGTTCCACCCTAAACTAAAAGCATTCCTGAGAAGTAATTGTTGATGTCGTTTTAACAGCTTGTCAAGATTCAGGATTCCTCTTTTCACTCTGACGGGGTTTAGGACAAGTAATCCTTGGACATGAGCTTGTTCTTTGGTGCTTCAGAGAAACATCAGGAAATTTGGGGAGAAGAAGTTTCTGCTTTTTCTAAAGCTAGATACTTCTAGACTCTCCAATGCAGATTCTATCTAAGACATCTTTATCCTAATAGAGGATTAGTATCCATGTGAAAGTTGCCAAAAAGGAAAAATAACTCAGGAATTGAATCATACTCTGGAGACTGGGCAGAACAACATTGTGTCCGTTCTTTTAGAAGTGCAGATGGTCTATTTACTCAATTTAATAACCATGGCCATAATCTTGACGCGAACTCTATTCCATGACTGAAGAAGTCTTTAGAAGCAATGCCACGAAAGAGGGTGAACCACATGTTCTCTGCTGAGTTGCCAAGCTGAGTCCCAGCCTGTGGCAGTGGTGCCCTCTCACTTCCTTTTGCCTATGGCTCTGAGGCTCAGATGTCCTCTCAAATTTGTTTGAAAGTTTTCTTGTCTGCTATTTATTAAGCTATGTTATTTTATCATCAGAAAGGAAACAGCAATTATTTTCAGGTGTGTTTCTCCTCGTACTTCTTATTGTTGAACAGATTTTTTTAATTGCAATTGTTATGCACTATTGTGTGCATATCGGCATTGTCGCCTCTGAAAGTCCATTCTCGTAAGAACATCAAATGCTGTTGTAAAAGTGTATCTCATGCAAAAAAGTGCAAAGAAGAAAGTGAAAATAATCACAGACGATCACACCACCTAGAAAAAACAATTTTCAATTTTTTCAAGAATAATTGATTGCGTTTAAAAGGCCTTCTTGGATTAGGTGTAGTTGGGTTATGGTGTGCGGGCATGTGGGAGGGGAGGAGGAACAGGCTGGAATTACCATGAAGAGTTTTCTCCATTAAGAATTACCAAGGAAACCAGAGGAGAAGGGAGGGAAATTGGGAGGACAGTACAGGTGTGTGTGTGCATATGTGTGCGTACATGTGTGTCTACGGTCATGTAAAGGAAGGAAGGAGCATGGGGGATGCTCAAAGTGGATGAAAGTAGGTAAATCCAGATAACAAATACAGTTAGAACCTGCCTGTAAAGAGAAGAGTTTTCTCTTTGATGTGGTTTCCTGGGGCTGGTACAGCATCATCCACAGGGCTAAGCTGTGTCTACTCAACAACAATTTGAACACTTTTGGAATGAACTTCCGAAATGAAATTAAGTCTATGTATTGAAACTACTGGGCTTCCCTGGTAGCTCAGCTGGTAAAGAATTCACCTGCAATGGAGGAAACCCCACTTTGATTCCTGGGTCTGGAAGATCCGCTAGAAAAGGGATAGGCTACCCACTCCAGTAGTCTTGGGTTTCCTAATTCAAGTCATCTGAAAATGTCCAAGTGGGCTTGTCTGTGAGTCTACATGTGTGTGTATTTGTGTGTATTTTCCATAGCTAAACAAAAAGAGACACAGATCCATTGCTTGGGTCTTAATAAGAGAAATAGAGAGTTCACACAATTTGTCAGCTTCTTCCCGGTGAGCAGGGTTTAGAAACCCTTCACTGTTAGCCAAGTTTCAGGTCGACCTATGCTGGCTTTATTCTTTAGTCCAGAGAAAGGCCACAGCTTCCTTTGCAACTGAGCCCAGATTCCAGGTTGTAGAGGTATTAGCCCACGATGGTTCATTGAAATCCAGAGAAGCCAAGAAGCAGAAACCAGCACTTTGAATGCCACATAGTTTTGTTTTGTTTAGCTTTTCTTCTCCATTCCCTTCCCCTAGGAGGCCCTGGCTGCTGAGTCTCAAGGAACATAATAACACATCTTAGATTTAATCAATTCTAGACTCTCAGCTCTGTTTGCTGACTAGTTTGGGTGTATTGAATTTCCTCAGCGGGTTGGGAAGGGGAGCAGTGGCTTACA
Source organism: Ovis aries (assembly GCF_016772045.2). NCBI lineage: Eukaryota > Metazoa > Chordata > Mammalia > Artiodactyla > Bovidae > Ovis > Ovis aries. The sequence continues at coordinate 31,856,139 of NC_056075.1, read as the reverse complement.
GCCCAGGATGGAGCTTGACTTTTTGCCTGAATGTTTCATCCTTTGTTTGTGACAAATCCAGTAAAGATTGGTTTTGTAACTGCTGAGTGGCTTCTTGCCTGCTAGCTATCCCCAGACAATAGAGTTTTATCACACCGAATCACTATAATAAGAATCATTACCAATATGTCTCCTGGATAAATAGCTGCTTTTTGACTAAGCTTGCCCGTTAGGGTTAAATAGTTAAAGACCCATACATCTCCTGTCATTAACAAGTTAGCAGATAAATAGTTCTATTTAGTAATTTTCTTTGCTGGTTTAGACAGTTATAAATTCCCATACATGGAGACAGTTTTCATTTGGAGCCCCCATTTAGCATTCTGTATTATTGATACTTGCCAGATAAAATACAACTTCTCCCTTTGCTTGGCAAGCAGCTAGAAGAGTTTATTGGGAACCCTCCCGCTCCAATATTCTTTGCTGGTTCTGATGCTGGAGTCACTCTAGAGTCAGAGCCTTTTCACTCAGGAGCAAGCTGATCTCACAGGATTGACCTTGTAGGAATGCACTCCTTGAGTGCAGAGAACTATAACAGAGAAAGACCAGCATTCAGCAGTCTATCTGTGGTTCTACAGCAATAATTAGATTTGAAATTAGAAAGAATAAGAACCACTGGACACCAGGAGAAGGAAGGACTGTAAAGAATGTGCAACCTTGTCTTGTTATAGATGAGGAAATTTGATCGAAGAGAGGCAACTGCTTTATCCAGGGTCACACAATTAATCTAAATTGGGAAAAAAATAAAGGTCCACATATCAGCCCTCTAAGAGATGTGATTCTCTCTAACACCATTTGCATGAGTTCTTTTGGGTTAGGGTGACAGTTTCCACAATGGATCTGTTAAAAAGAAAAAGCTGCTTAGGAGAGAGCAAACCTATCTAAAAGTCTTGTCCTTTCACTTAAGCAATTAACAAGAGCTCCTTTATTTGGGAAATTGCCAATGATGACTCAGCCAAATAGATAACATGGAACTTCTCTAACTCCTGTTGAAGCTGGACTTACCCCAAACTTCTGACACTAATGTCAAGAGCATGAAAAAAATCCTGGGAGCCCTGTCCTTGCAGAGTACCTCTTCTGCTCATCAGGGAGCTCCCTCCATCCCTACAGCACTTGGGGCTTTTGACCAACCCCCCTCATTTTGGATTTTTCTATGTAATGACCCCTTAAACTCCCTGATCCCCTCTTTCTGATTTCTCTTCTCTGAAAATCAGGTCTTCCCCTAACTTGAACTTGCATTCTTGATAAAGGACATTTGGGAGGGTCATAGCTTTAATGATATGCATGGTGACCAGGTCTCTGACAGATGGGTGGAGAACAATGAGATGGTTGCAACTAATTTTTAAAAGGTTCCAAACCACCACTCCATATCGATACAGGATGCTGTCTCACTCAGGATTTCCCTCCACAGGGAATTCTGTGGCTTGAGAACTGGGCATGCCTATCCACCTGGCCAAGTCCACCCACAGCTCGAGAGCCAGATGGCTGAAGTAGATGGAGCTGGAGGAGGCAAATGGTTGAGCAGCCAGGAAGTTGCCTGCAGGGAGTCAGAAGACAGATGATAATGCCAAATGTCCTTGGCTGTCCAAGGCCAAGAAACCCAGAACATGCTGGGCAACTACCGAAGGGAAATACATCTTTGAAATATACTCTGAAGGACGCAGGACCCAGAGGTTGCCGTTAGACAGAGAACTGCAGGATCGATTCCAGCCATCTCCTCTATTTCTAGGACTAGTGATTAGCCTGCTTTATGAGAGGTCCATGATCTACCATGTAGAGGGGGTATATTAAAAAACCAAGAAAAGACTGTGAAATCAGCCTTGAACCACCCGATTGTAGCTTATTCTGTAGAAATGCATTTTCTTTTGACACTGCATTTCCTACCTGAAGCTAGACTTCATGCTGACAGGAAAGGCCATCTGTTTGGGGAGGATATTGTTATTATTTGTTTAATGCTGAGAGCTAAATGTCTCACTTTGACAAGCTCCAGAGGTTGGTATAATTCAGCTGGCAATCTGAACTTAGAAGTGGCCACCTGAGGGCCTTGAGACAAAACACAAAGCAAGCAAGAAACACAGTCATTTCTCCATGCCTGACCTTTTCAGTGAGGCCTTTTGTATTTCATGAAGGAAAGAAAAGGGTGTCTCACTTTGGGCTGCTTTGAAAAAATTCCATTGACTGGATGGCTTAAACAAGAAACATTTGTCACAGTTCTGAAGGCCGAGAAGTCTAAGATCAAGGCACAGGCAGATTTTGTGTCTTTTGAGGACACACTTCCTGGTTCGCAGAAGACTGCTTTTTTGCTATGTGTTCACCTGGTTTAAAAACAAGAAAGCTCTGGTTTTCTTCTCTGCTAGTAAGGGCACTGAGTGCGTCAGGGGCTCTACCCTTGTGACCTCATCTCAATCTAATTATCTCCCAAAGACCCCAGCTCCAAATATCACATTGGGAATTAGGGTTTCAACATATGAACATTCAGCACATAGCAAAGGATTCAGAGGTTGACTCCAAAAACACATGAGAGAGGAAAGCAGGCAGTAACTTAAAAAAATAATTCTTTGTTTATGGCTACATTGAGTCTTCATTATGGTGCACAGCCTTGTCATTGTGATGGCTTCTCTTGGTGCAGAGTACGTGCTGTAGGCACATGGGCTCAATAGTTGTGGTACCAGAGCTTAGTTGCCTCATGGCATGTAGAATCTTCCCAGATGAGGGGTGGAACCCATGTGCCTTGCTTTGGCAGGTGGATTCTTAACCACTGGACCACAAGGGAAATCCAGGAGTAGCTTTTTGAATGCTAAATGCTAGTGGTAATTTTCAAAGTACCTTATTTCAGAGTTGGCCTAATGAAAGAATCCGTTTTAATTCTCACGTATCAAACAAGGGAAATTGAATATCCCTATATTGACAATAAACCACTCTAAGACTCGAGGGCTTAAAACAATACTCATCTGTTGGTTATATGTGTAGAAATCAAGGGAGGTTAAGGTGAGTTCACTGGGTAGTAATTTAGGCTCTGCTTGCTTGGAGTTTTCCTGCTCTTATCTGGGCTCCCTCATGGTCCTGGGCTTGACTGGCTGTGTTGATTTAGGATGGCCTTGATGCATAGAGATATCTGGGGTGACTGGGGTCTCTCTCCCAAGTATCTTTCACATCCTTCCAGCAAGGCTGACTCAGGCATGTTCTCATAGCAATGGTGGAGAAACCAGAGGGAAAGCAAAAAATCTGTGAGTGCTTCCACAAATTTCTGCTGACATTAAGTTTGCTTACTGTCTCGTTGGTCATAGCAAGTGACACAGCCAAACTGAGAGTCGGTGCATGAGGACAATTTTAAAGACATAATACAGTGAAGCTATTAATCAGGGTCATTCATGCAGTCATTCTATAATATTATAGAGAAATCTAGCTTGCTCAGTAGTGGTTCTACCAAATCCTTACCGTCTGTAGGATAGTGATGACATTTAGACAGATTGCACCCATGGGCAATTTTGGTCTCTACTGCATTGCACATCTTAAGGCTGGATTCCCTAGAAGAGCTTCGGTTCCTGCTTCTCTTTCCTCCCAATCTGACTCTAATTGACTTTCAGCCCTAGCAGCAGCCCTGGATTGCTGGGCATCCATTCTACCATTAGAACCCAAAGCAAGAGCCCATTATCTCCTTGTTCAGCTTTTGCCTCCTTTCCTTGTGTGTTTGAGGGAGACAGTGTATGTGCAGAGAAGCCCAGAGGATCAAAGGAACTTTATTAGGCAGGGTTCCAGAGAAACAGAACCAGTAGGATACGTGTGTATGTGCCTATATACAGAGAAAGAGAGGATATATACATCCCTATAATAAAATTATTTTATATATAAAATGTTTTATTATGAGAATTGACTAGTGTGATAATGGAGCCTAGGAAATCCCACAGTCTGCCATCTGCCACCTGGAGGCCCTAGAAAGCTGGTGGTGTCCTTTTAGTCTGACTCAGAAGGCCTGAGAGTCAGGGGAGTTGATGGTATAAGTCCTAGTCCAAGAACAGAAGAGCCAACTCAACAGCAAAGTTTCCCTTCCTCCTAGCTTGATTCAGGCCCTCAGTGGATTAGATGACGTCCACCCTCCCTGGAGAGGGCCATCAGCTTTAGTCAGTCTACTGAGTCATATGCTAATCTCATCCAGAAACACCCTCAAAGACACATTCAGAAATAACGTTTTTAACCGAATATCTGAGTGCCCTGTAGGCCAGTCAAGTTGACACATGAAATTAACCATCACAGGAACAGTCAGTGGAGACTGGAGAATGAGGACAAGATTCCCTGGAGATTGTGTGTGTGAGTCATAGATTCCCAGAGAAGGGAGGAAGACTGGGAGTCACACCCCCAGCAGCAGTGATCTCCATTGTGTGTCCATAATATATTTAGGGAATCTCAGGTTATAGATTTCAACCCCTTAGAGCTTGTGTTGTGCTCGGTCACTCAGTCATGTCCATCTGACCCTTTGTGACCCAATAGACTGCAACCTACCAGGCTCCTCTGTCCTTGGAGAGTCTCCAGGAAAGAATACTGGAGTGGGTTGCCATGCCCTCATAGAGGGGATCTTCCCAACCCAAGGATTGAACTCAGCTCTCCTGCATTGCAGGCATATTCTTTACTGACTGAGTCACTGGAGAAGCCAGATCCCGTTCCACATATTTGGATTTTCTGGATTCATTTCCCAGAGTTTGCTGCTTTTATCTCGGCCTTCATGTTATATAGCGTCAAAGATTGGGGAAAGTGTCTGGGTCTAGAATATTCAGGAAGAGACTTGACTACATGTTTCAACTCTTCTCTCTCATTCTCCTTCCCCCACTCAATACAGGGACCTTGACCCTTGATACACTCAAGGTGCAGCTTTCTTAACCCCTTTCCATTTCCTATTTCTTAATCTAGACATTGAGTTGAGTTCATCATCCTGTCTTAGCTTGTTATTCTTCTTCCAGCGAGTGCAGAGTCCATTCTGTCTATTTCTCTTACTTGATCCTCTTTTCCTAATTTTTTCTTTCAAGGCTTAGGCTTCACCTCTATATTCCCAGAAGAGTACCAGTTGGCGATTTTTCCACTTAAGGTCAGTGTCAGAGTGACATAAAAGTTATATTCTCTGACATAATCCTGAGAAAGAGGGTACAGGGGGAAGAAAGAAAGAAATATTCTTTGAATATTAGAGTCTTGATGTCACTGGAATTTCATAAATGCTGTATTAAGATGGATAACATGATGGCTCAGAGGGTAAAGAGTCTGCCTGCAATGTGGGAGACCTGAGTTTGATCCCTGGGTTGGGCAGATCCCCTGGGGAAGAAAATGGCAACTCACTCCAGTGTTCTCACCTAGAAAATCCCATGGATGGAGGAGGAGCCTGGCGGGCTACAGTCTATAGGGTCGCAAAGAGTTGGACACGACTGAGTGACTTCACTTTCACCTTCCTTGCTTTATGAAACAGGAGCTGGGAAACTCAGTAGGGTAAAGGATTCTATACCTAGATATATAGTCAATTGTTTCATGGAGGCTGGACTCAAGTCTTTTGACTCCTAGCTCTGAGTTCTTCATCCAGTGATGATATTTAGAGATTGGGAATGTCTTGTCATACCTGAAAATGTTCAAGCAAAAGACTTAATAACCTTTGTATCAAGGAAGGATTTGTATTAATTGGCCTCAGAGGTCTTTACTAACTCTGAGATTCAGAGGCACTAAATCTAATCCCTCAATATACAGATGAGGCAACCAAGAGAAGTCAAACTGCCCACACCCTGTTGGCCACAGGGTTATGATGTAAATTGTGATCTTCTGTCCTTGATTGGCATTCTTTTCTTACACTCTCCATCTTAAGTGTCTCTTGCATAGATGAGAACTGCAGTCTTGGGTGTTTCTCACCCTAGTGAAAGTGAAGTGAAAGTGAAAGTCACTCAGTCACGTCTGACTCTTTGCGATCCCATGGACTATACACTCCATGGAATTCTCCAGGCCAGAATACTGGAGTGGGTAGCCTTTCCCTTCTCCAGGGGATCTTCCCAAGCAAGGGATCAAACCCAGGTCTCCCACATTGCATGCGGATTCTTTCCCAGCTAAGCCACAAGGGAGGCTCTCACCCTAGAGTAGCTTCATATTTCCTGAATCTCAGTGCTCTAGAGCATGAAAGAAGATCCTGTTCCTTATATTTGCATTTGCTGGATTCATTTCAGTTGCTCCTAGGCCAGGAATGCATTTTTTAACATTTACTGTAAATTTGCACAGCAATTATTTGGATCATTTAAAGTAATTGATTTTTTTTTGTTGTTGCATTTTTTTTTCTCAGTTCCTCTGGAAGAATTTGAATGAACACACACAGAAGAAAGAGGCAATTTTTGAAAGAAACACCTTGAATTCCTTTCTCAGATGATGGTTTTCTCATCCCTAATGGTTTTTCTCTTCCTGAAATTAATACAACTGAATTTCCCCACCAAATACTCTTAATAAGGAAGAAGATGGAGCTGGTGTTTCTGGAGTCTGGAGACAGAACTCTACTACTACTTACCTTGACATTTCTTTGAAGCCTTTAGTCTTTGTTTTAACAGAATTTCACATCCTACTCTCCAACCTATGCATTTTGCCTGCCGGTTGGTTTTTAAGTGTTTTAACTTACATACCGGGAACTAAAATGGATTCTGTAGGAAAGGCTGCCATGTTTATCCTACAATATCATCTATCTCAGCGATATTGCCAGCTATTCTTTTTGGGCATTCATCTTCTTCTGTTTTTACATAGGTAAGGAATAGATTTATCAATATTCTTTGTAAAGAGACTGCAGTAAAATGGGGCACGAGAGATCTCAGGTGAGTTCCTGGAATGGGCCACCAAGTGAAGGTCTTTGGTTTCACAAAGGAAAGAATTAAAGAGTGAGCCATGGTCAAGCAAAAGCAGACATACACATTCCACAGGCAGAATGTGGGCCTTTTCAGATGCGTGCCTGCATGCTAAATCACTACAGTCTTGTCCGACTCTTTGCAACCCTATGGACAGTGGCTGTAGGAAACATATGAGGAAACATAATGAGACTTGAGTTCAATCCCTGAGTCGGGACGATCCCCTGGAGCAGGGCATGGAAGCCCACTCCAGTATTCTTGCCTGGGGAATCCCATGGACAGAGGAGCCTGGCAGGCTGCAGTCCATAAGGTTGCAAAGAGTTGGCTATGACTGCAATGATTTAGCATCCAAAGATATTAAAATTACATTCTATTTCTTTAAGGGAAACACCGTCCCCAATATATTTTATATATAGTGTCTTGCAATACTAAGAGCTAACCTTTGAATCTTTTGTACATAGTCTCTCTTCATTCTCAGAACTCCGTAAAGTAAGAACAACATCATCAGCTCCATTTTCAAAGATGAATTGCAGCCGCAAAGGAGTGAAGTAACCTGCCCAAGGTCACATAACAAGTGAAGGAGTGGAGATGGGTTTCTGATGAGACTCAGACAGTGCAGTCCAGAACCACCATTCCTTGTGGCTCCTCTGCATGAGTTTCGTCCCATTCCCAGTCAATGGTGCTGCTCCAGCTGACAGGCTACTTTTCCCAAGGATGATTGTTCTAGAAGCAGATCCCAGTGTCTTGTGTATCACAGGATAGTTTGTTTCTCGTCTGTTCCTCCAGTGAAGGAGAGAACAAAAGAGCCCCTTGGCCATTTTCAGATATCCTCTGTCTTTTCAAGAAAAACAGGCCATTTGTATCAAAAGTAAAAACCATATCAAATCAAAACAAAAATGCAGTGACTTAGGTACCGCAGGGAACTAATCCTGGAGATACTTAGACCAGCAAGGATGAAGTCTTTAGCTCAGGGGGTGTCACACTATAAACCTGCAGGGAGAAGACTCTGTCATGATGGAAAAGGTTTCTGGGAAGACAGTCCCCCAGAGCTGGGTTCTGTCGCTCCCTTGCTTTTGTGCTGTGCATTGTCTATCTGCCTGCATTCTCTTCTGTTCTTCCTTTTACCCCTTGCTCAGCCATTTCCCCTGGCTTGTATCATCAAAGGATAGTCTGTCCTTTGGGAACAAGGGTAGTACTGTTACCTTGATCCGCTTTGTTTCAGAGACAATTACAATTTCTTCCAGCACTATACCCTTAAACTTGGGGACATCTGGCACTATGCCACCAGCACCCCAAGAAAGGGAGTGTTGACTGTCTCAGTTCTGGTTCTCTAGAGTCTTGGAGCACCTCACCATCCTACCTGATTTACTCTTCATTCAACAGTGTTTATTAAGCATCTACTTTGTGTAAACCCTGGGCTAGAAACTGTTGATAAAACAATAAAACACAGATGCTCCCAATATCTGGAAGACTCAGATAACAAGACTCAGGGGGAACTCAGTTAATAAACAGTGCAAATCTATGCAAACTTGCACTGGGTAAAAGGAGATGTGTATGATGATACTGTGAGAACATTTAGCAGGTGCCCCTGACATTGCCTGAGAGAGTTTAAAAGGAAAAGAAAGACTTCTGCAAAAAATAAAAGACGAACAAATATAAGTCAGGTAAAAGTAGATGAAGGACAGAGCATTCCAGGCAAAGAGAGCATCACAGAACACCTTTGAGGCCAGAAGGCAGATACCACAAATAAAAGCAACATAATATGAGGCTGTAGAGCTGAGTGAGATTATGCCAAGTCTTCTAGGTCATGTGCATGACCTTATCGCAAGAGCATAGGAAGCCACTGAAGTGTTTAGTGAGGGAAGGGCTGGGGATCTCAACATAATCAGAGTTATGGTCTGGAAAAGATTGCTCTGGCTTCAGCATGGAAAATGGATTAGAAGGAAGGAAGAGGGGATTAGAGAAATCAATTAAGAAGCTATTAAAGATGTTCAGGCAGAAAGGCTTAGAGGAGAACATTGACACTGGAGCTAGAGATAAATGTCTAGATAAGAAAGACATAGGAATACAAATTCAATAGGAATTGCTGATAGATAGATATGGAGGAAGTAAAGAATGACTTCCACTTTCTGGGTTGCAAAACTAGATGAGTTGCAAGACATTCAGTAATATAGGGCACCGAAAGCGGGCCAGGTTTGGGGATAAAAATCATGTTTGGTTTTCAATCTTTTTTTTTTTTTTTTTCACTTCGCCCCTTCTAGGTTTGAAATAAAGGTATTAGTAGGCAACCAGATATATGAGTCTCTGGTTTAGAAGAGAAGTCTAAATCAGAAGTATAAATTTGAGAATCACTGGCATAAAGAAGATAATTAAAACCATAAATAAAGAGATGACTTAGGGAGGGAATTTCAAGCGAGAGAAGACAAATTAGAACTAAGCCTTCAGTTCAGTTCAGTTCAGTCCCTCAGTTGTGTCGACTCTTTGCAACTTCACGGACTGCAGCACACCAGGCCTCCCTGTCCATCACCAACTCCCAGAGTTTACTCAAACTCATGTCCATTGAGTCAGTGATGCCATACAACCATTTCATCCTCTGTCATCCCCTTCTCCTCCTGCCTTCAATCTTTCCCAGCATCAGGGTCTTTTCAATGAGTCAGTTCTTCGCATCGCGTGGCCAAAGGATTGGAGTTTCAGCTTCAGTATCAGTCCTTCCAATGAATATTCAGGACTGATTTCCTTTAGGATCGACTGGTTGGATCTCCTTGCAGTCCAAGGGACTCTCAAGAGTCTTCTCCATCACCACAGGTCAAAAGTATCAATTCTTCAGCACTCAGCTTTCTTTATGGTTCAACTCTCACATCCATACATGACCACTGGAAAAACCATAGCTTTGACTAGATGGACTTTTGCTGGCAAAGTCATGTCTGCTTTTTATTATTATTATTATTTAGTTTTTTATTTTTTAAATTTTAAAATCTTTAATTCTTACAAGCGTTCCCAAACATGAACCCCTCCTCCCCCCTCCCTCCCCACAACATCTCTCTGGGTCATCCCCATGCACCAGCCCCAAGCATGCTGCACCCTGCGTCAGACATAGACTGGAGATTCAATTCTTACATGATAGTATACATGTTAGAATTCCCATTCTCCCAAATCATCCCACCCTCTCCATCTCCCTCTGAGTCCAAAAGTCCGTTATACACATCTGTGTCTTTTTTCCTGTCTTGCATACAGGGTCGTCATTGCCATCTTCCTAAATTCCATATATATGTGTTAGTATACTGTATTGGTGTTTTTCTTTCTGGCTTACTTCACTCTGTATAATTGGCTCCAGTTTCATCCATCTCATCAGAACTGATTCAAATGAACTCTTTTTAACGGCTGAGTAATACTCCATTGTGTATATGTACCACAGCTTTCTTATCCATTCATCTGCTGATGGACATCTAGGTTGTTTCCATGTCCTGGCTATTATAAACAGTGCTGCGATGAACATTGGGGTACATGTGTCTCTTTCAATTCTGGTTTCCTCGGTGTGTATGCCCAGCAGTGGGATTGCTGGGTCATATGGCAGTTCTATTTGCAATTTTTTAAGGAATCTCCACACTGTTCTCCATAGTGGCTGTACTAGTTTGCATTCCCACCAACAGTGTAGGAGGGTTCCCTTTTCTCCACACCCCCTCCAGCATTTATTGCTTGCAGATTTTTGGATCGCAGCCATTCTGACTGGTGTGAAGTGGTACCTCATTGTGGTTTTGATTTGCATTTCTCTAATAATGAGTGATGTTGAGCATCTTTTCATGTGTTTGTTAGCCATCCGTATGTCTTCTTTGGAGAAATGTCTATTTAGTTCTTTGGCCCATTTTTTGATTGGGTCGTTTATTTTTCTGGAATTGAGCTGCATAAGTTGCTTGTATATTTTTGAGATTAGTTGTTTGTCAGTTGCTTCATTTGCTATTATTTTCTCCCATTCAGAAGGCTGTCTTTTCACCTTGCTTATAGTTTCCTTTGTTGTGCAGAAGCTTTTAATTTTAATTAGATCCCATTTGTTTATTTTTGCTTTTATTTCCAGAATTCTGGGAGGTGGATCATAGAGGATCCTGCTGTGATTTATGTCTGAGAGTGTTTTGCCTATGTTCTCCTCTAGGAGTTTTATAGTTTCTGATCTTACATTTAGATCTTTAATCCATTTTGAGTTTATTTTTGTGTGCGGTGTTAGAAAGTGATCTAGTTTCATTCTTTTACAAGTGGTTGACCAGTTTTCCCAGCACCACTTGTTAAAGAGATTGTCTTTACTCCATTGTATATTCTTGCCTCCTTTGTCAAAGATAAGGTGTCCATATGTGCGTGGATTTATCTCTGGGCTTTCTATTTTGTTCCATTGATCTATATGTCTGTCTTTGTGCCAGTACCATACTGTCTTGATGACTGTGGCTTTGTAGTAGAGCCTGAAGTCAGGCAAGTTGATTCCTCCAGTTCCATTCTTCTTTCTCAAGATTGCTTTGGCTATTCGAGGTTTTTGTATTTCCATACAAATCTTGAAATTATTTGTTCTAGTTCTGTGAAAAATGTGGCTGGTAGCTTGATAGGGATTGCATTGAATTTGTAAATTGCTTTGGGTAGTATACTCATTTTCACTATATTGATTCTTCTGATCCATGCACATGGTATATTTCTCCATCTATTAGTGTCCTCTTTGATTTCTTTCATCAGTGTTTTATAGTTTTCTATATATAGGTCTTTAGTTTCTTTAGGTAGATATATTCCTAAGTATTTTATTCTTTTCGTTGCAGTGGTGAATGGAATTGTTTCCTTAATTTCTTTTCCTACTTTCTCATTATTCGTGTATAGGAATGCAAGGGATTTCTGTGTGTTGATTTTATATCCTGCAACTTTACTATATTCATTGATGAGCTCTAGTAATTTTCTGGTGGAGTCTTTAGGGTTTTCCATGTAGAGGATCATGTCATCTGCAAACAGTGAGAGTTTTACTTCTTCTTTTCCAATTTGGATTCCTTTTATTTCTTTTTCTGCTCTGATTGCTGTGGCCAAAACTTCCAGAACTATGTTGAATAGTAGCGGTGAAAGTGGACACCCTTGTCTTGTTCCTGACTTTAGGGGAAATGCTTTCCATTTTTCACCATTGAGGATAATGTTTGCTGTGGGTTTGTCATAGATAGCTTTTATTATGTTGAGGTATGTTCCTTCTATTCCTGCTTTCTGGAGAGTTTTTATCATAAATGGATGTTGAATTTTGTCAAAGGCCTTCTCTGCATCTATTGAGATAATCATATGGTTTTTATTTTTCAATTTGTTAATGTGGTGAATTACATTGATTGATTTGCGGATATTGAAGAATCCTTGCATCCCTGGGATAAAGCCCACTTGGCCATGGTGTATGATCTTTTTAATGTGTTGTTGGATCCTGATTGCTAGAATTTTGTTGAGGATTTTTGCATCTATGTTCATCAGTGATATTGGCCTGTAGTTTTCTTTTTTTGTGACATCTTTGTCAGGTTTTGGTATTAGGGTGATGGTGGCCTCATAGAATGAGTTTGGAAGTTTACCTTCCTCTGCAATTTTCTGGAAGAGTTTGAGGAGGATAGGTGTTAGCTCTTCTCGAAATTTTTGGTAGAATTCAGCTGTGAAGCCGTCTGGACCTGGGCTTTTGTTTGCTGGAAGATTTCTGATTACCGTTTCAATTTCCGTGCTTGTGATGGGTCTGTTAAGATTTTCTATTTCTTCCTGGTTCAGTTTTGGAAAATTGTACTTTTCTAAGAATTTTTCCATTTCTTCCACGTTGTCCATTTTATTGGCATACAACTGCTGATAGTAGTCTCTTATGATCCTTTGTATCATGTCTGCTTTTTAATATGCTATCTAGGTTGATCATAACTTTTCTTCCAAGGAGTAAGTGTCTTTTAATTTCATGGCTGCAGTCACCATCTGCAGTGATTTTGGAGCCCAAATAAATAAAGTCTGTCACTGTTACCATTGTTTCCTCATCTATTTGCCATGAAGTGATGGGAACCAGCTGCCATGATCTTAGTTTTCTGAATGTTGAGTTTTAAGCCTGATATTTCACTCTCCTTTTTCACTTTTATCAAAAGGCTCTTTAGTTCTTCTTCTCTTTCTGCCATAAGAGTGGTGTCATCTGTGTATCTGAGATTATTGATATTTTTCTGGGCAGTTTTGATTCCAGCTTGTACTTTATCCAGCCCGGCATTTCTCATGATGTACTTTGCATGTAAGTTAAATAAACAGGGTGACAATATACAGCTTTGACATATTCCTTTCCTGATTTGGAACCAAATCTGTTGTTCCATGTCCAGCCAGAAATCCTGGAATGCGAAGTCAAGTGGGCCTTAGGAAGCATCACACTGCAAACAAAGCTAATGAAGGTGATAGAATTCCAGTTTAGCTCTTTCAAATCCTAAAAGATGATGCTGTGAAAGTGCTGCACTCAATATGCCAACAAATTTGGAAGACTCAGCAGTGGCCACAGGACTGGAAAATGTCAGTTTTCATTCCAATCCCAAAGAAAAGCAATGCCAAAGAGTATTCAAACTGCTTCACAATTGCACTCATCTCACACACTAGCAAAGTAATGCTCAAAATTCTCCAAGCCAGGCTTCAACAGTACATGAACGATGTACTTCCAGATGTTCAAGCTGAATTTAGAAAAGGCAGGGGAACCAGAGATCAAATTGCCAACATGCGTTGGATCATCAAGAAAGCAAGAGAGTTCCAAAAAAAAAAAAAAAAAATCTACTTCTGCTTTATTGACTACACCAAAGCCTTCGTGTGGATCACAACAAACTGTGGAAAATTCTTCAAGAAATGGGAATACAAGACCACCAGCCTACCTCCTGAGAAATCTGTATGCAGGTTAAGAAGCAACAGTTAGAAATAGACATGGAACTAAGCCTTACCAAACTCAAATACTTAATGGCCACAAAGGTGGGAAGATTTGCAAAGAAGGCTAAAAGCAAGTGGACAGGAAGTCAGAGGAAACTCAAGAGACCAGGACACTATGGAAAACAGAAAGGGAATTCTTTAAAAAGGGAGGCATTATCTGAACACTGTTGAGTCATCAAGTAAAATGCTAGAGTTAGTTAGTTTGGGCTTCTGTCACAAAATACCATAAACTGGATGTCTCAGAAACAATACAAACTTTTTCCTGATAATTATAGGCAAGGAAGTCAAGCTCAAGTCGATAGCAGATTTGGTGTCTGATAAGGAAGTGAAGAGGAGCTAAAAAGCCTCTTGATGAAAGTGAAAGAGGAGAGTGAAAAAGTTGGCTTAAAACTAAACATTCACAACACAAAGATCATGGCATCTGGTTCCATCACTTCATGGGAAACAGTGGAAACACTGTCAGGCTTTATTTTGGGGGGCTCCAAAATCACTGCAGATGGTGACTGCAGCCATGAAATTAAAACACACTTACTCCTTGGAAGAAAAGTTATGACCAACCTAGATAGCATATTCAAAAGCAGAGACATTACTTTGCCGACTAAGTTCTGTCTAGTCAAGGCTATGGTTTTTCCAGTAGTCATGTATGGATGTGAGAGTTGGACTGTAAAGAAAGCTGAATGCCAAAGAATTGATGCTTTTGAACTGTGGTGTTGGAAAAGACTCTTGAGAGTCCTTTGGACTGCAAGGAGATCCAAGCAGTCCTTCTTAAAGGAGATTAACCCTAGGTGTTCTTTGGAAGGAATGATGCTAAAGTTGAAACTCCAGTACTTTGGCCACCTCATAAGAAGAGTTGACTCATTGGAAAAGACTCTGATGCTGGGAGGGATTGGGGGCAGGAGGAGAAGGGGATGACAGAGGATGAGATGGCTAGATGGCATCACTGACTTGATGGACATGAGTTTGAGTGAACTCCAGGAGTTGGTGATGGACAGGGAGGCCTGGTGTGCTGTGATTCATGGGGTCGCAAAGAGTTGGAAATGACTGAGCGACTGAACTGAACTGAACTGAAGGAACTATTTCCTAGATGGCCAAAGTGTAACCTCAAGTGGAAGAAATAAGAGATGAGCTTGGTTTCTGGCTGCTGCTGCTGCTGCTGCTAAGTCGTGTCTGACTCTGTGCAACCCCATAGATGGCAGCCCACCAAGCTCCCCTGTCCCTGGGATTCTTCAGGCAAGAATACTAGAGTGGGTTGCCATTTCCTCCTCCAGTGCATGAAAATGAAAGTGAAGTCGCTCAGTCGTGTCCGACTCTTAGAGACCCCATGGACTGCAGCCTACCAGGCTCCTCCGTCCATGCAATTTTCCAGGCAAGAATACTGGAGTGGGGTGCCATTGCCTTCTCCATGGTCTCTGGCATCTGTTTCATAAGGGGACGAATCCCAGTCTTAAGGGCTCTGTCCTTTGACCCAATCATCTCCTAAATGTCCCACCCCTAATCACTCCTTGTGGGATTAGGATTCCAACATATGAAATTTGGAGGAACACAAACATTCAGAGCATAGCATTTGGGTACCAAAAAAAATGCACACTGAAATATCAGCAACTTGGAATTCATTAGTGACCTCATCACCATTTTGTTAATTAATGAATCAGGCCAGATTGGATATAGACCTGGTTGCGGAGTGGCTAAGAAATAAAGACAGCAAATGCAGGTAACAATGGGAAGTGTGACTGAGAAAAGCAGATGGGAGACCAGGTGATGGCTAGGAGACTATGAGAAGTATCTTCCCCACCTTGGATGTAGCTCCCATCTGACTTCTTGATTTTGGATGATTCCTTAACTTCTTCAGCCCAGACTTGTGTGTGTGTGTGTGTGTGTGCTTGTGTGTGTGTGGTCATTTCTAGTCACCGTTGGCTCTCTGTATTCCTTGCCAATACTCTAGGTGACTGAACGTCATGGTCCCACCCTCAGCCATGACCCTTGCTGCCCAGCCAGAAGGGTTGTGCTTAGCTTGAGACCCCTTAAAAATAAAAAGTGAGAGCTATCTGACCTGAAATTGAATATACAAGTTTAATTTTTTTTTAAAGTGTGTGTGTGCCTTGAGTGGAGGGCTGAAAGAGGAAGAGTGGGGTTGATCCCAGCCTCTTAGTGTTCAGAGGAATCAGTTGAAGTCAGTCACTACCCTCATTCCACAGCTGGAATATGTTGGAAATCATAGCTTTGATGATCATGGTGGATAGCATTTACTGAGTTATTACTATATACCAGGCCATGTGCTAAGTGTTTTATGTAGATCTTTTAATCTTCACAACTATAAGGTGAATACTATTATTATTATCATCCCCATTTTACAGAAAAAAGCCTCAAAGTCCACGAGACTTAGAGACGTCAAGCACTTTGCTCAACAGAATACATAGTAAAGTCGTGGTGGAGCTCCTGAGTCCACTCAAACGCTAGAACTTGCGCTCATCATCACCAGACTGCCTCCTCTCCAACCTCCAACCCTCTCATCTGAGAGCATTTGGGTAGATTATCTCCCTCAGGATTAAGGCCCTTGAAATGGCTGCACCTCTGTGCCCCGTCACAGAAGAAAGCAAGCGTCCATGAGATATTCTGACACTTCCTGTTCTCAGCTAGATAGAGGGAATGAGGTTCAGTGAAAAGGGTGGTGGTCAACTTGGAAGAACTGGGTTCCTTTTTGATGCTGCAACTTCTTAGCTGTGATTCTGAGGAACTCAGTTCACGTTTTTGAACCTCACTTTGCCACTTGCTAATATCCATTAGGTGCTGAAGGAAGGCATTTTCATATGATTATCTCATTAAATACTTACCCTCCCTCCAAAACTCCTTGTAAGGTTGTTGTTAGTATTCCTCCTATTTTATAGTTGAGAAAATATTTTTAACGAGGTAAATCCACAGTGCATGTATCTGGACATCGCCTCCACCTTTGTGCAGAGCTGGCCCCTCTTCCTGCCTGCAGAACCACCCTACTAACCCCTTTCAAGCACCCTCTGAGAGATAATCTAACTTTTGAGCTCTTCCTCATCTCAGCCAGGTACCTTTCTCATCTCTTTGGTCAACAGGCAATAACTGAGCATCTACTCAGTGGGGAAAAAGAGACTTTTTCTGTACCTTTTGAAGCTGGCATGATGGGTAGCTGCCAGCTGCTTGGTAGAGCTGCCATCTTTTTAGGAAGTTGAGTCCCTTTACTAATTCCTTTCCTCCTCAGTGTGCGTCCCTAGTTGTGTCTAACTCTTTGCGACCCTATGAACTGTAGCCTGCCAGGCTCCTCTGTCCATGGGCTTCTTCAGGCAAGAATACTGGAGTGGGTTGCCACGCCCTCCTCCAGAGGATCTTCCTGACTCAGGGATCAAACCCTTGTCTTTTCTGTCTCCTGCATTGGCAGGCAAGTTCTTCATGGCTAGTGCCACCTGGGAAGTAGCCCACATCTTAATTGTATGTCTGCTGACTCTCCAGCAGAAGCGGAGGGAGGAGGATGTGGCGACTGATGTGTATCAGGGAAGGGTCATTGGCACATGCTTCTCTGCACAGTGGGCCTGGAGTCTCTGGTGTCCACTCAGGACATCCAGCTGGCCAGAAATCCCACTGAGTGGGCAGAATGAGTCTGATGCTCATCATTATAAGAGGCTAAGAGTGAATGTGGTCATTAAAAATATCAGTCTCCAGAAAGCATGACTTTTAAGTGGAAAGAAAATAGGAGGCTGCTTCTTGTTTCACATTATGTTGACCTTGAAAAGCACTGTCATGACCACAGGCAACCCCCATCCTTAGAAAAGTCCATGTGTCCTTCAGTATCCCTCGGTTAGTTTTTCCCTCCTGAGGCCCTGGATATAGAGAGCTTTCCTCCATGGGGTGGGGGTGGGGGCAGCTTACTGGAAGGAGCTTGCACTCCAAGTAGGAAGCCTGAATGTGGTGTCCTCTCCATCACAGTTGACCTTGACTAGCATCTCTCACTTCTCTGCACTAGTTCTCTTCAACAACTGACGTTGCCTCCCAAGTCTTTCCTGACATCTTGCAAAACCAGCTGCAGGAGGAAATGGGCTTTTTGTTGTTGTTGTTCTTTCTCAGGTTTTTAATTGTACAAATTCCATTTGACAGTGTATCTCAGCCAATACCCTAAGGGAATTTTAAAGATTTCTCAATAAGATGAAAATAGGTGCTTAGTTTGTGTCTATAGTCTTATACTGACAGCCATGACTTGCTTTGAAAAAGTCTGACTTTGGCAGGACTCTCTAGTTCAGACTAAGAACATTAAAGTTCACATCAATGCCAAGCCTTTAATGGTAATGCAAGTTCAACTGTAAACAAATTTAGGTGAAGATGACCTGAAAACAAATGATGGGGGTAAAGTGCTCTTCTTCTTTTGTATTTAGGCAGGATTTCCTGGGCATTTACAAACTAGTAGGAGTCAAATCAGTTAAAGACATGTATGTCATCATTAGAGAGCAGCTACCTTACTTGGGCCTCCCAGGCAGTCCTAGTGGTAAAGAACCTGCCTGCCAGCGCAGGAGGCATGAGAGGCGCAGGTTCGATCCCTGGGTCCAGAAAATCTCTTGGAGAAGGAAATGGCAACCTACTCCAGTAGTCTTGCCTGGAGAACCCCATAAAGGAGCCTGGAGGACTCTGGTCCATAGGATCACAAAGAGTCGGATAGGACTGAAGCAACTTAGCACAGCACACTACTAGCCCAGACTAGCCCTACTAGCCCCGACTTTTCTTACTGGAAAAGCGTTGGTTTGCTGCTGAAGGCTTTGCGTGTTTTCCTCCAAAAAGTCTTCCAGCCAGGAGATGGCGCTGCAGGCTATATCCAGTAGAGCTTTCCAGCTTTCTTTCTGTTCTTCACTTTAATACACACACTTACATGTGTAATTGTTGGATCGCTGGGTTGGGAAGAGTCCCTGGAGAAGGTAATGGCTACCCACTCCAGTATTCTTGCCTGGGGAATTCCATGGACAGAGGAGCCTGGCAGAAAGAGTCAGACAAGACTGACTATTTATCTCTTTCACTTTTTGCATATGTAATACTTTAAATTTAACTTGGTAATTACTTACCTTTATCTTCTCTTTTTGCCCCCTTTCTATGCTTTTGTTTTCTTTCTTTTCCTCTCTCATACTATGGCAAATTTTATTGTAATTTAGTCCTATGTAGCAAAAGTCTTACAAGACCATAGGTTGATTCTACTAAAAATATTTGTGTGTTTGTGTGTATACATGTATTTGACGTTGCTTTTCTAGTATTTTTCACCTCTATTCCACAATTCTATCTCTGTCAACCGCACATAAGAGGTTTTATATACTAACAAAGTTACAATTTGGGATTCTACCCTAAGATTACACTTTCACTTTTCACTTTCATGCATTGGAGAAGGAAATGGCAACCCACTCCAGTGTTCTTGCCTGGAGAATCCCAGGGACAGGGGAGCCTGGTGGTCTGCTGGCTGTGGGGTCGCACAGAGTTGGACACAACTGAAGTGACTTAGCAGCAGCAGCAGCAGCAGATAAATATTATCCTTGTCCTTTAGAATAGGCCTTCTGGTCTGTTTTCTTGTAGAATTATACTTTAGCTTCCCCTACGCTGCTGTTGTGCGCAAGTGCCCCTATGCCACGTTTACCATACTCCTGTTTTTCTTGCAGATTGTTTCTTTCTTTTAATCTTTTCCCTTATATCTGTGGACACAGGCTAGATATCATATTGGCAGCTTGAGTCACTGTGAATGAACAGACAAAGAATTAATGGACACTTGGTTGAAATCCTTCATGTTGTGGCTTTAGGAAATAAACTGTTTTGTCAATCTAGTTCTCATAAAACAATCTAGTTCCCCTATGTTCCCAGAAAACATATGCCAACCAGTGGAGCCTTGCAGTCTCGGTATCATCCATCTTGCTGTCTTTTCATGATGTATTTTGGTCCCTGTTGTATATGTATTTGTAGTTTATTTTATACCAAGGACAAACTTATCAGGTAGAAGATTCCCCAGGTCTCAACAGCAAGTGCACAAACTTTGTGCAAAGGTCTTGGAGACTCCTCTTGCAAGATCTTCAATCAAATTCATGAGAATTGTACCCTCCCTATTTTTCTCTGACTCCTTTGTCTCAGCAGAGTGGGAGAACCATGCATTTTCAAACTTGAAAAACTGTAAAATTTGGCAGGAAGTTGTCCTGAACGCCATGGCATTATGCTCACCTAGAAGCCATCCCAATGCCAGAAACCTGATCCCTGTCTCAGACAACTGTTCAATAGAACCAGCCTGGACAAATCTCACCCTTAGTCTTGGCTTGGTACTCTGTGCCATTCAGACATCTGTACAAGCCTCACTTCTTCAGAGGAGCCATTCCTGACCAGCCAGCATTAAGCAGTTTTTTGGATTCTTGCTATCACATTGCCCCATTTCACTTCTCTGTATCATCGAATCTGATATTTCCTTTCTTTCATATGTATATTGGTATGTGTTTATTATTGTTCTTCTGCAAAGGAAAGATAATTCCAGAAAATAAAGGACACAGTCTGCTTTATTTGCTTATTCCAGCACTGGGTCAATTAGCCCCAGCTGTTCCACTAACCCTGAAAGTTAGTGGCCTAAAACAACAAACCATTTCTTTGTGTGCTTATGGTTCTGTGACTCAGCAATTTGGGAGGCACTCTGCTGAGACTGTTTTTCTCTTCTCATCATGGTGTCAGTGGGATTCACTCGTGTATTTGCAGTAAACAAATGGTCAATACGTTCCTTTCATCAGGTAGGGAATCCTGGACTCGTTCCTTTAGTGATGGTCACAGGGTTCCCATGAGCAACAAGGAAGGGTAAACCCCAATGATCAAGAACATTTTTGTTAGAGCCTGATTGCATGATACATGCTAATATCCCCATTGGCCAAAGCAGGTCACGTGGTCAAGCTCAGCCTAAAGGAGGAGATATATACACTCTTTTCTTGGAGGAAATGTCAAAGTCACATTGCAAACAGGCTACAGAATCGGAAACCAGATACAGAGATGGGAGAAACTGATGACCGTCTGCAATTTACAAGTGCATGGTGCATGACAGTCACTCAGTAAATGCTTATTGAGTGGATAAATACATGAGCAAATGAAAAATCAGTTATCCAAATCTACCAAGTGGAATCTCAGGTCCCTCATATAAGTTCTAGCTTATGATACTTAGTATCCTGTTTACAGGTTTTGGATCTGTCTTTAAAGAATTGACCTAAAGAAGCATAAAGATCGGCTAGAGTTAACAGTAGTGATGGTCATGTGGGAGTGTGTGCTTATTAGAGCTCTTGTATCCAAGGTGGTGGAGGAACTTCAAAGAGAAAGCTAGAAAAGTGTGCCATAGCCCACATCACCAGAGGCACAAATCTATCAATTTAGAAAATGAACAACAGTAAATTCAAACATCAGATACCAATGGGCTAGGTTTTTGCAATCAGCCATAATTTTTATTTATTTAATTTTTATAAAAGCCATTTATTAACTTCTCTACATAATCAGTTCAATTCAGTTCAGTCACTCAGTCATGTTCAACCCTTTGCGACCCCATGGACTGCAGCACTCCAGGCTTCCCTGTCCATCACCAACTCCCAGAGCTTGCTCAAATTCATGTCCATGGTGTTGATGATGCCATCCCATTATCTCACCCTCTGTCAAACCTTCTCTTCATGCTTTCAATTTTCCCAGAATCAAGGTCATTTCCAACGAGTCAGTTCTTCACATCAGGAGGCCAAAGTATTAGAGCATCAGCTTCAGCATCAGCCCTTCCAGTGAATATTCAGGACTGATTTCCTCTAGGATGGACTGATTGGATCTCCTTGCAGTCCAAGGGACTCTCAAGAGTCTTCTCCAACACCACAGTTCAAAAGCATCAATTCTTCGGCATTCAACTTTCTTTATAGTCCAACTCTCACATCCACTGGAAAAAGCATAGTCTTGACTAGATGGACCTTTGTTGGCAAAGTCATGTCTCTGCATTTAATATACTGTCTACGCTGGTCATAGCTTCCCTTCCAAGGAGCAAGCGTCTTTTAATTTCATGGCTGCAATCACCATCTGCAGTGATTTTGGAGCCCCCCAAAATAAAGTCTCTCACTGTTTCCATTGTTTCCCCATCTATTTGCCATGAAATGATGGGACTGGATACCATGATCTTACTTTTCTGAATACTGAGTTTTAAGCCAACTTTTTCACTCTCCTGTTTCACTTTCATCAAGAGGCTATTTAGTTCTTCACTTTCTGCCGTAAGGGGGGTGTCGTCTGCATATCTGAGATTATTGATATTTCTCCCAGGAATCTTGATTCCAGCTTATGCTTCTTCCAGCCTGGCCTTTCACATGATATACTCTGCATATAAGTTAAATAAGCAGGGTGACAATATACAACCTTAACATACTCCTTTCCTGATTTGGAACCAGTCTGTTGTTCCATATCCAGTCTAAATGTTGCTTCTTGACCTGCATACAGATTTCTCAGGAGGCAGGTCAGATGGTCTGATATTCCCATCTCTTGAAGAATTTTCCAGAGTTTGTTGTGATATACACAGTCAAAGACCTTGGCGTAGTTAATAAAGCAGAAGTAGGTGTTTTTCTGGAATTTTCTTGCTTTTTCGATGATCCAGCAGATGTTGGCATTTTGATCTCTGGTTCCTCTGTCATTTCTAAGTCCAGCTTGAACATCTGGAAGTTCACAGTTCACGTACTGTTGAAGACTGGCTTAGAAAATTTTGAACATTACTTTGCTAGCGTGTGAGATGAGTGTAATTGTGTGTTAGTTTGTACATTCTTTGGCATTGCCTTTCTTTGGAACTGGAATGAAAACTGACCTTTTCCAGTCCTGTGGCCACTGCTGAGTTTTCCAAATTTGCTGACATATTGAGTGCAGCACTTTCACAGCATCACCTTTTAGGATTTGAAATAGCTCAACTAGAATTCTATCATCTCCACTAGCTTTGTTCATAGTGATGCTTTCTAAGGCCCACTTGACTTGGCATTCTAGGATGTCTGGCTCTAGGTGGGTGTCACACCACTGTGATTATCTGGGTCATGAAGATCTTTTTTTTGTATAGTTCTTCTGTGTATTCTTGCCACCTCTTCTTAATATCTTCTGCTTCTGTTAGGTCCATACCACTTCTGTCCTTTTTTGAGTCCATCTTTGCATGAAATGTTCCCTTGGTATCTCTAACTATCTTGAAGAGATCTCTGGTCTTTCCCATTCTGTTGTTTTCCTCTACTTCTTTGCACTGATCACTGAGGAAGGCTTTCTGATCTCTCCTTGCTATTCTTTGGAACTCTGCATTGAAATGGGTATATTTTTCCTTTTCTCATTTGCTTTTTACTTCTCTTCTTTTCTCAGCTATTTTTAAGGTCTCCTCAGACAACCATTTTACCTTTTTGCATTTATTTTTCTTGGTGATGGCCTTGATCCCTGCCTCCTGAACAATGTCATGAACCTCTGTCCATAGATCTTCAGGCACTCTGTCTATCAGATCTAATCCCTTGAATCTATTTGTCACTTCCACTGTATAGTCATAAGGTATTTGATTTAGGTCATACCTGAATGGTCTAGTGGTTTTCCCTACTTTCTTCAATTTAAGTCTGAATTTGGCAATAAGGAGTTCATGATCTGAGTCACAGTCAGCTCCTGGTCTTGTTTTTGCTGACTGTATAGAGCTTTTCCATCTTTGGCTGCAAAGAATATAATCAATCTGATTTCAGTATTGACCATCTGGTGATGTCCATGTGTAGAGTCTTCTCTTATGTTGTTGGAAGAGGGTGTTTGCTATGACCAGTGTGTTCTTTTGCCAAAACTCTGTTAGCCTTTACCCTGCATTATTTTGTACTCCAAGGCCAAATTTTCCTGTTATGTCATAATATTATGGAGTAATATTAGTAATATTGACTAATATTACTAACAATGTAGTATGTTACTCTACATAATAGTTTTTTTTAATGCTCATTTATTAGGCCAAATCAGCTCTTAGTTGCTGCCCATCTGATCTTCATTGCATCACATGAATCTTTCACTGAGGTTCAGGGACTCTGTATTTGTGGTGGGCAGGTTTAATTGCTTCACAGCCTGTGGAATCTTAGTTCCTCTACCAGTGATCGAACCCACATCTCTTGAGTTGTTAGGCAGATTCTTAAGCACTGGATCACCAGGGAAGTTCCAGAACAGAGATTCAAATCAGAGGAGTCCCCACTTTGTTTTAACAAGCCCAAGTCCATCATGTTCTACATTTTGTTGCTGAAGACTCATGCTAGCTCAAGTCAAGTTTTAAGACATATGCCACACTCTTGCACTACAAAGATAGGGAACATTTATATAAATATATAGACGTGGTGGGGGAAAGCCTTTCAGTACTTGACATTTCAAATTTCTCCCTCTCTCCTCCCAGTCTAATTTTATTTACATCTCTTATATTGCAATTTGGTGATGACTATATCCTCTCCAAATTCTGATAAAAGTGATCCTTGGACCAGCCACATTTACCTCTTAATATGATTCCACACACATACTCTTATTTGGAGATTTTAGGGACCCCTTTTCTCTCCCAGATTGAGAGGCAACAGAGTCAAAAATCTGAAGAGCCAACTATTAGCTTTATTGTCAACGAAGCTGTTTTGGAGGATGTGGCTTAGATATGTAGCAACACAAGATTACTGATGCTGAACCCTGGAATCAGACTCCCTGCCTCGTCAGAGGCTCACAGCATAACCACGGTCCTTTCCTCACAGGGACTTGTTCTAAACGTGAAGACCAGGAGGAGCAAACTGGAATTTTAATTTCCAAATTTGGAAAGAAGAAAGAAGCTAAACCAAGAATTTCCCTGAACAACTGTGAACAGCTACTTATCCTTCTAGAGAGAGAAGTGAGGTTGAGGGTGGAAAATTCAGGGAAAGAAACCAAAGAGGTTTCTCCATGCCAGTGCCTTGAACCCATTATATATTTTCTCATTTGCATTGAGAGATCCAAGTTTCTTATCCCAAGTTCCCTAGAATAAATGTTAGGGCCATGTATGTATTCCCAGATCACTGCTGCTGCTGCTGCTGCTGCTAAGTCGCTTCAGTTGTGTCTCACTCTGTGTGACCCCATAGACAGCAGCCCACCAGGCTCCCCCGTCTCTGGGAGTCTCCAGGCAAGAACACTGGAGTGAGTTGCCATTTCCTTCTCCTCCCAGATCACTAGATATATCCATATATGGGCTGAGTGTCACTGTCTTAGGTTTGGGATTAAGAAAAAATGGTTTGAGACTTTCTCATACTGTATCATCTTAACTGTCGCATCCTATATTGCTCAAGTCTTTCTCCTGCCAAGTTGCAGCAGGAGTGAAGACAAGAACTCCTTGACTTGCTGGAGTTTTGAAATATGTTTTGAAATAAGGGCTTCATCTCTCTGAGGTGCTCAGCTAGACTGATCCATCAATACAGGCTTCATTGAGAGGTGCTTCTGTACCAAGTGATATAGTAGCACAAAGAAGTGTCACTAAGTAGGTAGGAATGGCCTGGGTCGTGCTCTCCTATGCTGCATAATTTACTGTGGGAGGGTGCAGACATGCCCAACACCCATCTCACCTGCTGCATTGCCAAGGATATTATTTCCAATGTGTGGTAAATAAGAATATTTTCAAATAATTGTTAGCTTCTTAAGTGTATCTAGAGGAATCTAAACACTTGAGCAATGTGACATTCACTGTCTCTAGTTTGAAACACACAAGTTTTTAACAGTACATGAGTTCCTTTTCTTTCTGAACTCAAATTTCCATTCCACTTCCCACACATAATTTTATCCTAATGTAATGTATTTTAAGCTTGAAACTGTTTTATACAAAACCCTATTATGTTTTTCTAAATGAAAAGTATTATATATAAATGGATTTGTCACTTTTTATTGCCTGTTAGCATAAGGCTCTAAGAATTAACTTTTTTCTGTATGAGATATTAAAATTATTATTTTGTATTTAAGCAAATATATTCTAAATTCTGAACAATATTGATTAAAAAATAAGAATTTATAGTAAATATTTCTTAATGAGAGGAAAGAGATTTTAGATTAGATGGTGTATTCTGAACAAGCGTCAGTTATTGTTAGAATGAGGTGGGATTAACCATCCATTTTACTTGTCTCTTTTTGTCTTTAAAATGTAAATAATGGCCAGCTATATTTAAGATTTGTTGTAACAGTGCCACTCAATTCTTTGAATGCTTTCTGAGTTACATGCTAAAAAAAAAAATAGGGATTTATCATTAAAAATTATTGCTAGTCATCTATTGACAGCTCAGATTACATTGCCCTTCAATTTTATTGAAAACAAGTCAGAAACTCCGTGTCTTACAAAGGATTGATTTCTAAATCATTAGTCATTCACTTTATCGAAACCAATAACAGCATTTCAAATCCGTTACTTTATTTAATGCCCTGATGATTTTTACTCCCTAAGGTGATGGTTCTTAGTGAGAATTAGAGTAGTGTGAGATGTGCTTTCCTTTCGTAAAGCTGGGAGAAAAAGGAACACCATCACCACCTTAGCCGCTTATCAGGTAATCTTTAATCTGAAGATTGATTTCCATAAAACTATACCTGCCTGGTAACCAAGGTTGTTGTGATAAGGCTACTCTCTGAAATAGAAAAGCTCAGATTTATAGTATTTGCTGAGTTCCCTGTTGTAAATATACCCATGATATGCATCTGATATCTCTGAACTGCAGAGCTGGAAAAAAAGAGATACAGTCAGCTCTCCGGAGCCAGTAGAAGCTGAACATCCACTGCTCTGTACCCCTTAGAAAGTCGTCATCTAGGCTAATTTGAATACTGCTGCTCTAGATCACTGTAAGTCTCCGTTTCAATCTTAGCATTTTTTTAAAAAAATCAAAAGGCAATTTAAATAATGATTATCTCTTACAACCCACAAGGTGCATTTTGCAGATAAAGGAACTGCAGTTCATAAAGAACAACTAACTTGTTCAAGGTCATACACTAGTTTGTGAGAAGAACTAAACCAAGAATTCAGATTTTCTACTTTCAAAGTTGTTATCGAGTCCACAGGTTAGTTTTTTTCTGGAATCCTACAATCTCAGAGTTGGAAGGAACCATGTGGATGTTTCATTCTACTACTTGCTGGCTTCCCAGGAGGCGCTATTGGTTAAGAACCCATAGATTTGCGATCCCTGGGTCAAGAAGATTCCCTGGAGGAAGGCATGGCAACCCACTCCATAATTCTTGCCTGGAGAATCCCATGGACAGAGGGGCCTGGTGGTGGGCTAGTCCACAGTGTTGGACATGATTGAAGCCACTTAGCATGCAGGCATGCTACTACTTGCAGGAATCGCCCTCACTAATATCCTCTAGAGATAAGCATCTAGTTTCTGGTGAAATATTCCCAGAAATGTTGATTCTTACCTTTACGGTGAGTTCAGTTTCATTTTTTGACCAGCATTATTACCCCACTCCCTTCTTTTTTTACATTGACCAAATACCTTTTCATGTTAATTTCAGTAAGCTATTTCTGACCTGACTTCTGAAGACTCTGGGTTAAATCTAACTGTTCTTTCATGGGACTGACTTCAGCTATTGAAGGATTTTGATTGTAATTTCAGTCCCCTGTTTGATCTCAGTGCAAGAAATAAACAGAGTCAATGCAGCCGGTGGTTTATATTGGGGTGTATGGGCTATGAAAATCCTTGGTCGTCTAATGAAGCCTCTCTGATATTATTTGAGGTATACTATCTCACCCTTGGCATTGAAGCACCAACATTCTACTCACAGAAATTTGAGTCTGCAAGCTAAGATAAAACACTTCTCCCCTCATGTACTCCATCCCTTTCCACAGTCAACGTCAGCTCTTCATTTTACTTCCAAATTGTATGTTTATTTAGCCAAATTCATTTTCTCTGCCTAAGATGGTGAAGAAGTTTATATGTTATTCAAAGTGCATGGTTAAAGAGCAAACTAAAGCTTATATCGCTGATTGATTTTTTTCTAATTATGTCACTTTCCCTAGCTAAGCATGCAAATGGCTTCAGTGTTTTTCATGAAGCATTTTACTAGACTATAATGTGAGCTAGAACAATATAATTGATGACTAAAAGTTAATATTTTTGCTCTAAGTTCAGGAAGAAGAGATATTCATTTGGAACACATCTGTTCAACATTGTACTAAGAAATTAGGCAAGAAAGAGAAATAAAAGTCATATATATTGGAAAGGAAGAAGTAATTACTTCTATTTGAAGACGGCATGATCTTACATGTAAGAAGTCCTATCAGTTCAGTTCAGTTCAGTCACTCAGTTGTGCCTGACTCTTTGAGACCCCATGGACTGCAGCACTCCAGGCCTCCCTGTCTATCACCAACTCCCAGAGCTTCCTGAAACCCATGTCCATTGAGTCGGTGATGCCATCCAACCATCTCATCTTCTGTCATCCCCTTCTCCTCCCTCCTTCAATTTTTCCCAACATCAAGATCTTTTCCAATGAGTCAATTCTTTGCATCAGGTAGCAAAAGTATTGGAGTTTCAGCTTCAGCATCAGTCCTTCCAGTGAATATTCGGGACTGATTTCCTTTAGGATTGGCTGGTTGGGTCTCCTTGCAGTCCAAGGGACTTTCAAGAGTCTTCTCTAACACAGTTCAAGAGCATCAGTTCTTCAGTGCTCAGCTTTCTTTATAGTCCAAATCTCATTTCCATACATGACTACTGGAAAAACCATAGCTTTGACTAAATGGACTTTGTTTGCAAAGTAATGTCTCTGCTTTTTAATATGCTGTCTAGACTGGTTATAGCTTTTCTTCCAAGGAGCAAGCATCTTTTAATTTCATGGCTGCAGTCACCATCTGCAGTGATTTTGTAGCCCCCTCCAAACTAAAGTCTCTCACTGTTCCCATTGTTTCCCCATTTATTTGCTGTGAAGTGATGGGACCAAATGCCACGATCTTAGTTTTCTGAATACTGAGTTTTAAGCCAACATTTTCACTCTCCTCTTTGACTTTCATCAAGAGGCTCTTTAGTTCTTCTTTGCTTACTGCCATAAGGGTGATGTCATCTATATATCTGAGGTTATTGATATTTCTCCCAGCAATCTTGATTCCAGCTTGTGCTTCATTCAGCCCAGCATGTCACATGATATACTCTGCATATAATTTAAATAAGCAGGGTACAGCCTTGATGTACTCCTTTCCTGATTTGGAACCAGTTCATTGTTCCATGTCCAGTTCTAATTCTTACTTCTTGACCTGCATACAGACTTCTCAGGAGGCAGGTCAGGTGGTCTGGTATTCCCATCTCTTGAGGAATTTTCCACAGTGTGTTGTGATCTACACAGTCAAAGGCTTTGGCATAGTCAATAAAGCAGAAGTAGATGTTTTTCTGGAACTCTTTTGCTTTTCGATGATCCAAAGGATGTTGGCAATTTGATCTCTGGTTCTTCTGCCTTTTCTAAATCCAGATTTAGAAAAAGAAGTCCTATCAAATGCACTAAAAAACAAAACTAATAAATTCAGCAAGATACAAAATCAGTGTATGAGTCAATTGTACTTCTGTGCACTAGCAATGAACAACTGAAAGAAATCAGAAAAACAATTTCGTTTGCAATAGAATCAAAAAGAATACAGTACTTAGGGATAAAGAGCTGTAAGAGTTGTACACTGAAAACTTAAAAATACTGTTGAAATTAATTGAAAAAAGATTATAAATAAGTGAAAAGGCAGTCTATGTTCATGGATAGGAAAATAATATTGTTAAGATGACAATATCCCATAAATTGATCTACATATTTAATGCAGCTCTTACTAAGAATCCAAGTGCCTAGTTCTGCAGAAACTGACAAGCTGATCTTAGCTTTTATATTGAAACTCAAGGGACTGAGAATAACCAAAAGTCTTCAAAAATAAAAAGTTGAAAGACTCATATTTCCCAATAAGTTATGCGAAGCCTATTGCTTCTGTTTCAGGAGAACCGTAACTAATGCACACATACGAAGCAATCTGATACTTGATCTGAGGCTCTTTGGAAAGCTCTCCTCCTTCATGACAGACTTCCTTCCTTAAGCTTGTTTCTAGATTAGATTAGTACAATACATTTTCAAAGAGATAGAAATCAGAAAATCAATTCCCTAGCATTTAATGCAGTGTTTGTGATTAACACTACCCAATAAGGCAGTAAAGTTCTGGATATTTCCAGTCAAGAGTAGGGTCTGAACAACATGAGGGATCATGTCACTAAATGGAGAGTGAAAGTATTAGTCTATCAGTTGTGTCCAGCTCTTTGTGACTCCATGGACTATAGCCTGCCAGGCTCTTCTGTTCATGGAATTTTCCAGGCAAGAATACTGGAGTGCCATTCACTGGAGTTGCCATTCCCTTCTCCAGGGGCTCTTCCCACCCCAGAGATCAAACCTGCGTCTCTTATATTTCCTTCATTGGCAGGCAGATTCTTTACCATCTGAGCCAGCAGTTAGCAGAGGCCGCAGTTAAATTTGTGGCTACTGGCACTGAACACAAGTTAAGAGGGGGGGAGGTGGGTAGAGAATTTTGCTAGCTGTTGAAGAGGCTCTAATAACTTATAAATGCCTAATTAGCATATGTCACCAAAGAATTCTTTAAGTTGTCTGCTGGTAATTGGCCCAGGAAAGTCACAGATGGCTTACGATCTTTGAGAAGGAACAGTCTTTCCATTTTGCATTATGTCATAGCCTAGACGATGTACTTCAGTATGACAAAGTTGAAGATAATCCTTGGAGATTTGTGTCCCTGAAATGCTAATGCTGTCAGCAAATGAAGGGAATCAATTCTTTAATTGTACATTCTGTTACATTCTGGAAATGTAACATGTTATTTAAGAACAGAGTCCTGGGTGATTAGGATGCTTCTAAAGCTATGGTTAAATAATTGTAAGAAGTAAGAGGGTATTTTGTAAACCATTGGGGCAAACTGTCGATATATATTATTCATTTTCCCAAGTAAATGCAAATAGATACTATAAGTCTATGTGCAAGTGTATACTAAGAAATTTGTTGTTCTTTAGCTGCTAAGTCATGTATGACTGTGAGACCCCATGAACTGCAGCACAGAGCTTTCCCAATGAGTCTGCTCTTTGCATCAGGTGGCCAAAGTATTGGGGTTTCAGCATCAATCCTTCCAATGAATACTCGGAGTTGATTTCCTTTAAGATTGACTGGTTTGATCTCTTTGCAGTCTGAGAGACTCTCAAGAGTCTCCTCCAACACCACAATTTGAAAGCATCAATTCTTTAGTGCTCAGCCTTCTTTATGGTCCAACTCTCACATCCATACATGACTACTGGAAAAATTATAGCTTTGAGTATACGGACCTTTGTTGGCAAAGTGATGTCTCTGCTTTTTATTATGCTGCCCAATACAAGGCATAGCTATACTCATGGAAATAAGCAGCTATTTTGAGTATTGATAACAGGATGGTATTAGGGTTTGGGGTTGCAGAGAGTGGAAGAGACACAGTCTTGTTAATGATCCTTAAATCCTAAACAGAGCCTCTCTCTGTCCTTAGAACAGATATGCTACAGGCAGGTAGAAGGGATAATGAATCCTTTCAGGAAATATGCAAACACAGTGGCCTGCATTATCCTTTCCTACCCTCCCTTTTGAGTGACTCTACACATGGACATCACCAGATGGTCAACACCGAAATCAGATTGATTATATTCTTTGCAACCAAAGATGGAGAAGCTCTATACAGTCAACAAAAACAAGACCAGGAGCTGACTGTGGCTCAGATCATGAACTCCTTATTGCCAAATTCAGACTCAAATTGAAGAAAGTAGGGAAAACCGCTAGACCATTCAGGTATGACCTAAATCAAATCCCTTATGATTATACAGTGGAAGTGAGAAATAGATTTAAGGGCCTAGATCTGATAGATAGAGTGCCTGATGAACTATGGACAGAGGTTCCTGACATTGTACAGGAGACAGGGATCAAGACCATCCCCATGGAAAAGAAATGCAAAAAAAGCAGAATGGCTGTCTGGGGAGGCCTTACAAATAGCTGTGAAAAGAAGAGAGGTGAAAAGCAAAGGAGAAAAGGAAAGATATAAGCATCCGAATGCAGAGTTCCAAAGAATAGCAAGAAGAGATAAGAAAGCCTTCTTCAGTGATCAATGCAAAGAAATAGAGGAAAAGAACAGAATGGGAAAGACTAGAGATATTTTCAAGAAAATTAGAGATACCAAGGGAACATTTCATGCAAAGATGGGCTCGATAAAGGACAGAAATGGTATGGACCTAACAGAAGCAGAAGATATTAAGAAGAGGTGGCAAGAATACAGAAGAACTGTACAAAAAACATCTTCACGACCTGGATAATCATGATGGTGTGATCACTAATCTAGAGCCAGACATCCTGGAATGTGAAGTGAAGTGGGCCTTAGAAAGCATCACTACAAACAAGCTAGTGGAGGTGATGGAATTCCAGTTGAGCTATTTTAAATCCTGAAAGATGATGCTGTGAAAGTGCTGCACTCAATATGCCAGCAAGTTTGGAAAACTCAGCAGTGGCCACAGGACTGGAAAAGGCCAGTTTTCATTCCAATTCCAAAGAAAGGCAATGCCAAAGAATGCTCAAACTACCGCACAATTGCACTCATCTCACATGCTAGTAAAGTAATGCTCAAAATTCTCCAAGCCAGGCTTCAGCAATACGTGAACCGTGAACTTCCTGATGTTCAAGCTTGTTTTAGAAAAAGCAGAGGAACCAGAGATCAAATTGCCAACATCCCTTGGATCATTGAGGAAGCAAGAGAGTTCCAGAAAAACATCCATTTCTGCTTTATTGAATATGCCAAAGCCTTTGACTGTATGGATCTCAATAAACTGTGAAAATTCTGAAAGAGATGGGAATACCAGACCACCTGACCTGCCTCTTGAGAAATCTGTATGCAGGTCAGGAAGCAACAGTAAGAGCTGGACATGGAACAACAGACTGCTTCCAAATAGGAAAAGGATACTTCAAGGCTATAGATTGTCACCCTGCTTATTTAACTTCTATGCAGAGTACATCATGAGAAATGCTGGACCGGAAGAAACACAAGCTGGAATCAAGATTGCTGGGAGAAATATCAATCACCTCAGATATGCAGATGATACCACCCTTATGGCAGAAAGTGAAGAGGAACTAAAAGCCTCTTGATGAAAGTGAAAGTGGAGAGTGAAAAAGTTGGCTTAAAGCTCAACATTCAGAAAATGAAGATCATGGCATCCGGTCCCATCACTTCATGGGAAATAGATGGGGAAACAGTGGAAACAGTGGCAGACTTTATTTTTTTGGGCTCCAAAATCACTGCAGATGGTGACTGCAGCCATGAAATTAAAAGACACTTACTCCTTGGAAGAAAAGTTATCACCAACCTAGATAGTATATTCAAAAGCAGAGACATTGCTTTGCCGACTAAGGTCCGTCTAATCAAGGCTATGGTTTTTCCTGTAGTCATGTATGGATGTGAGAGTTGGACTGTGAAGAAGGCTGAGAGCCAAAGAATTGATGCTTTTGAACTGTGGTGTTGGAGAAGACTCTTGAGAGTCCCTTGGACTGCAAGGAGATCCAACCAGTCCATTCTGAAGGAGATCAGCCCTGGGATTTCTTTGGAAGCAATGATGCTAAAGCTGAAGCTCCAGTACTTTGGCCACCTCATGTGAAGAGTTGAGTCATTAGAAAAGACTCTGATGCTGGGAGGGATTGGGGGCAGGAGAAGAAGGGGATGACAGAGGATGAGATGGCTGGATGGCATCACTGACTCGATGGACGTGAGTCTGAGTGAACTCCAGGAGTTGGTGATGGACAGGGAGGTCTGGTGTGCTGTGATTCATGGGGTCGCAAAGAGTCGGACACGACTGAGCAGCTGAACCTAACTGGACTGGGACAATTTTGATGAGAGCATTGCTGGATTGAGAGTTTAAAGTTTCAGCCTCCCTAATGTGTCACACTTCTTATCTGTTCTAGACCTAGAAGCTCTTAGGGAAAGATTTAAGATCAGAGGTATTGATAGTGAGTAATCAATCTGTGAAATTAATAAATTACATACTGGGGATTCTTCTTGGTGTTATAGAAAGAGGCCAGTGATCCATATTTAATAGTAGCATCCCTTTTAGAAAGAAACTCTCATTCCAACTGATTCACTGGGGTGGGTTCACTAGGCAGAAAGGATGTTGACTGGCAAAAGGAACCAGAGGAACAAGAGTCAGTGAGACAAAGGTCATCTAAGGGGTATTTGAGATTTCAACTTTTGGAACTTCTTTGTTATTCTGAGTAAGAAATGATTGAATGGCAGAAAGGTTTGTAGTAAAGAGCGTAGCTTAGAATCATCTAGAAATAGAAGCCTCTGCTTTTGAAAATGCATGGAAATTTTTCCTTTCCTTGTTAACAGTAGAGAGGCTACTTTTTCAGAGGGCTGTCATTCTGTCAAAGTTTTGAGATTTTTACCTTTCAAGCTAAGCTAAGGAATTATTCTTCCAGAGCCTCCTTTCCTTACTGCGTTGGCCAGTGTCTTGGTATATATCAGGTGTAGAGTTGCCCTTGTTCTTGGGTTTACCTAATCACTTAATATAAAAAGCTATTATTTTGGTCTGAAATTTTTTCTTTCTGAGTCAAAATACCATCAAAATGTTCAGCAAGCCCTGTTAATTTAGGAGGTGGGCAGACAGTCTTTCTGTCCTCTACCTAAATGTGCCACCTCTGGTTTAAGAACATCAACAGTGAGTAATGGCATAATTAGGATATCTTTTAGTTAGTTAAATCGCTCAGTCATGTCCAACTCTTTGTGACCCCGTGGACTGTAGCCCACCAGACTCCTCTGTCCATGGGATTCTCCAGGCAAGAATACTGGAATGGGTTGCCATTTCCTTCTCCAGGGGATCTTCCCGAGCCAGGGATCAAACCCAGGTCTCCCACATTGCAGGCAGATGCTTTAACCTCTGAGCTACCAGGGAAGCCCTAGTGTAGGATATCTTTGTCCCTGTCAAAACTACTGTATTTCCTATGAGATTTCTTTAAGCAGTTTCTGAAATCAGAGATTGATTTATTCATTTTCTGTTCATAAGGCTGGATTGTTAATGAGTCAGTTTTAACAGGAAAGACCTCAGGGATAGCTGTTAATTATTCTATAATCAATACACTGCAGTTTCTAACCCAGGTTCAAATCTTTAGGTCTCACAAGACAGTGAACCAATTGATAGTGATCAGGCAATCCAGGATTATAAGATCATAGGGCAGTTCTAAATACTTCATTGAACTGTTTTCCATTATGTGTGTGTGTGTATATACACACTATATACATATATATACATATATATATACACAACTATGTATATATATATACAGTTGAAGCATAGCTGATTTACTGTGCAGTGTTAATTTCTGATGTATAGCAAAGCAATCCATATATATTCTTTTTCTGATTCTTCTCCATTGTAGATTACTATAGGCATTGAATATAGATGCCTGAGCTATACAGTAGGACTTTATTGTTTATTTTATATGTAGTAGTATGTGTCTGTTAATCCTAAGCTCCTAATTTATCCCTTCCCTCCCCTTCCCACCTTTCCCCTTTGGGAACCATAGCCTTGTTTTCTGTCTGTGGGTAGGTTTATATTTTGTAAATAAGTTCATTTTTATAATGTTTTAGGTTATATATAAGTGATGTCATATGATATTTGTCTTTCTTTGACTTGCTTGGTATAATAACCTCTATGTCCATTCATTTAGCTGTAAATGGCATTATTTCATTGGTTATGTAGAAAAATAACAGTTTTGTATGTCACTTGTAACTAATCATTTTATTAAGCTCTTTTACTAATATTGATCATTTTTCAGAGTTCTCTTGAGTTTTCCAAACAGATAAAAATAGGTGAAAGGAAGTGAAACTCCAACCCCTCCTTCCCATACCACAAAACTTCATTCTTCTTGCTTTTGTATTCACCCATTATCTTCCCCCAGAAGTTGTGGTGAGCTAATCTTATTACCAATCAGAGTTCTTGGACTCTTTGATCAATAGAAATTGATGAGACTAGATGAGAAATTCAGGCAAGGCTTTATTGGATCTAGCATTGTAGCAGGAGGGAGCAAAGACAAGTAACTGACTCCCTTGCTTGCTCATGAGGTGGGGTGAGCTGATCCCTCGTATGGGATGTGGGTAAGGGCAGGTCTAGGGTCTGGCCAGAGGGGTGACTTGGGTGGTGTGCCCACCCACTTGGTTCTATGTACAGGGTGCATAGATTTTTATTTTTCTCTCTGTTCCTCAGAGGTAGCAGTTAGGTTTTTGGTCTTTTTTTATCTTATTGTTCATAAGTCACCCAACTGGGCATGCATACAGTTATTTTTAGTCCCTTATAGTGTCTTTGTATTTTATTGCTGGAGGAGACAGCAAGGGGTCTCAGATCCCAGCCTATATCAATCTGATTGATCATAATCTAGGATGGTTGATGGGAACACCTCTTTTATTCATACAACAGCAATAGAAATAGTTACCTTTTTTGTGTTATATTTCTATAAGATTTTGGTTATTGGGGTTGTGAAAGTGAAAGTGTTAGTCACTCAGCATGTCCCAGTCTTCACAGCTCCATGGACTGTAGCTTTCTAGGCTCCTCTGTCCATGAGATTATCCAAGCAAGAATACTGGAGTGGTTGCCATTCCCTTCTCCAGGGGATCTTCCTGATGCAGGGATTAAACCCTGGTCTCCTGCATAGGAGGCAGATTCTTTACTGTCTGAGCCCCCTATACCAGCTTCAAAAAAAAAAAAATGGGACTCTTTCTCTTTTCATGGAAGAGTTAAAACAATATGGGTATTGCCTGCTCCTTGAAGGATTCATATAATATTCATCTGGGTCTATTATACATCATAAAAATTATTTTTTGAAATTCAACTTCTATGGAGGAAGGAGAAAGGCATTCTTGATTATCATCCAATATTCTTCATAATTCTTAAGTGCATTTTGATCATTTACATTATTAACAAAGTTTATCAATTTTATTCAATTTAAAAATTTTCATTGGAGAAATGTCTATTTAGTTCTTTGGCCCATTTTTTGATTGGGTCGTTTATTTTTCTGGAATTGAGTTGCATAAGTTGCTTGTATATTTTTGAGATTAATTGTTTGTTAGTTGCTTCATTTGCTATTATTTTCTCCCATTCAGAAGGCTGTCTTTTCAGCTTGCTTATATTTTCCTTTGTTGTGCAGAAGCTTTTAATTTTAATTAGATCCCATTTGTTTATTTTTTTCTCCAAAGAAGACATATGGATGGCTAACAAACACATGAAAAGATGCTCAACATCACTCATTATTAGAGAAATGCAAATCAAAACCACAATGAGGTACCACTTCACACCAGTCAGAATGTCTGCGATCCAAAAATCTGCAAGCAATAAATGCTGGAGAGGGTGTGGAGAAAAGGGAACCCTCCTACACTGTTGGTGGGAATGCAAACTAGTACAACCACTATGGAAAACAGTGTGGAGATTCCTTAAAAATTGCAAATAGAACTGCCATATGACCCAGCAATCCCACTGCTGGGCATACACACCGAGGAAACCAGAATTGAAAGAGACACATGTACCCCAGTGTTCATCGCAGGACTGTTTATAATAGCCAGGACATGGAAACAACCTAGATGTCCATCAGCAGATGAATGGATAAGAAAGCTGTGGTACATATACACAATGGAGTATTACTCAGCCATTAAAAAGAATACATTTGAATCAGTTCTGTTGAGATGGATGAAACTGGAGCTGATTATACAGAGTGAAGTAAGCCAGAAAGAAAAACATCAATACAGTATACTAACACATATATATGGAATTTAGAAAGATGGCAATGATGACCCTGTATGCAAGACAGCAAAAAAGACACAGATGTGTATAGCGGACTTTGGGACTCAGAGGGAGAGGGAGAGGGTGGGATGATTTGGGAGAATGGCATTGAAACATGTATACTATCATGTAAGAATCGAATCACCAGTCTATGTCTGATGCAGGATA
Organism: Ovis aries; assembly: GCF_016772045.2. Lineage (NCBI taxonomy): Eukaryota > Metazoa > Chordata > Mammalia > Artiodactyla > Bovidae > Ovis > Ovis aries. The sequence goes on along the minus strand of NC_056075.1, from coordinate 31,818,338 downwards.
CAGCATGCTTGGGGCTGGTGCATGGGGATGACCCAGAGGGATGTTTTGGGGAGGGAGGTGGGAGGGGGGTTCATGTTGGGATCGCATGTACACCCGTGGTGGATTCAGGTCAATGTATATCGAAACCAATACAGTATTATAAAGTAAAATAAAGTAAAAAAAAGAAAAAAAGAAAGAAAGAAAAAAGAAAAAAAATAAATAAATAAAAATAAAAATTTTCAATTTTCCTTTTGTCATAAACTCTTATTCATTTCTAGTAGAAGATAGCTCCCTCACCCTCAACACATGCTCTTATTTTCTTTTTTCCCCAAGATATACACATTTCTAGATGCATGATTACTTTCTAGAACCACTCTGCTTTGTTAATCATTTTTCTTTACCTTCTAATCCATTCATTTATGCTTTCATCTATCATTCTTCTCTCCTACTGAAGTATATTTTGTCTCTTTCCTAACTTCTTGATTTTAATGATTATGTCCTTGTATTTATTTTTTAGCATTTAAAAAGGAAAGCATTTATGATGATATAATTTCCTTTGAAGGCAGCTTTGAGCGTATTTCATAAATTTGATTTGTAGAGGTTTTTACAGTAGCTATTCTCTAAAAATCTGTAACTGCAATGCTCTTTTCCTCTGTGATCTAAAGCTTCTTTAGCATGTTTTAGAATTTCTAGGTTTTTTTCCTAGATTTAAATGTTTCTTACTAATTTTAATTTTCATTGCGTCGTTTACCCATCATCCAGTTTAAGAACGTTTGCTTCCTAAGAAGGTAGGATTGAGCTGTACTTTCTAGAGTGTTTCCAATTACTTGGAATAGTCCTTGGTTTCTCTAATTCCCTAATGATATTTAGTTTAGTTTGTTTGTTGTCATAGTTTTGTTGTTTCATTTATTTATTCTTTGACTGTGCCTTGCAGAATGCAGAATATTAGTTCCCTGACAAGCAATCAAACCTGTGCCCCTCTGCATTGGGTGTTCAGTATCTTAACCACTAGACCTCTAGGGAAATCCCTGTTTGGGGCTTGGGGTGAGGAGTTATGTCTATTTCTGTACCTATCTCAGTTGTAAAAACAACTTAAAGATAGAGCCCATATTTTATAATTCTTTCTGTTTCCCCATATTACTTATTGTTAGTTGATCAGTAAATAAATGTGTACTTCTTTATATCTCAGAGATGGTGAGACTGATACAGAATGTAAACAGATCAAAGCCCTTGTTAAGAGTTGTTGATGTGATTAACCTTTTTACTAAAATCTATTGACATGATGCATTCTTCTTCTGATTGTAGAAAATCCTGCTTTCCTGCCAATGACCATGAGCATGAAAACTCATATGATTGTTAACACTGACCATTTGTGGAGCACATCTACATTCCAGGCACTGCTTTAAGAACTTTCTATGTTATTTCATATTTCTTCACAATAGCTCTCTCAGGTAGATATGGTAATTATCTTCAGTGCCCAGATGAGGGAAAGGAAGCTCAAGCTCAAGACCATGTTCAGGCTCTTACAGGTGTACAGATGATGCCTTGATTGGATCCCGCATTTGTCTATCCCTTCTCCTGCTCCACATTAGATTCTGTTAATTTACTCTTCTACTTACTTACTCATTCTCTCTTTCATTCTGTCCAGCATTCAAACAGCTAAATGTTGGCTGATTTATTTTGCCAGATACAGGACTAAAAGGCAAGGAATGTGAATGTGCATAAAACATGGCTCGTGCTTTTGGTGACCTTCCAGAGTCCAATGGGGCCTTTTCTCTGACATGTACCAAATTGTATGCTGTTCCAGAATGTGCTCATTGTATCTAGGCTTCATATAGTCCCTTCACTTCAGTGTTCTCTGCTCCCATGCTGTTCAGGTGTTAACCGTTTGCCCAGACTGATTCAGATCCCTTGCTGTGAAAGGCAGGGCATATAGAGTCATTGTATGCTCTTCATATGTGCAGAAAGAACCCAGGGTTTTAATAGCCTTTCTCTACCCACCTTCAACTTTGTTTCCCTCAGGACAATAACATAAGCTTAAAGCCAGAGAGAATTATAACAATGTTATTTCTTACGGGGAAAATTGATGTTGCCAATTTGCAATACATGCCAGACTCCTGAAACTTACACAGAAATCACTCTTGAGGGGCAGGGAAGACTAGCTTCAGAAACATGTTTTATATGAAGGAAAACCACCAGAGTATTTCTTTACCTAGACTGTTTGATCATCTGGGCTCAGAATAGGCTTAGAGAAATCTCAACCACAAGCTCTTTTCTTCTGCATGTCAGCCTCTAGGCACCCAACTCAGAGCCTACATAAATGCCACAGCTCCACACGTGTACCACTGTGTACCACCTAGAGTGACAAAGATTGGACCAGGGAAGAAACATGCAGAGGGGCCCCTGTAACCTATCTCCCTGAACTGAATGGGCTCTTCCACAGGCTTTGGATGTTGCTGGGAGATTTCAGCTGGTAAAATATCACTCTCACTACGGTCATCACCACCTCCCATCATCTCCTGTCGCTTCACTCTACTTTTTTTCTTGCTAGCCTAACCTTTAATAATTTACATGACTATCCATCTATTTCTAGTGTTCCTCCCCATAAAAAATAATGCAGCAACTTTGTTTTGTCTATTTTTGTACACGTGATACTAAAGCAGTGCCTCACAGATGGTCAGCTCTCAGCACAGATTTGTTCGGTGATTGAATGAACCATGATGAATCGTTATGATGATCCACACTGTTTCCGTCTTATTTACCACCATCTTCTCCAGCTACTCGATCATCATGCGTGTCAACATCTCCCTCATTTTCTCACAATCTTTTGTGTCATTGGTACTTTACAATTCTCCTGGGGCCTTCCCATCCTTGCCTCCTGTCAATATTTTCAGCTCTCGTTTCTGCTGTCAGATGAGATAGGCAGGGAAAAATGAATATCCCCAGCTCACTGATGAGGAAGCTGAGCCCCAGAGAGGCAAAGTAACTTGCTTTGATTGGTCTGGGGCAGAAATGTAACCACCACATTGTTTATTCCTCTGCTGTGGTGCTAATGTACTTCCCACAGTGCCTGGCACCCAGTAGTAACTTAAGAATATTTATTGAAGGACCAGATGACTTGAGAGGCTTCCAGGACTGAGCCTCCAACTTCATTTTCAGCCTTGGCACTCCTGCACCCCAGCACAGGTCTAGACACTGTCCTTTAACACAATGATCTGCTGCCTGAAGTCCCTTTTCTTGTACTTCGCTCTCACTGCCCAATCTGCCTGCTTCATAAAGCTTTTCAGGCTCTTCCAGCTTAAGTTGACCATTGTTCCCTTGGATGAAAACCATAGCCTATAGCATTCCTCTGTTATAGTTTTGGAGAAAATACCAACCCACTCCAGTATTCCTGCCTGGGAAAGCCCATGGACAGAGGAACCTGGTGGGCTACAGTCCATGGGGTTTCAAAGAGTCTGACATGACTTAGCGCATGCACTGCTAGTACTGCTACAGAAGTGTGGTGGACTTTAAGCCCCTAACGGGCAGCATGCCCGTCAATATAGCCCATCAGTGTATCACAGCATCTATCAGTCCGTCAGCATCCATCAGCCTGTCACAGGCACACAGTGGCTGCTGCATGTGCTCAGTATCTCGGTCATGTCTGATCCTTTTCAACCCCATGGACTATAGTCCTTGTCTCCTTTGTCCATGGGGTTCTCCAGGCAAGAATACTGGAGTGGGCTGCCATTTCCTCCTCCAGGGGATCTTTCTGACCCAAGGATTGAACACATCTCCTGTGTCTCCTTCTTTGGCAGGTGGACTCTTTACCACTGAGCCCCCTTGGAATCTGCAGTGACTGCTAGTAGCACATAACACTGTCGGCCAACCACTAGATTTGTTGATACATGTGTGTGTGTGTGTGTGTGTGTGCACATGCATGAGTGCACACACACTTGCTCAGTTGTATCCAACTCTGCGGTCCCATGGACTGTGGCCTGCCAGGCCTCTCTGTCCATAGAATTTTCCAGGCAAGAATATTGGAGTGGGTTGCCATTCCTACTCCAGCGTATCTTCTTGACCCAGGGATCAAACCCATGTCTCTATGTCTCCTGCATTGATAGGTGCATTCTTTACCACTGAGCCACCTGAGAAGCCATATATATATATACATATATATATATATATGCACACACACATATATAGTTTAATCCTCATAATAGCCCTATTAAGTAGTGTCATTATTATCCACATTTTATAAGTGAGATGTAAGGCTCAGAATTGTTAAATAAGAAGCCAAGTCCAGCTAGAATTGTTAAATAAGAAGCCAAGGCCACCACTCTTCTAGTATCAGTAAACAAGGAACACATTAAATTTTGCTATATGTGAATCTGTCCTTGAATCTCAAGCAAAAATCCAGAATCATAAAAAAAAATCACTTAAGCAATGTGAATTTAATAATTTTTAAAATTACATGGAATGATTTCTGATCTCTACACCCTTGTGCTTTCCTTCAGACAGGTGTCTTCCACGCATCTTGCTGAGTGATGTACTTCCTCAAATGGAGGTCCATTTCACATCCAAGACCTCCTCCTTTTCTTATGCTCAAAAATAAACGAGAGTGGCTTCCGTGTTGACAAGCTCTCTCTGTGCCTGTTCTGGTGGGTGGTGTTTGCCACAAGGTAACATGGCTAAGTTGGCATTCTTTTCTTATTGTGTTTCCCTTCTACAAAAGACAGCTCAGTAGCAAGTCTCAGTGGCAGGGATTGTGCGCCATTCCCTAGCCCCTCCCCAGGCTACCTTCTCATATATATAATCTAATAAGGTAGTATTACCCACCTAGGATGACTACTTCAATATACTTCCCCAAGGCATGAAGCTTCTTACCTGTCTTCTTAGAGTCTCACCTAAAAAAAGTTACTTCTTACCAGACTCTTCAAAACCATAATTATAGTGATATGCTTGTGTCCTTGGCACTATTTTCATGGTAGCAGAATAAAACAAATATGTACAGTGATCATTCTTTTCCCCTTGAGTACTGGGGGGAAAAAAGAAGACTTAAGAACTTGAGTTGAAGAGAAAGAATAAACACACTTTGTTCCTTTTTGCTTCTTTCAAGTGTGGCCCTTGCCAAACACATGGAGGGAACTCATCCTTAATGTGAGCAGGGCCCTGTCTCTCTCTAATATTCCTAGAGTCGCGTCAACTTTATTTAAAGGAGCAGTGGGAATCTCTTTGAGACTCTCTAGTCTAATTAGCCACCAATAGTGAATGAATAAATTAGTCAACAAAACTACCATATGTTTAGCTGCCAATAGTGAATGAATAAAATAATCAACAAAACTACCCTATGTTAAGAGAAGATTCAATATCCTTATTTTATTAGAATAAACCACTGCAACTCAGGAAAGGTGAGTTACCTGCACCCTGCTCGAGTAGCCTGGTGTTGGTTCAGTTCAGTTCATTTCAGCTACTCGGTTGTGTCCGACTCTCTGTGACCCCATGAACTGCAGCACATTAAGCTTCCCTGTCCATCACCAACTCCCAGACTTGCTCAGACTCATGTCCATCGAGTCAGTGATGCCATCCAACAATCTCATCCTCTATTGTCCCCTTTTCCTCCTACCTTCAATCTCTCCCAGCATCAGGTTCTTTTCCAGTGAGTCAGTTCTTTGCATCAGGTGGCCAAAGGATTGGAGTTTCAGTTTCAGCATCAGTTCTTCCAATGAATATTCAGGACTGATTTCCTTTAGGATAGACTGGTTACATCTCCTTGCAGTCCAAGGGACTCTCAAGAGTCTTCGCCAACACCACAGCTCGAAAACATCAGTCCTTCAGCGCTCAGCTTTCTTTATGATCCAACTTCACATCCATACATGACTACTGGAAAAACCATAACTGACTAAACAGACCTTTGTTAGGCAAAGTAATGTCTCTGCTTTTTAATAAGCTGTCTAAGTTTGTCATAGTTTTCCTTCCAAGGAACTGGCATCTTTTAGTTTTATGGTTGCAGTCACCATCTGCAATGATTTTGGAGCCTAAGAGAATAAAGTCTTTCACTGTTTCCATTGTTTCCCCATCCATTTGCCATGAAGTGATGGGACCAGCACCCTACTCTGGTAGCCTGGGGTTGGTGCCTGCTTCTATTTTATTTTGCTCTTTTGGCTGTGCTGTGTAGCAAGTGGGATTTTAGTTGCCTGACCAAGGATTGGACCTGCAACCTCTGCGCTGAAAGCACGGAGTCTTAACCACTGGATCATCAAGGAAGTTCCTGCTGCTGCTGCTGCTAAGTCACTTCAGTCGTGTCTGACTCTGTGCGACCCCATAGACGGCAGCCCACCAGGCTTCCCTGTCCCTGGGATTCTCCAGGCAAGAACACTGGAGTGGGTTGCCAGTTCCCTCTCCAATGCATGAAAGTGAAAAGGGAAGGTGAAGTCGCTCAGTTGTGTCCGACTCTTAGCGACCCCATGGACTGTAGCCCACCAGGCTCCTCCCCCCATGGGATTTTCTGGGCAAGAGTACTGGAGTGGGGTGCCATTGCCTTCTCCGAAGGAAGTTCCTGGTACATAGATTTTTAGAATCCAGAGACTCACAGCTCTGCCACTTATCTTTTATATGACTTTTGGTGATTATTTAACCTTCTGAAACTTGGATCTTTACCTGCAGAATGGTGACAATAATGATTTTTTTGTCTCATAGAATCAAGAACAGAACAGGCTATTTTCTGTCTTATGTAGCTATATCTCTAATGCCTAAAATGATGCTTGACATGTAGAAAACACTCAGAACGTACCTGTGCAATGAATGAATGACTAACACAGGGCATGACATATAGTAAGTATTCACCTGGCCAGGTGAATGATAAAAGCAGGATTCAAAACCAGGTCTTGCTGATCCTGAGAGCAAGTCCAGGCAGTTCTTTCTTCATGTTGCCCATCTGCCCACATCATTTTCTCTCCTTCTCCCACCCACAAAGAGCTTCATCCTTCAGCCACTAAAATCACGTTGTAAATAAAGTCTTCCACTTAATTCATTCTGTACCCAATTGTCTGAATTCAACCAAAAACAAAAATGAAAAAACCTGAAGCTTTCCAGGTGTCTATAAGAAAAAACATAGATTCTGTTAGCTTACTCTCAAAGTGTCTCTTTTTTCCTAGACCCACTAGCACCTCTAAACTTCTCCAGAATTCTTAATACAAACTCTGTCTGCCAGACTGAGCAACTCAGTGTGCCCCTAAGCTTTCCGTCTGCTCTGCCTTCTTCACCCCCGTCCACTCTAAGGTTCTTATCCTTTTTGTCAGTCAGAACATACTCTGCCTCAGCTCAATGAAACATGCTCTGACCACGCTAACTGTAGTTTTCTTTTTCTTCTTTTGAATTTGACATTTTGATTGATGACAAGCCTATGGTTTTTTCCTTTGTTTTAAAACATACTTATGATAAAATTCCCCATGCTACTTGCATTTTTTATTTTCAAGCAAGAATAACTTGCTGTATCCCTTGGATAGGCATACGCTAGTTTCAGCTCTAGTAAAATGGCAAGGCATTTCCTCAACTGTAAAATGGGAATAATAGGATCTACATTTCTGAATTGCTGTGATACCTACAATAAAGGCATTGTGTTCCATCGAGCACTTTGCACGTAAAATGTAGTTACTGTTGTTAAATAGTACTTGTTTGCTAAATCTGAGTAAAGATGCTGGGCAGAGCATGTTCTGAAAATACAGAGTAATGTTGGTAAGTGTTCTTCCATTTATAAAGCCAGCCCTCCATTCTCTCTTGTCTTTGGTGGAACCTAGTTTCCTCCATATCAAATTTCCCTCTGAGCCACCAGGGAAGCCCCCCTAAACTAATATTACTCAGTTTGATGTGAAGGACCCAAAGATTCTCATGAGTCTCATTAATATAATTTTTTACTCCCATCCCTAGTGCCGCCTCCTGATTTCTATACTGTTCACCTAGGCAAGGACTGGTGTGTGTAGAAAGCAAACCAGATATTGTCTGCAGATTGGAAAACTCAGAGACACTTTACCTTACTTCACCTCCTTCTACAGAGGGTGCATCCCAGAAGGTTGGCCTGTTTTGATAAGATTAGTTTTTAGTTAAGCCTAGAAGCGGAAGGGCTGGGATAGTGTCAGGAGGACCAGCCCTCATGCTATTTCCTATTGTGACTAGCAGCGGAACGGAGAGATTTCTCATTCCCAAAGGTCAACAAGGAATAGTTAGGAGGTGGGGAAGAGGTTCTGATGAAGTTCCAATCTTTGAAGAAATCACAGTGTCTCTGGCTTGGCCCCATGCTTCCTGGAGTTCCTGTTTCCTGGAGGACAGGGGGAAACTTGTAGATCTCTCACACCCGTGTATGTACTAGAGCAGGGGTCCCCAACCTCCAGGATCCAAGGCCTGACCATCAGAGGTGGAGCTGACATAATAATAGAAATAAAATGCACAATAAATGTAATAGCCTTGAATCATCCTGAAACCATCCCCCAACTCCTACCCCTGGGTCCACTGAAAAATTGTCTTCCCCCAAAACCAGTCCCTGGTACCAAAAAGTCTGGGGGCCACTGCACTCGAAGCAACTTGAACAGAGCCCTGGCTCACTGGCTCAGGCGGTTAACTCTTCAAGAGCTTTACAACTTCCCCTACCCTAGTCAACAGCATCTTTACAACAGGGCTTGACAGCTCTGAACGGTGTTTATGACCTCTCTAAGTCATAAAAGGAGAAAATGTATGTTTACTTCAAAGCTAAGCATGTTTATAGTAATTCTAGTAGGTACCTGGGTGTTGGTTTGGATCAAGCTTTTCTTTTTTCAGTGGAGGAACAATTATGAGTCATAGTCTGAGGCTCTTGGAATTGTCTGTGTGAGAACCACACAAAGCTTTTGTTTTATATGTGGCTTTCTGGACCCCCACTGCAGACATTCAGAATTAGACTCTCTGAGGGACTGGCCTAGGAATTTACATTTGACAAACTCTTTAGAACTAAAATTTGAGGGTCACTGAGGAGATCAGCCCTGGGATTTCTTTGGAAGGAATGATGCTAAAGCTGAAACTCCAGTATTTTGGCCACCTTATGCGAAGGGTTGACTTATTGGAAAAGACTCTGATGCTGGGAGGGATTGGGGGCAGGAGGAGAAGGGGACAACAGAGGATGAGATGGCTGGATGGCATCACTGATTCGATGGATCACTCAGTGAGTCTTGAGTGAACTCCAGGAGTCGGTGATGGACAGGGAGGCATGGCGTGCTGCGATTCATGGGGTCGCAAAGAGTCGGACACGACTGAGCGACTGAACTGAACTGAACTGAGGTACCCCACACTACTGAGAACTGAGTTCTCATGACCTTCTGTGTTATGAAACTAAGACTTTGTTTTTCTTCATTACTCATTGGCTAGAGGAAATTGACTCCCTCTGAGTTTTCATCTGACTTGGAAAAATACACAGACTTCTTACATCGCATCACTTTTGTGTTCCTTCTTTAACATGTACATTTCTTGAGCACTCTCTTTGGGCCAGCAACAGTGCTAGATGTGTGGCTCCAAAGAAGAATAAGGCATGGAATCTGAATTCAAGGAACTTCTAATCTCTTAAGAAAGCACATACGTGCCATTAGGTGTGAGGGGAGTTCTGACAGAGGTCCACAAGGACAGAATGAAGCCAGGAGAGAGAAATCAATTCTTCCTGCAGAACATGGTGGCCATCATAAGTGTTTTCACACAGTGAACAATGTAGAGGTGTTCATCGAGCAGACAAGCTGGAAGAAAGGTAGCTTTCAAGGCTGATGGAGCAAAGACATAAATTCTAAAATAGCAAGACAGGTTTGGGGACCTGAAAGTGGTTCAGCATAGCTGGATGATATGCTAATGGGTAGAGGAGGAGGATTGCACAAGAAATGTTTTCTGGGAGATAAGGAGTCAGATCATTAAATATCCATGATAAGGAATTTAAACATTATCTGCTAGGATTGCTTTCTCAAAGTGTGGACCTCAGGGTTTCTACAATAGAATTGCCCAACTGACTCAGGATTTCCAGAGGTAGGGCCTCATACTGGATATTTTAATAAGCATCCTTAATGGCCAGTACACCAAGTTTGGAACCCACTATTTGGTAGGGTGGAGTCATTGGAGGACTTTGTGCAAAGGAGAGAAATAATCAGAAAGAACTATTCATTGAAATGAACAATGGATTAGCTGGACTGAGGTTGAAAGCAAGGAAGGTCTAAGAGGTTAATTAGTAAACCACAGCAATTCTCCAGGTGAGAGATAATGAGGAATTCATCTAAGGTAGTATGTACCTTGGATGAAGGAAGAGGGATAGATTGGAAGGTGTGTAAAGAAAAAGGATTTATAGAGTAGAGTTCAAGTAGAAACAGATTTCCGAGAAGGTAGTGCAGCCAAGTACAAAGCTTAGTAATTGTTGAAAGTTTTAGCCACTTTTCTGGGATCATTTCTATTTTATATGGCAAAAGAACTGCTCTTTCATCAGGACTTTCTTTGTAAACGTAGACACCTTTATTCATTCTTATGCATATATATGAAGGTGCATGAAAAGTCACACTAGTTTGAGAACCATTGAAGGCAAAATTTTGGATGGTGCTGAAAGCAACTATCTCCTCTCAGAGGCATAATTCTGCATGGTACTCCCAGTAGTGGCTGTGGTTATCCCAGTTTGCTTGGGCTGCCATGACAAAATACAAGACTGGGTGTGTTAAACAATAGAAATGCCAAGTTCTGGAGGTTAAATTTTCATGGTCAAGGTGCCAGGAAGTCTGACTGCTGGTGAAATCTCTTCCTTTGGGTTGCAGGTGGCTGCCTCCTCATTGTGTGATCACGTGGCCTTTCCTTGGCTAGTGTGCTGAGAGGAGGGTGGGCAGGGAGTGAAGTGATTTCTCTGGTGTCTCTTATTAGGACAGTGACTTATTAGATCAGGACCCTACCCCTACCACCTCACTTTAAATACTTCCATAGAGATCCCATGTCCAAATACAGCCACACTGGGGATTCCGTTCAGTTCAGTTCAGTTCAGTTCAGTCACTCAGTCGTGTCCGACTCTTTGCGACCTCATGAATCGCAGCACACCAGGCCTCCCTGTTCATCACTAACTCCCGGAGTTCACTCAGACTCATGTCCATCGAGTCGGTGATGCCATCCAGCCATCTCATCCTCTGTTGTCCCCTTCTCCTCCTGCCCCCAATCCCTCCCAGCATCAGAGTCTTTTCCAATGAGTCAACTCTTTGCATGAGGTGGCCAAAGTACTGGAGTTTCAGCTTTAGCATCATTCCTTCCAAAAGAAATCCCAGGGCTGATCTCCTTCAGAATGGACTGATTGGATCTCCTTGCAGTCCAAGGGACTCTCAAGAGTCTTCTCCAACACCACAGTTCAAAAGCATCAATTCTTTGGCTCTCAGCCTTCTTCACAGTCCAACTCTCACATCCATACATGACCACTGGAAAAACCATAGCCTTGACTAGACGGACCTTAGTAGGCAAAGTAATATCTCTGCTTTTGAATATGCTATCTAGGTTGGTGATAACTTTTGTTCCAAGGAGTAAGTGTCTTTTAATTTCATGGCTGCAGTCACCATCTGCAGTGATTAGGGCTTCACATATGATTTTTAGTGATACAAGCATTCAGTCGATAACATTCCACCCCTGGTCCTTCTTTTATGCAGAATAAACTCATGTAATGCCAGCAGATGCAGGTGTCTTAGTTCATTCCATTAAAAACTCAAAAGTTCAACATGTTATGTAAATGTCATCTGGATCAGGGTGACACTTGAGGCTTGATTTATGCTGGGGCAAAATTCCTCTCCATTTGTGAATCTGTGAAGCCAGATAAGTTCTGTGCTTCCAACATACAATGGTGGAAGAGACATAGGATAGACATTCACATTCTAAAAGGGAAACATTCCCACTGCAAAAGGGAGAAACAAAAAAGAGGTAGCAGATCCCAAACAAGTCCCAAGCTTAGCAAAGCAAACTTTCTTATACCTACATCTTGAGAATAATTCTCTTTGGCAACGTTCCTGTAGAGAAAGACTCTAGAGGCCTTTCCTTTAAGGTATCAGAAATAGTCTGTTTGGATTTTTGAAACCAAGATGGTGGCCCCACCCTTTGGGTGATTGATGGCCTCTCCAATTTTGCATGGTCTCTAGTTACAAAGGAAAGGCTCTTCCCCTAGTGGATTGTGTCATTGTAAATTTTTTTATTTGGCAAAGATCAGGTGAGGGAAGACTTGAAAAGAGTCCCTGGACTTTGGAACCAGGGGATACATCACTAGGAATGTTTGCTAAGTCATCATGGATGTTCTCCTTGACCCAAAGAATAGGAGCTTCTTGTCTTCAGAGAGAAGGCAAAACCTGTTGCCTCCTCCTCATGACCATCTCTCACATCTCTATCCTTTTCTTAGCTTTAAAGCAGACCAAATCTTATCCAGAAAAATGATAAAAACTGTTTAGCTTCTTACATTGTAGGAGAAGACAGCAAAGAAAGGAGAGGTGCCATTGGTCTTTTCTGACTATACAAAGTGTGGTAAAACTGTCACTGGATCCAAGTTTATGCTGCATACCACAAGACAGATCAGTAAACCTAGAGATGAGGTACTGGGGCAAGGAGTAGTGACTTTATTCAGAGAGCCAGAAGACTGAGAAAATAGTGGATGAGTGTCCCCAAAATAGCATCTTACCTGAGTTAGAATTCAGGCTTCTTTGGAAAGTGGTTGTTGCAACCCTTCTTGGTGCAGAAATTCTTTGTTCTTGCAGCTGTGCATGTTAAGTCTGGTCACAATGTTCCTGTAAACCTCCAACAAGATAATGTTACTCTCTGTTCCACAATCTTTTCTCTCCATATGGATGAAAAGTGTGACACCCTTAAAGGTCCAGCCTGGCAGGTAGAGTCCTAAGAAGGGACTGGAATGTCTATTTCAGGCTATAGGCAAGATTCTTTTACAGAGGTGCAGATCCAGCATGACTAAGCACAGGGGGCAGAGCATAAGGGTGGAATATACGATATGGAGTCAGGTTTGTTTTTCTCTGTTGCAAAATGGTGTTTCTATAGCTAAGGTTCTATAGCAGGAATCCAAAGCTTTCTTGGGCTTCCCATTGAGCGCAATAGCTTGAAACTGTGCAGGATGGAGAGTTCCCTTTTATGCAACCATGTTTTGTTCGCTGTCTTTTTCGCTCCTTTGTGTCAGCTTGTCCCAGGCTTCAGTCTTCTAACAGAAGTACCTGGGATGCAGATCAGCTCCCACAGAACTGGGAGGCCAGCAAGGCTGGGTAATGTGAATACATGTTCTGTTTGTTCCAAGTTGTTGCAGAGCTCCTGTGAAACTGGGCTCTGCATAGGTGGAGATATTTGCTACATCTCTCTTGTCTCCACATTTTTCTCTCCCAGCACTATAGCTGCAGAATCTAAGACACAAGGGCAAGGTCATTTCCTTCCCAGAGTGGGCTGTTCTTCTCCCTGCCTATTTAGAGCACTGTGGCAGATTTTATTATTCCATGTATCGACAAAATGTTCGTTTTAAAAATTTTGTTATTGTTTTATGTACAATACAATAGTATGAACTTGAGAATAGTTTTTTATAACTGATAATTCAGAAGTACCTCAAAAACTTCCTCTTCTTACTGAACAACAATAACTAATGTTTTTAGAGATTTTTTTCCCCTGACAATAGAAACAATAGCTAAAAGAATAACTGTTCTAACAGAATGCTCTTCAAATTAAAATGCTATGTGCTGCTAAGTAAATAAGATGTCCTTATAGACTCACATTTTGTTGAGCTACAAGAGTGTTTGGACTTTTATCATCATGTTAATTAGGAATGGGAAATTCAAAATAACAATAGTGGCTTCTCTTTGGGATAAGGTATGAAAATATTTGGAAACTAAGACAAGCTCCTACTATTGCAGGAGGGGAAAAAGCATAGAACTGCCTACTTTGGAAGATTAGAAACATAAATGATTGAAGAACAAACTGCCTAATAACAGGCTTCACCCCAGTCCTGCAACAGTAGGGATCCATCCTATGGGTCAAACTAAGTGCTATTTCTCTAGCTGCAAGCAGGTCCTTAGTTCAGATTCAACACTCAAGAAATATTTATAGATTAAATGAATAAGGGTTAGCTTGGCCCTGGAAGAGTGGATGGGATGAAAGCTGATTGAGATTCAGAGTGAAAATGTTTTTTATTTTGATCATGGTCTAAGGTGAGAGTCAAAGTTTGTATTAGCACGAAGAATGAAGCTGGAAAAATCTCTCACAGATCTACTCCAAGTCCTAAGAAAGCCAAATCAAATCCCATTTTTGAGGATAGTGTTACAGCAGGGTATGAAATGAACTGTTTATTTTCCATTCAGTTTCTTAGACATAAACCAGCCCTATTGACTATACACAGATTTTTTTTTTTTCAGTTTTCCAGGTCATAAATACACTTTTGGTCAAAAGGTAGAAGATTTGTGCTACCCAATAGATGATTTGTTGGCAGTTTAGTGAAAGCTCATGCTTACTACTGGAGAACATATCAGAGCAATCATCCTGGTGATGGGAAAATAAGTCAAAACTGCCATCTTGTTGTCGAGCTGTGCAGCAGAAAGATTGTTGCTGAGTCACTCTTCCTAAGGTAAATATGTTTAACTCTTCCTATTCAGCTGTAGAAATGGGCTATCCACACCTTTTGCCAGTTTGTGCTTATTATTTGATTCAAGCAAACTTGTTGTTTAGTCGCTAAGTCATGTCCAACTCTGCCACCCCAGGAACTGCCGCATGCCAGGCTCCTCTGTCCTTCACTATCTCCCAAAGTTTGCTCAAATACATGTCCATTGAGTCGGTAATGTTATCTAAGCATATCATCCTCTGCCCTCCCTTCTCCTTTTGCCTTCAGTCTTTCCCAGGATCAAGGTCCTTTCCAATGAGTCAGCTCTTCTCATTCGGTGGCCAAAGGATTGGAGCTTCAGCATCAGTCCTTCCAGTGAATATTCGGGGTAGATTCCCTTTGGGATTGATTGATTTGTTCTCCTTCCAGTCCAAGGAACTGTCAAGTCTTCTGCACCACAATTCAAAGGCATCTGTTCTTCGGCCCTTGGCCTTCTTCATGGCCCAACTCTCACATCCATACCTGACTACTGGAAAAACCATAGCTTTGACTATACAGACCTTTGTCAGCCAAGTAATGTCTCTGCTTTTTAAAACACTGTCTAAGTTTGTCATGACCTTTCTTCCAAGAAGCAAGTGTCTTTTAATTTCATGGCTGCAATCACCATCTGTAATGATTTTGGAACCCAAGAAAAGAAAATCTGTCACTGCTTCCACTTTTTTCCCTTCTATTTGGCATGAAGTGATGAGACTAGATGCCATAATCTGAGTTTTTTGAATGTTGAGTTTTAAGCCAGCTTTTTCACTCTCATCTTTAACCCTCATCAAGAAATTATTTGGTTCCTCTTCACTTTCTGCCCTTAGAATGGTATCATCTGCATATCTCAGGTTGTTGATATTTCTCCTGGCAATCTTGGTTCCAGCTTGTGATTTCATCCAGCTTGGCATTTTGCATAATCTGCTCTGCATAGAAGTTAAATAAGCAAAGTGACAATATGTAGCCTTGTTGTACTCCTTTACCAATTTTGAACCAGTCAAGTGTTCTGTGCCAGGTTCTAACTGTTGCTGACATATGTGTCTCAGGAAACGGGTAAGGTCTGGTAGTCCCATCTCCTTAAAAAATTGCCACAGTTTGTTGTGGTTTACAGTCAAAGACAGTTGTATGATACTTTGAGCATTGTTTGGCATTGCCCTTCTTTGGGATTGGAATGAAAACTGACCTTTTCCAGTCCTGTGGCCAACGTTGAGCTTTCCAAACTGGTGACCTCTTTTTCACCTCCTTTTCAGTGCAGCTCAATAAGACTGTACTCCTTAAGCAAACACTGCTATAGGACGCGATCAGGGAAAGTACAGTTCTATTTCACACTTC
This sequence comes from Ovis aries, assembly GCF_016772045.2. Taxonomy (NCBI): domain Eukaryota; kingdom Metazoa; phylum Chordata; class Mammalia; order Artiodactyla; family Bovidae; genus Ovis; species Ovis aries. Next base: position 31,802,422 of record NC_056075.1, on the reverse strand, counting down.
TCTCTTCAGTCCCAGTAGGATTGGTTTGAGAAAGAACACTAAGCATCTGATAATCAGTTTTAAATCTCTATTTATTTGATTCCAATTTTACTGCCTGGAGTTGAATCCTTTACAGGATAAGAACTCCAAAACTGACAGAAAAAATAATTTGATATTGATTCTGAGTCAGTGAGAAAATATCCTTGAGAACAATGTATATGCTCAACCAGAACAAAACCCTAGGGGGGAAAAAAAAAAAAGGCAGAGCATCCTCACTGGAGAGAAAAAAAAAGTATGTTATTGTCCTTCCTCCATGCTCTTTACTTTTCATGTCTGAACTTTTGCAGATGGAAACTTTTTGCCTTATTCCCTGCCTTTCTGACCTATACTTAATCCATTCTGATGATATAGCCAAATTAATTTTCACAAAGAGTCAACTCGATCATTTACAGTCTCCCCTTTAGCGATTCTCATCCCCAAGAATTCTAATACCTTGGTCTTTGGCTGGGCATTGATAACTGAGAATCAGTCCCATCTCTAAGACTAGCACCAACATCACAAACACACATTGAGTATGTAGCAGGTGGCAAGCGTACTTTATCTTATTTCATCCTTACTACAACACTATTAAAATAATTATTATCCTTATATTAAAGATGACAAAACAGACTTTGAGAGTTTAAGTCACTTGTCAAAGGTCATGAAGCTAGTAACCTTGTTGGAACTCAAATTTTGCCCTTCTTTACCCCCTTCCATACACTTTCTTTTTTTTTTTTTTAATTTTAATATCTTTAATTCTTACATGTGTTCCCAAACAGGGCATACCCACTTCCTATGTCCCCTGAATTGGCCACAGCATTCTTACATCTATGCTTCTGCTATTATGACCCAGAATGTTTGCCACTTCCCTTGTTATTTGTGTATATAAACATTTTATTTATTCATATAATCTAGAAACATGACTTTTAATATTTAAAATAATTTTGTTCCCTATTATTAAATTTGTGTGTGTTAGTCACTCAGTAATGTCTGACTCTTTGCAACCCCATGGACTGTAGCCCGCCAGGCTTCTCTGTCTATGGGATTCTTCTGGCAAGAATACTGGAGTGGGTTGCCATTCCCTTCTCCAGAGGAACTTCCCAAACCAGGGATCAAACCCTGGTCTCCTGCATCGCAGGCAGATTCTTTACCATTTGAGCTACAGGAAAGTCTGTATTATTAAATTTAATGTCTATCAACCATATTCCTTAGTTTCCATTCTATAGTATTTTCAAGGATCACTTTGGTCATCTTCCCCTACCCGCAGTCCCCTCTGAACACCAAGTCCAGTAAGTGGACTTTCTTATGCTCTTTGAGTCAGTAAATTATATCCTCTTCAGTGTATCTCTATCACTACAGCCCAAGTTCCCTCTCTTGCCTTTAAAGTCAACATGCTTATTATCTCATTGCTACTTAATAGGCTCTATTACTCCTAGAATACAGGTCCTAAATTATATACCATGAAGGCAGAGGTTCTGATTGATAATACTCATTATATGTCATTACATCAGTTCTTGGCACATGAAATAAAGTCAGTGAATGTTTGTTGATTGAATGAGTGAATGTAAACCTATAAGGTCGGTGAAAAATTGTGTGCACAATCATAGTTGTGAAGTTAAACTTGACTCTTTGCCACTGCCTTGACTTACACTGATATTCTCATGTGAAGCAAAGATACAACGTATTAAAGAGAAAAAACAGTCATTGCTGTCTGAAAGACTCTGTTGCTACCTAGTCTGGAATCTTAGGTGAGTCGGCTTATTTTACTTCATCTCTAAAATAGGACTAATATTGCCACAAAATTGGTTTTTTAAAAGTGTTAGTAATAACATATGTAAAGTGCTTAGTCTAGAGTAGACAGTCAGAAAATGGGAGCCATTTTATTGGAATTAAGGGACAATAAAAAGTAACTATAGTTGTTGGAAAAAGAGCAGCAGTCATATAACTTTTCAGTTCTCCCTGAATCCCTCCATTACATTAACAGGATAGCTGTAAGAACCAATCTGAAGAACTACAGACATCCACAGCAAAATTGGATAATTTGGCTTCTTCCATGAGCCCTGGATATAAACAGATGGAGACAAACCCCTGAAAAGAATCACACAGCATCAGCATCTGTGAAGGAGGACGTGTAGGGGCAAGGAAATTGGGCTTATCATGACCCTGAGGAGAGAACCTCAACATTTTTAGTTGGAACTCTGGGAAATATTACCAGCCAGTGTAAGAACAGCAACAGAAACTGGGGAGATGTTCTAAAACACATAATTTGTGAGTGAATGAAAAGGAATTGGAACGCAGTTAGATCTGAAGGCCTTGGGAGCACTCTGAGTACTATAAATTCTTTGAATTAACAACTAAAATTTCTTTTTGAAAGAAAGACCTGCATTTTTTTTCCTCTTCTACTTTTTATTTTTTATTTTTTTATTTTTTTAAGTTTTTTATTTTTAAATTTTAAAATCTTTAATTCTTACATGCGTTCCCAAACATGAACCCCCCTCCCACCTCCCTCCCAGGAACAAGACAAGGGTGTCCACTTTCACCACTACTATTCAACATAGTTCTGGAAGTTTTGGCCACAGCAATCAGAGCAGAAAAAGAAATAAAAGGAATCCAAATTGGAAAAGAAGAAGTAAAACTCTCACTATTTGCAGATGACATGATCCTCTACATGGAAAACGCTAAAGACTCCACCAGAAAATTACTAGAGCTCATCAATGAATATAGTAAAGTTGCAGGATATAAAATCAACACACAGAAATCCCTTGCATTCCTATACACGAATAATGAGAAAGTAGAAAAAGAAATTAAGGAAACAATTCCATTCACCATTGCAACGAAAAGAATAAAATACTTAGGAATATATCTACCTAAAGAAACTAAAGACCTATATATAGAAAACTATAAAACACTGATGAAAGAAATCAAAGAGGACACTAATAGATGGAGAAATATACCATGTTCATGGATCGGAAGAATCAATATAGTGAAAATGAGTATACTACACAAAGCAATTTACAAATTCAATGCAATCCCTATCAAGCTACCAGCCACATTTTTCACAGAACAAGACCTGCATTTTAAAAATTCCACCTTGGATAGAAAAAGCTGGAAAGAGTCACGTTCCCAAACAATAAGAAAAACCCAGAAAATAAAGTCAGCAACAAGAAAAAAATAACAATAAGGAGAAGCTAGATAATCTAAAAAAATCACAGAAGCAGAACTTTTCTTGAATTTATCAGAGATCTGAGGTTACAAACCCAACTATTCTGAAGTCTAAGGAAAGATGGGCAGTAACGGAATTGAGAAACAAAAATGATAAAAGCTGTATATAAACAGTACAAGGCTAGAAGTAAATTCTTCCTTACTAGTAATTGCTTAAAATGGTTCTGTAATAATAGTTGGTAACTCTAACACACCACTTTCAATAAGGGAAAGAACAACTAGATAGCACATCAGTAAAGAAATGAAGTATTTAAATAGCATTATAAAAGTTAGACCTGACTTATATGCAGCACAGTTCCCAACAACTTTTTTTAAAGCGCACACAAGAGATTCTCCTGGATAGACAGTATAACTGTTAGATCAAAAGACAGGTCTCAGTAAAATTTAAAATCTTACAAAGTTTCTTCTCTGAGCACAATAAGATGAAAATAAAAAGCAATAATAAAAGGAAGACTAGAAAACTGATAAGTATGTGGAAATTAAGCAATACACTCAAACAGTTGTCAAAAAAGAAATTGCAAGTGAAATGAGAAAACAGAGATGAATGGAAATTAAAATACCTACAAGTTAAAATTAACATACTTACAAATCCATTCTCTGTCTGCATCTCCATTGCTGCCCTGCAGATAGCTTTATCAGTAGCGTATTTCTAGATTCCATATATATGCATTAATAATGATGCTTGTCTTTCTCTTTCTGACTTAATTCACTCTGCATAATAGGCTCTGGGTTCATTCACCTCATTAAAACTGGCTCACATGGGTTCCTTTTTATGACTGAGTAATATTCCATTGTTTATATATGCCACAACTTCTTTATCCGTTTGAAACAGATACATTACCATATGTGAAACTAGATAGCTGCTGGAAATTTGCTAAATGATGCAGGGAAATCAAATCCAACGTTCTGTGACAATCTAGAGGGATGGGGCAGTTGGAAGGAGAGTTACGAGGACGGGACACACGTATGCCTATGGCTGATTCGTGTTGATGTATGGCAGGAAACAACACAGTACTGTGGGGCAGTTATCCTCCAAGTAAAAATAAATAATTGAAAAAATACAATTTACCAAATCTTGTGGAATACAGCAAAAGCAGTGTGTGATGGAAAAAATGCATAGCTGTAGGTACCTACATTAAAAAGCAAGGAAGAGTCAAATCAATAATATAACTTTTTACTTTAAGAAACCAGAAAAGTAAGAGCATGCTAAATCCAAAGCTGACAGAGGAAAGAAATAATAAAAATTTGATCAGAGAACAGAAAAACAATAGAAAAATATCCATTCAAATTTTGATTCTTTGGAAAGATTAACAAAATTCACAATGGTAATGAGACACAAATCACAAGTATCAGGTATGAAAGAAGAGACAGCACTGCAATTTCTATGGGCATTAAAAGCTAAGAATGGGATAATAAAGCTATTATAGGTCCACAATCTCCACAACTTAAAAGAAACACATTTCTTGGCACATACAAATGACAAAAGACCTAATTAAAAAAGAATTAGATAACCTGAATTGTTTTTTATGTAATAAAGAAATTATATTTGTAGCTAAAATTCTCTCCAGAATAGAAAACTTTAGGGCCAGAGAGCTTCATTGGAAATTCTGCAATATGTTCAAGGGAAGAAATAATTCAAATTCTGCACAAACTCTCATGGCAAAAAGAAAATAGAAGAAAGCACCTCTGAATTCATTTTATGAGATCACAATTACCCTTATATCGAAACAGAGAAATTAGAAGAAAAGAAAGCTTCAGGGCAATACATTTCATGAATATTGATGCAAAGGATTTAATAGAATATTTGCAAATAAAAAGTAACACTATGGAAAATAATAATATATCATGCCAATTATAATTTACCTGGAAATGCAATGTTAGATCAAGCATTCAAAAATCAATCAATAGAGCTTATGATACTAATAAAGTAAAGAAAAAAACCTGTAATCATTTCTGTAGATGCAGAAAAAGCATTTAAAAATCAGCCTCCAGAAATGATAAATACATAGAAATAGAAGGGATATGGGAATAGAAGGGAATTCTTTTAATATGATGAAGGGCATCTTCAAAAGTCTATAGTTAACATCATACTCAATGATGACAGATTGAAGTTTTTCCCAAAGATTATAAACAAATCAAGACTGTCCACTGTAATCACTCCCATTTACATTGTACTTCAGCTACAATAACAAAAATCATACACTATGGAATATCTAAGAAAGAAGAGGGTGAACACACACTTATTAAAGAAATGAAAAACTAACTCATAGAAATTTTAAAAAAATATTTTGATGTATAGTGAAAAGAATAGGCATAGAAAGAAGTTAGACTTCTTTCACATATTTATTTGTAGATTTTATAGATGTTTTGGTGGTGGTGGTTTAGTTACTAAATTGTGTCCGACTCTTGCAACCCCATGGACTGGAGCCTGCCAGGCTCCTCTGTCCATGGGGATTCTCCAGGCAAGAAACTAGAGTGGGTTGCCATTTCCTTCTCCAGTGCATGCATGCATGCTAAGTCGCTTCAGTTGTGTCCGACTCTGTGCGACCCCATGGACTGCAGCCCACCAGGCTCCTCCGTCCATGGGATTTTCCAGGCAAGAATACTGGAGTGGGTTGCCATTGCCTTCTCCATCTTATTATATAGTTTATCTTTAAATTCATGCTTTTCTTTTTCTTAGTTCTGTCAAATGAAGTTACTAGGAATCTTGACCAACTTAGTAGGAATAAGTACCTCAAGTGCCCAGATTGTGATTTGTAAGTACTATTTCCCATTAAAAGTAACAGAAATACTTGAAGAAGTAGCTGTTTTCTAGGTTCCCAGCAAAAATTATTCGGAATGATCTTGGAATATTTTATCATTAAGAAGACAGAGCAAGCATCAGAGTTAAGTTAAGGACATGACAAAAGGACTTAAAACTCAAGCTAAATAAACTTCTACTGTCTAAAGAAGGAAAAATGTGTCCTTCCAAAGAGTAATAACTGAAGGGCTAAATGACATTAAATATATTTGAATCCATGAGTTTATAATGATAATATTAATGATAATGACAATGATAAAATCGATAAACTAGTTGATCTTTTCAAGATGGCAGAGAACTATCCATTATTTTGAAAATTGATAATTAAAGAAGAAACTTTGTCTTGTCTTTCCAGTAAGAGTTCCAAATACCTCAAGATGACAAAATCGCTAATGAGAAAATTTTTCTCTGAAATTTTCAGCTAACTAATGAAGAAGGCATAATAAAGTTATAATATCATCATTTTGTAACCCCTAATTAAAAGGCACTTACTCCTTGGAAGGAAAGTTATGACCAACCTAGATAGCATATTCAAAAGCAGAGACATTACTTTGCCAACTAAGGTCTGTCTTGTCAAGGCTATGGTTTTCCAGTAGTCATGTATAGATGTGAGAGTTGGACTGTGAAGAAAGCTGAGTGCCGAAGAACTGATGCTTTTGAAGTGTGGTGTTGGAGAAGACTCTTGAGAGTCCCTTGGACTGCAAGGAGATCCAACCAGTCCATTCTAAAGGAGATCAGTCCTGGGTGTTCTTTAGAAGGAATGATGCTAAAGCTGAATCTCCAGTACTTTGGCCACCTCATGCGAAGAGTTGACTCATTGGAAAAGACTCTGATGCTGGGAGGGATTGGGAGCAGGAGGAGAAGGGGACGACAGAGGATGAGATGGCTGGATGGCATCACCGACTTGATGGACATGAGTTTGAGTGAACTCTAGGAGTTGGTGATGGACCGGGAGGCCTGGTGGGCTGCGATTCATGGGGTTGCAAAAAGTCGGACACAACTGAGTGACTGAGCTGAACTGAATGAATGAATGGTTTCAGGCATTGACCATCAGTGACTACTACCTCCAAAAAAGGTAACTGTCCATTATGCGCTTCCTGGTGGAAGTTCACAATCACTTGCAGACCAACAGCCACAAACATGAAAAACTCAAACCTGAATCTGATCAAGCCTCTAGGTCTAATTAATAATTAACAGGAAGATAGAACTGTAATAGAATGATTATTTCAGTAAGTTTAGTAGTCAGTTTAACTCAGAAAGTGTTAGTTGCTTGGTCCTGTCCGATTCTGTGACGCGGGACTGTTCCCTGCCAGGCTCCTCTGTGCATGGTATTCTCCAGGCAAGAATCCTGGAGTGGGCTAACATTTCCTCCTCCAGGGGGATCTTCCTGACTCAGAGATTGAACCCAGGTCTTCTGCATTGCAGACAGATTCTTTACCATCTGAGCCACCAGGGAAGCCCGTAGTCTGAATATGGCATTAACATATAATTGGAGGATAAATACAGAAAACATAGATCTTCTTGCCTTCAAGATCGCCAAAACATGTGTGAGTGGGGTGTGTGAGTGATAGAGAGACAGAAAACTATCACTGAATTAGTAATTTGTAATTTTCCAGGTAGTCTAATAAATACCTTATGTATTTCTAGAATTATTTAATTCTTGTAACAATTCTGTGAATTATTTTACAGATTGTACTTTAAAAAGCTAAGAAATTTACTTCAGGTGATAATTACTCAATTCCAAAACCTGTGGTCTTATCTGTTACAATGTAATTACTTCTTTTTCTAAATGACTTTAAAGAGTTTAAAAACTGATGACCTGTGAGATCAATATGGCATGCAACTGTGTTTCATTTGGTTTCCACAATATAGACTCAGATAGGATTATTTATTCTTTTATTAATTTTTATATTTTTCCAGATATTTTAATAATCCAGATCATTGGATCTTTCTGAAAAAAATAACAAGATTGGCAGAAGATGGCCCCTAATCTTGCCTGAAAGCTTCACAGCTCAAATGAGTAGAAACTTCCCACTTTAAGCAGTGTAAGTACTCCCTAATTTGCCATAATCCCCACCAATTGCTTCTTTCACAGACCAACTTTACCTAGGCTTCATTTTCTGTTGGATTCCCTAGGCATCTGTGTTTGCAATTTCTGATCTATATCATACTAAATCATTCATTAACTTATACTCTTTTCTGTCTTTATTCTGTGTGTCTTGTGTCTTTAATTGCGCTCTAAACTTTTAAAAAGCAGAATTTGCATCTTATTATTATTTTGTATTTTCCATAGCATAAGATTTGTATAAATTCATCGAATAAATAAATTTAATCAGGTCAGTGAAAATTAGAGTATAACATACCCTATGTTATTGCAATTTGTTTTATTAAACTTTGGGGATACTGCATATTTTACAAATTGACGGTGTATGGCAACCCTCTGTTGTAAGATGATGGTTAGCATTTTTTAGCAATGGAGTGCTTTTAAATTAAGGTATGTGCATTGTTTTCTTATACATAATGCTATTGCACATTTCATAGACTACAACATAGTATAAGCATAACTTTAACATGCACTGGGAAACCAAAAAAATTTATGCAACTCACTTTTTGGGGAATATTTTCTTTATCTAGGGGTCTTTAAACAACCCTGCCATATCTCCAAGGTGAGCCTGTAGTTGTTATTTTAGCTTGTGGTTACAGTATTAGTTGATTTAAGAAGACTTCCAAACGTTCAGGCAAAATGAACTGTCATGTGTGCTACCAGGAAAAGTAACTTGCTAAAAACATGACTTAGATAATGAGTTTTTCCTTTGTTGCACAGTGGAAAAAGTTAGACCAAAAATATAGACTTTTTATCTTTGAAAACACCATCTTATTCTCAAAATCATCACTCTGCATGGAACTTGTATTTTACAGCTGAAATAATCAGTTTCTGTGGGGTGTTATTACTCACACTATCTTTTCTGTTGAGAGAAAACGTGTTTTCAAAGCACAGGTTCCCAATCTTTCAAAATAAGTCACCTTGCAAGAAAATGAAATGTAGCTTTAGTATGCAGCCCACCAGGCTCCCCCATCCCTGGGATTCTCCAGGCAAGAACACTGGAGTGGGTTGCCATTTCCTTCTCCAATGCATGAAAGTGAAAAGTGAAAGTGAAGTCATGTCCGACTCTTAGCAACCCCATGGACTGCAGCCTACCAGGCTTCTCCATCCATAGGATTTTCCAGGCAAGAGTACTGGAGTGGGTGCCATTGCCTTCTCCTTTAGTATGTCCAGATGCTGCCATATGAAAGGTACCTTCTCCAACCATAGCCAACTATGGGGAGCAGTTGTGGATATTTCTGTAGACTGGCAGCCCATGGGGATTGTAAAAGAGACAAAAGCTTTGAATGACAGAACACTAAGGAGTGATATCACTAGAAAAAGAAAGAAAGAAAGAAACCAACCCAGTAAAGGAATCTTTCCACTTGTCTACATTCTGTTTTTCTTTCCCTCCCTGCAACATACAGAAAATATAATTTGTTTTTCTATCTTTCAAAAAACTTTATAAACCTTCCCTTCTTCATAATATACTGTAGTTGTAAAAATACTGGAATTAAAAATCCAGTGTATCTTCTGGGTAGAAGTGTTTAAGGTCTCCCCTCCCTCTTGCAGGAATGTTTTAGATTCAGCTTTTGCAGCTCAATTCTGAGATCCCAATAGAGTAGGGAACTAAGGGGCTAACCTTAGGTCATCCTCAGTGTTCAGAGTCAGAGGTAAGAGGGGACAGACCAGCTGTACAGTCCCAGACCTGGCTAGGAATGAGATAGTCATGAAACACAGGGCCAAGAGCCCAGCTTTGGCTTAGAGTGACTATACTTTATGAATAAACCAGGAGGGTCTCATGATTACAGGCCTGGACAGTATAGTCTTCTTCGTTAAAATCTCCTGTATTGGGAGGTGGGACCCTGAGGAAACAGTGCCCCAGAAAGCAGGCAGGCATTTCCTAGGGACCAGTGGATGAGTTAGATAGCATCACTGCCTCAGTGGACATGAATTTGAGCAAACTCTGGGAGATAGTGAAGGAGAGGGAAGCCAGGCATGCTGCTGTCCATGGGGTCACAAAGAGTCAGACACAATTTAGCGACTCAGCAGCAGTGAGATTCATGGAACATTTTCACAATAGAAAATGGTACAAGGACTTAGCCAATTTTGAGTTGTCCTTTTGACTGTATCTTCTTCTCATCCTTGTATTGTACCTCATTTTCCATGGCATTCAGGACCATTTATGATCTGACTCCAAGCTGCCTTTCTTGGTTTATTACTGATTTCTTCAGTCCATCACCTATGCATGTGAAGCCATACACACAAGTTACATATACTTGCCCATATTTTTGTTTATGCTTTCTCTTTGGGAAGGTCTTCTCCCCATGGAGCATTCTGGAATTTATCTTTCCCTTTTGTATGTCTGTACTCTCCTGTTTTTTCCCCCTTATCTCCTGGCTCCTTTAAGGAAAGCTAAGCTTGATTTCATGTTCCCTACAAGGCCAGGCATGTATGTTGAGTGCAATAGCCACTCAAGGTAGAGAGAGAGAGGTCTAGTCAGAATCAGGCTGCCTCTGTGGATCACTTTGCTTAAATACAATAGTCTGAAATCAAATGAGTCTGAAGAAATCTTCCACTATTTCAGTTCCCACTGTTCTTATATATTAAACAGGTTAGTTCTTTTGCCTTCACCTTTTTCTTGGATCTCTAGTTTTCATGCTGTGGTCACAGAGCTCTCAACAGTCTAAGGTAGTCTCCAGAAGCCAGCAAAGAAGGTATGATATGATAAAACTTCCATCGTGGTATCAAGGTGTTGCTTAGACCTCTCTCATATCCAATGTCAATAAAAAAATCAGACAGATGCAAGAATTATATGAATCCTCCATATTCAGAAAATGGTTTTCAGGGCTCATCTTTAAATTTATGGAACACTTTATTAAAATAATACAAAATGTGAAAGCTCGACATATGGAAAAGACAAATGTGGGCCTCTATGTAAGATTTGCTGAATGTTATTGGGATTATGAGAGAATGAGTTCTCTCTATATTACTGATGAATCTAGAACTGCTTGTCAATGGGCATGAGTTATTAAGGTGATGGATCAAAGAAGTCAACCTGGGAAGAAATCATCTAATAAAAAGAGGGAAATAAGCCTTTGTAAAAGTACTCATCATTAAGTAGGACATCAGACTCTAACGTCTGCTTTCGTTTAAGAGAAACAATCTTAATCTGATAAATTGCTTTATCACTTCGCTTAACCTTATCCTTGCTTTAAGATGTTTAATATTTTAAGATGTTCCTGTGGGCTATATCTTAATAATAATCTGTACAAATGAGAACTTTATACATTCATTTTTGCCTAGCTCCATTTAGAAATAAATAGAAATAATACAAGGCTTACGTAAAGAAGGAAGTAATAAAATTTAAAAAAGCACAGACCTCAAAGTTCTGTAGATCTGGGTATTGCCTATAGACCTACCACTTGAGATGTATGATGGTTTAGTTGCTAAGTCACGACCAACTATTTTGCAAGCCCATGGACCGTAGCCAGGCTTTTCTCTCTGTGGGATTTCCCAGGCAAGAGTACTGGAGTGGGTTGCCATTTCCTTCTCCAGGGGATCTTCCCAACCCAGAGACTGAACCCAGGTCTCCTGCATTGCAGGCAGATTCTTTACCAGTTGAGCCCACGGAAGCCCTACACTTTGAAAGCTGAATGTCAAATCAGCACAGTTACTAAATCAAAAGCAATGTGAAGTGAGAACTGTCCATTTTTGTTTTAGATTTTAATTAGAAATATCAATAAATCACCTTTGTTTCATCTCATGCATTAGTTTATTATTGTGGAAAGAAAAAAATCCATTTAACTTTCCCTCCATTCCCATTTCCAGTCTATGGGTCTCCCCTGGTCCAACCTGCTGTGAAATTCTGGGCTCTGCATTCTCGTCTCAGCAAGGTGAATTCAGGTGACCAAGTGAGAGTCTGCACAGCAGCTTCAGTGATCCCAGGAACTGAAATGCTTTGGATTCTGGGAAAACTTTGGCCCAACAAAATGTGAATCTGGGGTTGACAGAGAGATATCCCCAGTGTTCTTAGTTGTCAAGAAGCTAAAGGGAAGTTGAGGAACTGGGTGAGCCATCTGTACTCCTGAGGCTGGGATAGGTCAAGGAGATGGAAGACATAACAGTCCACAGAGCACAAAATATTTTACATCCCATCCCTTTCTAGATTGCTACCACAACTTGAGACCCAACAGTAAAAATAGTACCCCAGCTATGAGGACTCAGGAGTCAAAGAAAGGAAGATCAAGCAAAGAGGTGTCCAGCAATATAGAACTATTGAACAATAAGAACAAAACCAGAATTAGAATATTTAAGAAGTGTCAGGTACAGCAAAATAAAGTGGATTCATGATTATTAAACTAAATCATTGCCAGGAGAAATATCAATCACCTCACATATGCAGATGACACCACCCTTATGGCAGAAAGTGAAGAGGAGCTAAAAAGCCTCTTGGTGAAAGTGAAAGAGGAGAGTGAAAAAGTTGGCTTAAAGCTCAACATTCAGAAAACAAAGATCATGGCATCTGGTCCCATCACTTCATGGAAAATAGATGGGAAAACAGTAGAAACAGTGTCAGACTTTATTTTGAGGGGGCTCCAAAAATCACCGCAGATGGTGATTGCAGCCATGAAATTAAAAGATGCTTACTCCTTGGAAGAAAAGTTATGACCAACCTAGATAGTATATTCAAAAGCAGAGACATTACTTTGCCAACTAAGGTCCGTCTGGTCAAGGCTATGGTTTTTCCAGTGGTCATGTATGGATGTGAGAGTTGGACTGTGAAGAAGGCTGAGCGCTGAAGAATTGATCCTTTTGAAGTGTAGTGTTGCAGAAGACTCTTGAGAGTCCCTTGGACTGCAAGGAGATCCAACCAGTCCATTCTGAAGGAGATCAGCCCTGGGATTTCTTTGGAAGGAATGATGCTAAAGCTGAAACTCCAGTACTTTGGCCACTTCATGCGAAGAGTTGACTCATTGGAAAAGACTCTGATGCTGGGAGAGATTGGGGGCAGGAGGAGAAGGGGACGAGAGAGGATGAGATGGCTGGATGGCATCACAGACTCAATGGACATGAGTCTAAGAGAACTCCAGGAGTTGGTGATGAACAGGGAGGCCTGGCGTGCTACGATTCATGGGGTCACAAAGAGTCGGACATGACTGAGCGACTGAACTGAACTGAAACTAAAACTTTCAAAATATGAACTGAATTACTGACAATAACAAAAGAAGTAGAAAACTTGTGGATCAGTCATCACTGAGATTGCTAAGGTATGCAAAGATCTACCATTTAAAAGGTACCAAGACCAGCACATTCAAAAGTGAGCATTCTCTAATTTAAAAAAGAAGTAATTCCAACGTTATTTAAGCTATTCTTTTATTAAAATGTATAAAGTTTCCCATTCTATTTCATATAACTGACATATTCAACCTGTTGGATGTTAGTACAAAAGAAAACTACAGACCAATCTCGACCATGATTTAAAATGTAACAATTCTAAATAAGCTATTAGCAATTGGAATCCAAAAATATATCAAAAGAATACTATGATATGACTAAGAAGGTTTATTTGGAGAAATGTGTGAATAGTTCAAGCCAGAAAAGTCTCTCAATATATTCCAGAAAATCAATTAATAAAGGAGAAAATACATATGAACCTACCAACATCAGATGCAGACAACATATTTGGTAAAATACATAGTCATTTAAAAAAATTGCCAAGTAAAATAGAAACTACTTAATAAAGTTACTTAAATATAATATTTCCCAAAGTCTGATCACATATAAAAGTTTAAAGAGTAAAACAATAGAACATTTATAATAATAACAGAAAAATAATAGAATGCCTGCTATTAAGATTATTAATCAACGTTGTCTTGGCAATGTAGTGAAATAAGAAAGGACTTCCCAGGTGGCTCAGTGGTAAAGAATCCACTTTCCAATACAAGAGCTACAGAGACACCGTTTCAATCTCTGGGTCTTGAAGATCCCCTGGAGCAGGAAATGGCAACCCACTCCAATATTCTTGCCAGGACAGAGGAGCCTGATGGGCTACAGTCCATGAGGTCGCAAAGAGTTGGACACAACTGAGCATACACACAAGTAAGATAAGAAAATAAGGTAATTACTATAAACAGTGGAAGGAGGTATAGCTATACTTTTTACTGATAACATGGTTTGCATACCCAGAAAACCCCAGAGACTAAAATACTCAAACTCAAATTAACAAATCATATGGTAGATTCCTGGATACAAGATAATTATATTTATAATAATACACTCAAACTTACACACTGATATGTGAATATGTATATATTTTTATATATTCATATATATACATATATACTTATAACCCTCATGAAATATTTTACAGAGCAACACTAGCTGATGTAACAGATAAACTTAGGAACTAAGTGGCCCATTGTAGCTGAAGTTAACGTTTCCCTTCATGAATTGAGGCGGTGGGTGTTGTGGGGTGAAAAAGCAGTTTATTCCAGAGTCATCCAAGGAATGCAGCTGACAGAGGCTCTGTCGTCTTTATCTCAAGGCTCCTAAGGTTGCCCTAAGTATTAATAGCCAACTGATAATTAGAGAAAGACTTACATATTTTTAATTCAGACCTAAAGCTAGTAAACAGCACTTCTGCCACATTCTGTTGCTCTAAATTCAGACACTGAGAACCTTGTAGATAAAAGGGAACCTGGGAAATACAGTTTTGAGGATACTGGACAGCCATTTCTCAGGAGTAACACTTCACTATGAAGCCAGAAAATAAATTTTTGGTGGATGACTTGTCTCTATGTTGTAGCTGGGCATTATTACCACCATTTTACAGGTGACAAAACTGAGGCAAAGAAGTTTAAATGGCATATCCAAGGTTACCCACATAATAGTAGTAGATCCAAGATTTGAACCAAACCAAGATTTGAATCTTGTTCCAGAATCCATGGTTTTAACCATTGTGCTACACTACACCATATCAAATGTCTTTTGTCTCTTCTAGAAACAATCACCAAAAAATGGAGATAGCAAAAAAATAAAAAATCATCTGCAATATTCAATTCAGTTCAGTCACTCGGTCGTGTCTGACTCTTTGCGACCCCGTGAACTGCAGCGCACCAGGCCTCCCTGTCCATCACCAACTCCCAGAGTCCACCCAGACCCATGTCCATTGAGTCAGTGATGCCATCCAACCGTCTCATCCTCTGTCATCCCCTTCTCCTCCTGCCCTCAATCCCTCCCAGCATCAGGGTCTTTTCCAATGAGTCAGCTCTTCACATGAAGTGGCCAAAGTATTGGAGTTTCAGCTTCAGCATCAGTCCTTCCAATGAACACCCAGGACTGATCTCCTTTAGGATGGACTGGTTGGATCTCCTTGCAGTCCAAGGGACTCTCAAGAGTCTTCTCCAACACCACAGTTCAAAAGCATCAATTCTTCGGCACTTAGCTTTCTTTATAGTCCAACTCTCACATCCATACATGACCACTGGAAAACCGTAGCCTTGACTATAAATTTATTAGGTGTAGATGAATGAGAAAGATATAGATCCTATGTGAAGAAATCTTGAAGGACATAAAAATAAATATTCACAAATGAAAAAGCACTGCTTATTCTTGGATAAAACTTAAAGCATAAAAGTGTTGGATTCTTCAAAAATTAGTAACCTGAAAGAGTTCATTTTTTAGAATTTGACAGTTATGTGAGATGTCTTTTTAAGCTGTCCAACATTCATCTGTAAAAACACAATATTAGGGGGATTGCCCTACTGGATATTGGCATATGTTACAACCAAATTAAATGGAAACATAAAAAAAATAGAGAATAAAAAAAATGCCAGCATACATTAAAATTTAAAAGATTAAAAATGCTATTTTAATTCAGTCAGAAAAGGGTAAGTTATTAAACAAATGGTGATAGTACTATCATGCTTATCCATGGTGGAGAAAGTTAACATTGGACCTTTATATTACATCACCTACAAAAATACATGCCAAATGGATGAAAGACTTAAATACAAATAACAAAAATGTAAAGTAATCTTGGCAAAAATCAAGATTACACATACAATCTAAAGCCAAGAGAAACCTTATTAACTAAGACAGGGAGACCAGAAACCATTTCAAAAACAGCACACTTGGTTATACAAAAGTAATTTTTAAAATATTTCCTGAATAGTAAAAAGTAAATCAATAAGCTAGATATTGGGAGAAAATTGCAGTACAGCCAACAAAAAATTAACAATTTTAATTATATGCAACGAGGTCTTATAAATTGACAAGAGTAACAACTGAACAGAAAAATGAGCCCCCCCCCCAAATATGAATAAGCAGCTAAAAAAAAAAAAAACAAATGGCGAGCATACATATTTAAAACTTCTCCAACTCACTAGTGGTCAGGGAAATACAAATTAAGGTAACAATGAAATATCACATGCCTATCAAACTAACAAAAATTATAAAAGCTTCTATTACTTATTCCTGGTGGAGAATTTAAGTATACATTCACACATTGCTAGTAGAAATCTGAATTGTTATGTGTTTTGGAGAAAGCAATCTGGAAATATGTATTTAAAACCATACCATTTGACCCAGCAATCTCAAAGAAATAAGCAAACCACGTCTCAGGCTATAAGTCGTTCAATCCATCATGAAAACAAAGTAGACTTGCAATCTATGATATTCTTCAAGAATAAAAAGTAAAAGATCTGTAGCTCATCAGTGCTACCCTGATTTGACTTTGAAATATCAAAAGCAGAATGTCTCTATGGTTTCAGTGGTTGATGCTCAGTTAAGAATAATTTAGGAAGAACTTCCATGTTTGACTTAATGTCAAGGTATCTGAAAGAAAGTGTTAGTCACTCAGTCATGTCTGACTCTTTGCAACTCCTTGGACTGTAGCCTTCCAGGCTCTTCTGACCATGGAATTCTCCAGGCAAGAATACTGGAGTGGGTTACTATTCCCTTCTGCAGGGGATCTTCCTGACCCAGCGATAAAACCTGAGTCTCCTGCCTTTCAGTCAGATTCTTTACTATCTGAGACACTTAGGCTCAAATAATGAGAGAAAGAGGCTTTATTCGGTTTGGGGCAGAATGGAAGGGTGTGTGTAAGAACTTTCTTCTGAAATCTCTCCAAGAAAGGTGCGACAAAGGGGTGCATTCAAGAGGAAAGAACGATGTAGGAATGTTGCTTGGGCCAGGTGGTTAAAATGATAGCCCACAATTTATACACATCTCCCCTAGGCAGTCTTCTCCCACACTGAATCTGAGTTTGCTCATGAGGCTTATTTTTGTCAAGTAAGGAGAGACTTGAAAAATGCATACACATCTGAACTTGCTTTCTCTTGGTACCATTGGGAACCTGGAGATTATCACAGTGTGAACAAGCTTGATCTAGCCTACTGGATGATGAGTCTTATTTGGCCCAGTTATCCTATCAGCCAGCCAACTAACTGCCGAACATATGAACGAGGCCATCAACCACTAGCCGATGGAAGATGCCTGAGTGAGCCCAGCTGAGGTGATCAAAACCACCCAGCCCAAAATGTCAATTCACTAAATCTTGAGCTACTGATATGCCTATTACTTTAAGATTCAAAATTTTGGGATGGTTTCTTACACAGCTAAAGCTGCTATACTACTAAAAGACCAGGGGACCAAAATGTCATAAAACTTTAGAATCTTTTGAACATTCATGCTTTAAAGCAGGGAGCTTATATGAATATAGTTAACTGTCAATTTATAAAAATGCATATGAATAGAGATGTGTTATATGAGGACAAGCATTGAAAAGAAAGGCAATGAGAATACCTAATCAAGTTGATTCAGCCTTTAAAAGAAAACAAACTGAAGTATGAAATAAAAGCATTGAAAAGTGTGAATGCTTAAATCGTATGAATAATGCAGTTTGATTATAAGCATATCTAATTCCTCTAATATTAAATTAAAGTAATTCTAAAGACACATGGTACACTAAATATAAAAACAGGAGACTCAGAGAACTGAATCATTCTTTGTTAAAAAAGAAAAAGAAATATCTAGTTAGTTTGAACTAGTGCCTATGATGTATAGCTTGAGAAGAATTGTTGTTTTAGATATGGGAAAAACAGTAAAGCACTGATAATTATGGTCAATGTAGATTAATTCAAATAAAACCCACTGCCTAGTAAAATTCATAGAAATTATGAACTTGTCCTGAGCTTTGTTTTCCATTACTATCATCAATGAGAAATAATTTACTTCTTTGCCCAACTCCTCATCTTGTTCCCAAAGGATCACTTCAGCAAGCCTTATTAAGTGCTTTAGGGTCAACTGAGAAAAATGTGAACTTTAGTTGAAAGAATGGTGTCCAACACGTGGTGTATGGGGAGTTGTATTCTGTTCCTGTGGTATTTCTCAGGGACAATGCCACTGTACAGGGATTGTTAGGTATTACAAAGTGCCTTCAAGTGAGATTTCTCTTGAAATCTCATCACTGTCCTTGGAAATTCAGTGTTATCCCCTTTGTGCAGATAAGATAGTTTAGATAAGGCAAGTTGAACAGCAGCCAGGCTCTTGTCTCCTAGGTATTAGTAGTTTAGATTCTACAGCCAATTACCTTGTACTCCTAAATGGCTAGAAAAGTCTCTCTACTACTTTTTTAAAAATTTTATTTATTTGTGGCTATGCTGCATCTTCGTTGCTGTGTACAGGCTTTCTCTAGTTGCAATGAGCAGTGGGTACTCTCTAGGGGTGGTGCAAGGTCTTCTCATTGCGGTGACTTCTCCTGTTGCAAAGCATGGACCTTAGGGCAAGTGGGCTTCAGTAGTTGTGGTGCATGGGCTTAGTCACCTATGGCATCTTCCTAGACCAGGGATCAAACTTGTGCACTGACAGGTGGATTCTTAACCACTGGACCACCAGAGAAATACTCTCCTGCTACTTCTTGATTCTTCACTAAAGCATTAGTTTGAAAAGCTCAGGCACAAACCCTGTAGTACTACTAGAAATTACTCATCCCAGATGTCACCTTTCAAGCCCTTTGGTCAATGTGTCACAGCCCTTTTACCTGTGTCTCGAGTACTGTCTCCAGGGTGGAGATGCCCCCGCTTGCCCTCACTGTTAACTGACAGTCACTTCCATTTTAATCCAGCATCTTGTCCTTGGGGTCCTGCACTTCTTATAGCTCTAGGACAATTAAGTCAAACATGAAGTGTTGTAAATACAGGAGCACTCATTTTGCTAAATTAATTTGCTCTGCATTTGCAAACCTAAAAGTTTCTCTGAAGGAAAACGAAAGAGCACAAAGAGTTGGATTTCAATTTTTGGACACACAGACCATGTTTGCCCAGAAGTCTAATTTTCTAGATTAATGAATCATATCGGATATTGTAAATTAAAAATTACTTTTAGAGAATGGGAACAATGCAAATAAATGGAAGCTACTTATTGAAGAAGACATTGTGGTACCCACATGTCATACACATTGAAACACAGCTTTGTGGTTGTTAAGCTCAGTTGAATGGGTTCTTTGCAATCAGAAATCCACTCTTTGGCTTTCCTTTAGATGGGTTTCTCTAGAAGGACAAGGGTTTACTCTATTCCTTCCATTTTTCTTGGACTTTGGAAAAGGATCTAAACTATATGGAACTGCTAAAATATCAAAACTTTCAGTCCAGCAGCCCATTTATGCAGTAACACTAGTGTTTTTCATTTATTATCACATCATTATTTCCAGAGTATGACTATACATGTGATTTCATTTGATTCACATAGATTTCTAAAGCATTTACGGGGAACAAGTCTGTTTGATAGGGAGAAATTGGTAATTTTATTTCTATTTTGTGAGCAGAGGCCTTCAAGAAAGCCTGGGGAGGCAAGGGAATTTGCTGGCTGCTAATTAAGGAAATACTGGGGCAGCCTGCTTGCTCTAAACCAGTTCTCTCTCCTGCTCAATCTGCAAATAGGGCTTATTAGAGTTATTGTTCCACTGTGGGAAGAAGAACCTTCTCTGCCCCTTGAAAAGCCACTACTGCTCCATCTTGGAGAGATGGTGGGAAGAGTCAATGGCAGGATTTCAGCAGATCTGGTTCCTCCGTCATGCTGCCCAGAACTACCTACATTCATTTCTTAGACCCCAGTGTCTTAAAATGGGAAAAAAGACATCCACTGTATTCACTGGCTTGTGATGATGATAAAATTAAATAATGAATATAAGACTATGTTTTTGGAATATAATCACTCCATAAATGTCAAGGTGTGATAAGAAATCTGAAAGCAAAGGAGCTTCTTTGAGGCCTGAGTCTAGCCTCTGGAACTAGGCACTGGGCAAGATGGATTAGACATACTATTTCATTTAATTCTCAAATCAGCCCAGGGAGCTGAATATTACTATTATTAGACCCCCTTGGTTTTTTCCAATTATTATAAGTGATAAACTAAGTTGAATATTTTATAGCAGGAAACACACTAATACAGAAAATTATAAAACACAAGCATCTTTCATCACTAAATATTCTGCAGAAGTCTCTTTTTCCCCCAAGAAATAAAATGTCACACTTAAGCCAAAGCCCTACACTGACTTCACCCCACCTTTCTCATTTCCCTGCACTTCATGTGCATTCCTCCAAAGGATGTGTTTATAATTTTATTATGTCTATGGACATTCATAGAAGTCAGTTCAGTTGCTCAGTCATGTCTAATCTTTGAGACTCCATGGACTGCAGCACACCAGGCTTCCTTGTCCATCACCAACTCCCAGATCTTGCTCAACTCATGTCCATCAAGTCAGTGATGCCATCCAGCCATCGCATCCTCTCTCATCCCCTTCTTCTCCTGCCTTCAATCTTTCCCAGCATCAGGGTCTTTTCCAGTGAGTCAGTTCTGTGCATCACGTGGCCAAAGTATTGAAGGTTCAGCTTCAGCATCAGTCCTTCCAATGAATATTAAGGACTGATCTCCTTTAGGATGGACTGGTTTAATCTCCTTGTAGTCCAAGGGGCTCTCAAGAGTCTTCTCCAATATCACAGTTCAAAAGCATCAATTCTTCAAGGCTTAGCTTTCTTCATGATCCAACTCTCATATCCATACATGACTACTGGAAAAACCATATCTTTGGCTAGACAGATAAAAAGAAAAAAGATGTCCTTTTCACTATAGGGAACTGGAATGCAAAAGTTGGAAGACAAGAAACACCTGGAGTGACAGGCAACTTTGGCCTTGGAATACGGAATGAAGCAGGGCAAAGGCTAATAGAGCTCTGCCAAGAGAATGCACTGGTCATAGCAAACACCCTCTTCCAAAAACACAAGCGAAGACTCTACAGATGGACATCACCAATGGTCGACACTGAAGTCAGATTGATTATATTGTTTGCAACCAAAGATGAAGAAACTCTATACAGTCAGCAAAAACAAGACCAGGAGCTAACTGTGGCTCAGATCATGAACTCCTTATTGCCAAATTCAGACTGAAATTGAAGAAAGTGGAGAAAACCATTAGACCATTCAAGTATGAGCTAAATCAAATCCCTTATGACTATAAAGTAGAAGTGAGAAATAGATTTAAGGGACTAGATCTGATAGAGTACCTTGCTGGGAGCCAGCATGGGAGATCCCACCCATGACAAGTTCATGTGGAGAGACCTGGTGGGCAAGGCGGATCAGGTCTCAAGGGGTCCTCTGCCCGAGCATCTACCCCATAACCAGAATCTGTCTGTTTTATTATTTCACGTCTCTTACCAACACCTCTGACATTAACGGGGGGCTGTCCCCAACCACCTTTCTCTGAAGAAAATCAACTTAGAGCTTTGGTTAATAAGTCTCCTGGGCATAATAAGAGTGTTTCAATTCAAACCCCTCTGATAGCTTTCTAACCTTGCCTGACAGGTTTATCTGGATTTTACAGCTACGCATAGGGTTGTTTACAGCCTCCCAACTGTGAGAGGCACAGGAAGCTTAAAACATTCTAGGAATGTAGAGGCTTTTGAGGAGTTAAAAATCATTAGAATAGAACTGGTTAAGGGTTTCATTGCTGAGCCAATACTTGCTGCCAAGTTTTCATATCCTTTATTTGTTGTGTACCTGGGAATGCTTTAATTAATATAGTTGGTATATAGAAAAAACAAGTAGCAACATAGATCTTTGAGTTAAGTACTTTCTTTGTTGTAACCCACTGCACCTTTGTTCTATAAGGATGTAACTTTATTTAGTACTTTGAGGGTGATGCAGATTAAAGAAAAACACTTCAAGGGAAAATGAGTTTTTGGTTGATTAACATTCATCAAGGAAAAGAGCCATAAAATGTTAACAGGCCTCTTGGCTAGAAGATAATGTATATCACCTGAGACCTTTTACATACAGAAAAGTATGCAGAAAGAAAGCCTGGTATAGATAAGGGTCAGGACTGCTACCCGTGTGTGACTCTGCATCTTCCATTATATAAAACTTAGGGTATATAAACACCTTTTGAAAATAAAGTTATGGGGTTTTTACACAAGCTTGGCCTCCCTCATGTCAATTCTTTCTCTCTCTCTTTCTCCCTCTCTCTCCCTCTCTTTTTCAGGCTGATCCCTTGGAACACAGAGGCTCTCTGTGTTCACTTTTCTGCCCAGGCTTCTAAGACCCACGCGAGAGGGAGCCCAAGGCGGGGCACGCTCTGCTATTCAAGCAGGCACCTGTGGCCTACGTGAACAGAGCAAGTCTCTTGTCTTGAGACTTAATTGGCTTTTTGTGTAAACCAAGGAATATCAGCCTCTATCTCTCTTCTATTTTCTTAACTGTTTTCTTATCTCTAAGTCTATAAATCCATATCTATATACCACTCTTGCCTCGCCGTCCACACTTCGGATACCCTGGATCCAACCGGGGCTGGACCCTGGTAGTGCCTGATGAACTATGGATGGAGGTTCTTGGCATTGTACAGGAGATAGGAATCAAGACCATCCCCAAGGGAAAAAAATGCAAGAAAGCAAAATGGCTGTCTGAGGAGGCCTTACAAATACCTGTGGAAGGAGAAAAGGAAAGATATACCCATTTGATGCAGAGTTCCAAAGAATAGCTAGGAGAGATAAGAAAGACTTCCTCAGCAATCAATGCAAAGAAATAGAGGGAAACAATAGAATGGGAAAGACTAGAGATCTCGTCAAGAAAATTAGAGATATCAAGGGAACATTTCATGCAAAGATGGGCTCAATAAAGGACAGAAATGGTATGGACCTAACAGAAGCAGAAGATATTAAGAAGAGGTGGCAAGAATACACAGAAGAACTGTACAAAAAGATCTTCATGACCCAGATAATCACAATGGTGTGATCACTCACCTGGAGCCAGACATCCTGAATGTGAAGTCAAGCGGGCCTTAGAAAGCATCACTATGAAGAAAGCTAGTGGAGGTGATAGAATTCCAGTTGAGCTGTTTCAAATCTTGAAAGATGATGCTGTGAAAGTGCTGCACTCAATATGCCAGCAAATTTGGAAAACTCAGCAGTGGCCATAGGACTAGAAAAGGTCAGTTTTCATTCCAATCCCAAAGAAAGGCAATGCCAAAGAATGCTCAAACTACCGCACAATTGCACTCATCTCACATGCTAGTAAAGTAATGCTCAAAATGCTCCAAGCCAGGATTCAGCAATACATGAACTGCGAACTTCCAGATGTTCATGGTGGTTTTAGAAAAGGCAGAGGAACCAGAGATCAAATTGCCAACATCCGTTGGATCATCGAGAAAGCAAGAGAGTTCCAGAAAAACATCTATTTCTGCTTTATTGACTATGCCAAAGCCTTTGACTGTGTAGATCACAACAAACTGTGGAAAATTCTGAGAGAGATGGGCATACCAGACCACCTGACCTGCCTCTTGAGAAACCTATATGCAGGTCAGGAAGCAACAGTTAGAACTGGACATGGAAAAACAGACTTGTTCCAAATAGGAAAAGGATTATGTCAAGGCTCTATATTGCTACTCTGCTTATTTAACTTATATGCAGAGTACATCATGAGAAACACTGGGCTGGAGGAAGCAAGCTGGAATCAAGATTTCTGGGAGAAATATCAATAACCTCAGATATGCAGATGACACCACCCTTATGGCAGAAAGTGAAGAAGAACTAAAGAGCCTCTTGATGAAAGTGAAAGAGGAGAGCGAAAGAGTTGGCTTAAAGCTCAACATTCAGAAAACGAAGATCATGGCATCTGGTCCCATCACTTCATGGGAAATAGATGGGGAAACAGTGGAAACATTGTCAGACTTTATTTTTCTGGGCTCCAAAATCACTGCAGATGGTAATTGCAACCATGGAATTAAAAGAGGATTACTCCTTGGAAGGAAAGTTATAACCAACCTGCACAGCATATTTAAAAGCAGAGACATTACTTTGTCAACAAAGGTCTGTCTAGTCAAGGCTATGGTTTTTCCAGTGGTCATGTATGGATGTGAGAGTTGGACTATAAAGAAAGCTGAGCAGCAAAGAATTGATGCTTTTAAACTGTGGTGTTGGAGAAGACTCTTGTGAGTCCCTTGGACTGCAAGGAGATCCAACCAGTCCATTCTAAAGGAGATCAGTTCTGGGTGTTCATAGGAAGGACAGATGTTGAAGCTGAAACTCCAATACTTTGGCCACCTCATGTGAAGAGGTGACTCAATCTTTCCCTGATGCTGGGAAAGATTGAGGGCAGGAGGAGAAGGGGACAACAGAGGATTAGATGGCTGGATGGCATCATTGACTTGATGAACATGCGTTTTGGCAGGCTCTGGGAGTTGATGATGGACAGGGAGGCCTGGCGTGCTGTGGTTCATGGGGTTTCAAACAGTCAGTCACAATTGAGTGACTGCACTGAACTGAACTGACTAGACAGACCTTTTTCACCAAAATGGTGTATCTGCTTTTTAATATGCTATCTAGTTTTCTCATAGCTTTTCTTCCAAGGAACAAGCGTCTTTTAATTTCCTGGCTTCAGTCATCATCTGCACTGTTTTGGAGCCCATGAATATAAAGTCTGTCACTGTTTGCATTCTTTCCCCATCTATTTGCCGTGAAGTAATGGACCAGATGCCATGATCCTAGTTTTTTTGAATGTTGAGTTTTAAGCCAACTTTTCCATTCTCCTCTTTCACTTTCATTTAGAGGCTCTTTGTTCCTCTTCACTTTCTGCCATAAGGATGGTGTCATCTGCACATCTGAGGTTATTGATATTTCTCCTGGCAATCTTGATTCCAGCTCGGGCTTTATGCAGCCAGCATTTCACGTGATGTACTCTGCATATAAGTTAAATAAGCAGGGTGACAATATACAGCCTTGATGTACTCCTTTCCCAACTTGGAACCAGTCCTTTGTTCCATGTCCAGTTCTAACTGTTGTTTCTTTAACCTGCATACAGATTTCTCAAGAGGCAGGGCAGGTGGTCTGGTATTCCCGTCTGTTGAAGAATTTTCCACAGTTTGTTGTGATCCACACAAAGACTTGGTGTAGTCAATAAAGCAGAAGTAGATGTTTTTCTGGAACTCTCTTGCTTTTTCTATGATGCAACAGATGTTGGCAATTTGTTCTCTGGTTCATCTGCTTTTTATAAATCCAACCTAAACATCTGGAAGGTGCTGGTTCATGTACTGTTGAAACCTCGCTTGGAGAATTTTGAGCATTACTTTGCTAGCGTGTGAGATGAATGCAATTGTGCAGTAGTTTGAACAAACTTTGGCATTGCATTTCATTGGGATTTGAATGAAAACTGACTTTTTCCAGTCCTGTGGCCACTGCTGCATTTTCCAAATTTGCTGGCATATTGAGTGCAGCCCTTTAGCAGCATCATCTTTTAGGTCTTGAAATAGTTCAGCTGGAAATCTACTAGCTTGGTTGGCAGTGATGCTTCCTAAGGCCCACTCGACTTCAGGCTCTAAGATTTCTGGCTCTAGGTGAGTGATCACACCGTTACAGTTATCTGGGTCATGAAGATCTTTTTTGTATAGTTACTCTGTGTATTCTTGCCTTCCCTTCTTAATATCTTCTGCTTCTGTTAGGTCTATGCTGTTTCTGTCCTTTATTGTACCCACTTTTGCATGAAATGTTCCCATGGTATCCCTAATTTTCTTGAAGAGATCTCAAGTCTTTCCCATTCTATTTTTTCCCTCTATTTCTTTCCATTAATCACTGAGGAAGGCTTTCTTGTTTCTCCTTGCCATTCTTGGAACTTTGCATTCAGATGGATATATCTTTCCTTTTCTCCTTTGCCTTTTGCTTCTCTTCTTTTCTCATATATTTGTAAGGCCTCCTCAGACAACCATTTTGTCTTTTTGCATTTCTTTTTCTTGGAGATGGTCTTGACCACTGCCTCCTATACAATGTCATGAACCTCTGTCCATAGTTCTTCAGGCACTTTGTCTATCAGATCTAATCCCTTGACTCTATTTGTCACTTCCACCATATAATCGGAAGGGATTTGATTTAGGTCATACTTGAATGGTCAGTGGTTTTCCCTACTTTCTTCAATTTAAGTCTAAATTTGGCAATAAGTAGTTCATGATCTGAGCCACAGTCAGGTCCTGGTCTTGTTTTTTGTTTTTGCTGACTGTATAGAGCTTCTCCATCTTTGGCTGCAAAGAATATAATCAATCTGATATTGGTATTGACCGTTTGGTCATGTCCACGTGTAGAGCTGTTTGTTGTGCTGTTGGAAGAGGGTGTTTGCTATGACCAGTGCATTCTCTTGGCAAAACTCTGTTAGCCTTTGCCCTGCTTCATTTTGTACCCCAAGGCCAAACTTGCCTGTTATTTGAGGTAACTGTTGACTTTCTACTTTTGTATTCCAGTCCCCTATGATGAAAAGGACATTTTTTTTTTTTTTTTTTTGCTGTTTGTTTAGAAGGTATTGTAAGTGTTCATAGAACCAGTCAATGTCAGCTTCTTATGCATTAGTGGTTGGGGCATAGACTTGGATTACTGTGATAGTGAATGGTTTGTCTTGGAAATGAACAGAGATTATTCTGTAGATTGCACCCAAGTACTGCACTGCAGACTCCTTTGCTGCCTATGAGAGCCACTCCATTCTTTTCTAAGGAATCTTGCCATAAGTAGTAGATATAATAGTCATCTGAGTTAAACTCACCCATTCCAGTCCATTTTAGTTTGCTGATTCCTAAAATGTCGATGTTCACTCTCGCCATCCATAGAAAATACATACTGATTTTTGGTGTTTTTAAAATTTGCATGCCTCCTTTGTCAAAGATAAGGTGTCCATATGTGTGTGGATTTATCTCTGGGCTTTCTATTTTGTTCCATTGATCTATATGTCTGTCTTTGTGCCAGTACCATACTGTTTTGATGACTGTGGCTTTGTAGTACAGCCTGAAGTCAGGCAAGTTGATTCCTCCAGTACCATTCTTATTTCTCAAGATTGCTTTGGCAATTGGAGGTTTTTTGTATTTCCATACAAATCTTGCAATTATTTGTTCTAGTTCTGTGAAAAATATGGCTGGTAGCTTGATAGGGATTGCATTGAATTTGTAAATTGCTTTGGGTAGTATACTCATTTTCACTATATTGATTCTTCCGATCCATGAACATGGTATATTTCTCCATCTATTAGTGTCCTCTTTGATTTCTTTCATCAGTGTTTTATAGTTTTCTAGTACTACTTCACACCAGTCAGAATGGCTGCAATCCAAAAATCTGCAAGCAATAAATGCTGGAGAGGGTGTGGAGAAAAGGGAACCCTCCTATACTGTTGGTGGGAATGCAAACTAGTACAGCCACTATGGAGAACAGTGTGGAGATTCCTTAAAAAATTGCAAATAGAACTACCTTATGACCCAGCAATCCCACTGCTGGGCATACACACCGAGGAAACCAGAATTGAAAGAGACACATGTACCCCAATGTTCATCGCAGCACTGTTTATAATAGCCAGGACATGGAAACAACCTAGATGTCCATCAGCAGATGAATGGATAAGAAAGCTGTGGTACATATACACAATGGAGTATTACTCAGCCATTAAAAAGAATTCATTTGAATCAGTTCTGATGAGATGGATGAAACTGGAGCCGATTATACAGAGTGAAGTAAGCCAGAAAGAAAAACGCCAATACAGTATACTAACACATATTTATGGAGTTTAGAAAGATGGCAATGACGACCATGTATGCAAGAGAGCAAAAAAGACACAGATGTGTATAACGGACTTTTGGACTCAGAGGGTGAGGGAGAGGGTGGGATGATTTGGGAGAATGGCATTCTAACATGTATACTATCATGTAAGAATCAAATCGCCAGTCTATGTCTGACACAGGATACAGCATGCTTGGGGCTAGTGCATGGGGATGACCCAGAGAGATGTTATGGGGAGGGAGGTGGGAGGGGGTTCATGTTTGGGAATGCATGTAAGAATTAAAGATTTAAAAATTAAAAAAAAAACTGGAAATAAATAAATAAAATTTACATGCATTTTAGCCAATATAGAGCTGTGTTGACAGATGTATATGTCCATGGGATCCTCCAGGCAAGAATACTGGAGTGGATTGCCATTTCCCTTTCTAGGTGTTGACAGATGAGTTCCAGTTTATTCTTTTTAGCTGTTGAATGCTATTCTAGTGTTGATCAATTATTTATTATGGTTTTCAGATATATTTTTATCTAAGTGTCTTCCTATACAATTGAACTGTTAATGTATTGTTTATATCATCTTCAGTCATGTTCTCCAGTTACGTGACCCCACTATCAGAGGATCTGTATACTGTACTGACTGCATTTAGGCCATGCCCTCTGTCCATTGGATCATCCATGACCCAGGCAAGGAATATCTGGTGGATTATCTCCATTGATCCTTTCTAGGTGTCTGACAAGATGAGTTCCAAGTTTATTCTATTTTAGTTCTGTTGAATGCTATTCTAGTGTTGGACTCCAAAATTACCATCAATTATTTGCATCTGCCATTCTATATTGGCAGCCATCACTGTTTCCTCAGCAAAATATATTTACAATAAACACATTCATAAGTGTCTTCCTATACAATTGGAACTGAGTTCTTCTGTTAATGTATTACGAAGTGGAACTGCCAGTTTGGGGATATAAATCACAGCATCTATT
This sequence comes from Ovis aries, assembly GCF_016772045.2. Lineage (NCBI taxonomy): Eukaryota > Metazoa > Chordata > Mammalia > Artiodactyla > Bovidae > Ovis > Ovis aries. The sequence continues at coordinate 31,773,247 of NC_056075.1, read as the reverse complement.
CCACCTTTGTGGGCAGACAGAATTATGCAGTTGACCATGGGTAGTTATGTGAGGTCAGAATGGCTGCAGGTATCCTATCTGCCCCACAGTTGGTGTTATCAGAGGTTTATTGTTATTATTACTACTATTAAATCTGGTATACTGTACTGACTGATTTTTCATTTACTTTTTGGCCATGCCTCTTGGGATGTGGAGGGCTTCCCGCATGGTGCAGAGGTAAAGAATCCACCTGCAATGCAGGAGATGCAGGAGACATGGGTTTGATCCCTGGGTCAGGAAGATCTCCTGGAAGAGGAAGTGGCAACCCACTCCAGTATTCTTGCCTGGAGAATCCCATGGACAGAGGAGCCTGACAGGCTATAGTCCATGAGATCACAAAGACTTAGACATGGTGGAGAGGCTAAACACACAGGCATTCCTGGTTTGTTTTTGCTTTGCCCAATATTGCCCTGCTTCTTTGGTTTCCACTTTTGTCTTTGGGCTCTTGACCTTTGGAATTCCCCAATTATGGCTTATGTTTGGCTCATGGGTTCCTCCAGCTTTGAGAAACTCTGACCCACACCAATATTACAAGATCCAAGGCTGGACGATTAGAGGAGAGGGACTGGACTTTGGTTTCCATGGAGTCTGTTTCCACTCATAATTCCTAATTAGCATGTATTCATGGTGTGTGGGATCTTTGTTTCCCAGCCAGGAATCAAACCCAGTCTGCCTACACTGGGCGTGTGGAGTCTTAACCGCTGGACCACCAGGAAAGTCCCGATCAGAGTTTTATATGTGCAGTCATCTGATGATAATAAAATGACACTTCCATTCTTTTTCTGTTCTTGAAAATGCAAAGTTAACATTTCCAAAGTTTGTCTGTGGGGATTTTAATATATGGAAGCATTTGAGGAGGCCAGTTCTGGCCTCATCTAGGTTCTCCTATGAATTGGGCACTCACTTAGAGGGGGTACTATGGACTGAATAGTGTTGCTCCACGGATTCATGTATGGATCTCTAGTTTGATGGTATTTGGAGACAAGGCCTCTGGAAGACAATAAGTTTTAGATGAGGACATGAGGATGGGACCCTCATGATGGAATTAGTGCCCTTATAAGAGATGCCAGAGAGCTCTCTCCTGCCATATGAGGATGCAGTGAAAAGACCCATCTGCAAACCAGGAAGAGAGCTTTCACCAGAAGCCAAATCAGCCAGAACCTTAATCTTGGACTTTCCATCCTCCAGAACGATGAGGATGAATCCATTTCTCTTGTTTAAGTCACCCAAGCTGTGGTATTGGTTATGGCAACCCACACAGATTAAGACAGGGTGAAGAACTCAGACTCCAGAGTCAGATTAGTTGGCAGGTTCCTGACTTAGCAAACAAATGGCCTTGGGAAAGGTTCTAAGCTCTTGGCCTCACTTTCCTCACTGCAAAATGGAAATCTTAGTGGGTCCCATCTCACAGGATTGTCATGTAAGTTAATGAGCTATAGAACATGAAATATTTAACCCAATGCATAGCAGTTGAAAGTCAATCTCAGCTATTGTCATTATTTACATGGTTAAACAGAAGTCTTTTTTTTTACGTCATTCCCTTCTTCAATAACCTTTCATGTTTTCCCATTAACTATAACATTAACTACAAAATCAATGCTTTCCAGCATCTGGGCCACACCTGCCTTTCTAGACTGATGTTTTACAATGGCCCTAATGAGCCATTTGCCAGTCACAACCATTCGTACACTGTCCTCCACCAGACTGTGTGCTTCCCAGTCACTGTGCCTTTGCACTTGTCAGTTCCCAAGCCTAGAATACTCTGCTATTCATACTCTTCTCTACTCATCTCAATCCTATGCATCCTTTGAGAATCTGGTACAAATCTCTTGTTATATGTGGAATAATGGCCCTTCTATATGTGTACACCCTCATTCCTGAAACCTGTAAATATGTTACCATACATGGTAGAATGGATACATTTTATACCATCCACCTCCAGAACTGTAAGAAAATGCATTGTTTTGTTTTCAGCCACTGTTTATGATTATTTGTTGCAGCAGCAACAGGAAACTAGTACATCTCTCCTTGACCGTACAGTCTGTCTTAATTGCTTCTCTAAGTTCCCTTGGCAAGTCCTGTCCTAACTGCACTATGGAATCCATGCCAGCCATTTGCCTTTAACCCTTCTCCTACCCTCCATGCTGGACCTTTATGAAGAGCAAACAACTGTTCCTATCCGTGACTCCTTTGTTTCTGCCAGTGGGGGCAATAGGTGGGAGGTTGGAAGGGGCATTTGGCAGTGTCTTGAAGCAGCTTCAGGAATCACAGTGGTAACAGAAGGTGTGTTGATGGCAGTGATAGTAATAGCAGTGGTTTTGGCACTGGCGGCTATAGCAGAAGCAGTAGGAGCCTGGGAGTACAGACTTCTGGGTCATGCTTAGGCGGCTGGGCTTCGGCAACAGGATCTTTAGCAGCACAGCACACTGGCTTACAGGTAGATTTTTGCTCTGAGATCCAGAAACAGTACTGGTTTGCTACACTACTTTAACTCTGTTTTCCTCTCTGTTAATAACTTCAGCCCTTTCAATACTCTTATAACCAATTCCTGTATTAAATATCCCCTGTTTAATATACCTAGAGTGGTAAATTTTTTCCAACTGGATTCTGAATAATATATACTCACTCCCAGGATATTTTTCAGAGTTAAAGGTATATCTTCATGGGTTCTGGTTTATATCCCAAAACACTTGGTAAATTCTTTGAGATCAGGTCCAGTATCTTAAGTATAATGGGAAGACCATGATGTTTTCTGATAATCATTGCAAGATGTCATGACAAGTCACAAAATCCTAGTGACTTAATGCAATAAAAGCTACTACTTTACTTAATGATTCAAGTGAGGGTATTATTCCACTTAGTGACTCAGGGATTCAGCCTCCCTCAATCTATGACACATCATACTGGCATACACACTTTCCAGTCATGCCATGGTAGGGAAGAAAGGAATGAGAGAATCTCACCAAAGCATACGTGTTCTGGTCCAGAAATGACTCATTGTTTTCAATTTACCAGACTCCTTCATTTCACCCAACCCAATGGCAGGGATGTTGGGTAACATAGGGATCCTATGGATTTTTAAGAAAACTTAATGTCTCAGTTATCTGGAGATGAAGTCAGATAGAATTGAGTTCTGTGTGGTCTCAGACAAACTGGCTAATCCCTCTGAGCCTTAATTTTCCATCCATAATAATTCTCAACTTGCAGGATTGTTTTGAATATTCATTGAGATGATGGCTGTGGTGATAAAAATGACGATGATGATAGCAGTTGATGTTTAAGAGTGCTTACAACATGCGGGCAAACACAGTGCTAAGAGCCTTACAAACATAACCTTACCTTGTTCGGTTCTCCAAATATTTCTACAAGGTACTAAGATATTCCCATTTTACAGAGGAGAAAATGAGGTACAGAAGTAAGCTTTCTCAAGAGTACACAGCTGTAAAATGAGAGCTAATATTGGGAACCATGGCTGTCTGACTTTAAAGCTTATTCTCTTTCCACTATGTTTAAAATATACTTCATAAACTCTTTTTTTTTTTTGGCACTTCAAACATTTAATATTTCAGATATTCACAAGGATGTATGTCAAAGCATACCACCAAACCTGTTTTATTTTATTTTTTTTTAAATTTTTTTTTAGTTTTTTATTTTTTAAATTTTAAAATCTTTAATTCTTACATGCATTCCCAAACATACTTCATAAACTCTTAATCCACGGCAATCCAGGATGCTGCAACAAAGATCATAACAACAGCAATAATAACTTATTGCTCATATAGTACTTACTATACTATGGCGGGAAGAACAGGGAAGCCTAGTGTGCTTCAGTCCATAAGATCACAAAGAGTCGGACACGACTTGGCAACTGAACAGCCTCAGTGTTTGCATTATTCTTAGTTCTTTATGTATATTAACTTATTCAATCAGTTTAACTTTTCCAGTTTGAAAATAGAGAATACCATTAAGTAGCTTGCCTTAAGGTCACACAGCTAGTAAATGACTCTTCTGAAAGAGAAAGATGGTCAACTATGTTTGAGAGTTGCTGTGTATTGTATCCCCTCTTTCAGAGAGCCCCAATTTAAATTTCCTATTTGGGGCTCTCAGGCACATTGTATTAATGAAACCCAATAATTTCCTAAACATGTTTTCCCATGGAAGTCTTTGTCTTTTCTTCCGGAATAGGAAGAGACTACTTCCTTGCCCCCCTGTGTGAGAATATCTGGACCACATTGCCCAAGGCAGTCCTTCCAGTGCTTCAGGAAAGAGGCTGGAGTTTGCTCTTCCACAAAGGCCTCAGCCACAGTGGACCATGGAACTGTGGACTGGGTACCATTCAGTCTGACTGCCCTTTCTTCTGTACAAAACATTTACCTTCCCCTCTTTTCCAATGGCCATATCCCTGCCATTCTGCAAAAACTTGATCATCTCCCTGTCAGGAAAATTCCCTGAAACAAGCATGCAGGAAGATGCTATTAAGAGGAGCTTTCTCGGTGAAGTGGAGATTTGGGGCAGATCCTGGCAGGGTGCATCATCCTTCTAGGCGTCCTGCAGAGCACTCGTGACTCCTAGGTTCTGTTCTGGATGAGGTGAGGCGTGAACTACCAGTCATTTCTTTCTGGGCCCTTCAACCAGCTGAGAATGAGGCTAAGGAAGAGAAAGTTTGTTCAGGATCTTGATCAAGTGGAAGGGGAGGAACTGTGGAAATTAATAAATACCCACTCATTATTTATCACTATTATTGCTTGGCATAAACAGCTTCATTTCACTGACTTCTCACTTTGAAATGAGCTGGAAAGAGGGCCAAGTTGTTTTTGTTTTTAAACTTCCCTGAGAGAATATGAGTGAGTCCATAGCATTCGTGCGTTATTGACTTATAGAGTTTTTTTTTGTTGTTGTTGTTTGTTTCTTCTAAATGATACAGGGTGAAATGGGACTCTATCTTAAGTTGAGTGAAGATTCTCCAGCAGACCCTTAGCTATCCACTATTTCTTTCAATACAGAAACATAGGATCCCTTGAAATCAAATGTTCAGAGCAATGGGACAGCAGAAAATAAAATATTACCTTCCAAATACCCACTGGAAGCCAAACCAAATAAGTAAAGGTAGTAGCATTAAACATTGAAGGGAAATTTGTCCTCAGAGTGGGCACAATTCTATTGTTTCTAGATATCTTTTGAGGGGAGGGATGCCAAAGAGCAGATTATTTATACAACTCCAATATTGTCTTATGATTATTATCTGAATCTACAAAATATAGATTTTGAATATACACTAGAGATATCTTTTGTGTATTCTGATAGCCAGGCTAATATATATAAGGCAGATCAGCCTAATGCTCAAAGAGGTTACTCATAATTAGCTGAGAAATAAACCAAGCCTGCATTTTGCAAGGTAGCTGTTTGCAGATCAGACAAAGAAGAAGGCTTGTGGTCTAAAAGAATGCCCTGTGTACATTAGACTTGGTCCAATTAGTGGGACAAGATTAGTGGAGTGGGAGTGTCATAACACACATGGAAGAAGGTCAGAAATATACATGATAAATGAGATGGGAGAGAGAGGGAAAGAAAGAGAACTGAGAGAGTTGTGATAGATAAAAATGACAAATTTCTCATCAGTTTCAGGGTATCTCATTCTCTTGGCACACTCAAAAGTGTCGTCATGCTTTCTTATTCACTCAGGGCCTACTTTCAGCAACCAAACTGAAAGGATGCTGTTGAGAGTGTACACATCTTTCCACCACCAAATCAAGAGCCATCTAGGGCATCTCAACATGTGAGGATCAGGGGCCTCCAGAAGGCTCATGGACCAGCATCTCAAGTAAGGCTACACTTCGAACCCCTTTACTCCTGATTGTATTCTAACTACACCAGACAGGCTGAGAATGTGGGGAGACATGTGAAAAGAACTAAATTTCCTAGTTTTTAAAAAAGAAGCTCCATACTGTTCTGCATAGTCGTTGTAGCAGTATATATCCACAACAGCAGCGTAGGAGAGTTCCCTTTTCTCCACACTCTCTCCAGCATTTATCGTTTGTAGACTTAGTTTTGATTTGCATTTCTCTGATAATTAGTGATGTTGAATATCTTTTCATGTGTTTTTTGACCATCTATAGAATTTATTCAGACATTTCTTTGGAAAAATATCTATTTAGATCTTCTGTCCATTTTTTGATTGGGTTGTTTTATTTTTTTGACATAAAGCTGCATGAGATTGTATAGTTTTGAGATTAATCCCTTGTTAGTTTCTTCATTTGCAAATATTTCCCCCCATTATATGGGTTGTCTTTTCATTTTGTTTATAGTTTTGTTTGCTGGGCAGAAGTTTTTAAGTTTCATTAGGTCCCAGTTTTTTGTTTTCATTATGCTAGAACATGGATCAAAAAAGATATTGCTGCAGTAAGTCAAAGAGTGTTCTGCCTATGTTTTCCTCTAAGAGTTTTACAGTGTCAGGCCTTACATTAAGGTCTTTGGTCTATTTTGAGTTTATTTTCATGTATGATGTTAGAGAATGTTATAATTTATTTATTTATTTATTTTACATGTAGCTGCCCGTTCCAGCACCACTTCTGGAAGAAACTGTCTTTTCTCCATTGTATAGCCTTGACTCCTTTGTTACAGATTAATTGACCACAAGTACATGGGTTTATTTCTGGGCCTTCTATCCTATTCCATTGATCTACATTTCTGTGTTTGTGCCAGCACCATGCTGTTTTAATTAGTGTAGCTTTGTAGTCTGAAGTCAGGGTGTCTGATTCCTCCAGCTCTGTTTTTCTTTAACAGGATAGCTTGGCTATTCAAGGTCTTTGATTTCTCCATATAAATTTAAGTGTTTTTCCTCTGGTTCTGTTGGAAAGATTTACATAAATCTGATTTAGGGTTGAATAGCCTTTTACCATCTTTGTAAATCCTAGAAGTTGCCTTGTCTGTAATGTGGAGGTTAATAATAATGCCTAGTTCATAATGTTGTCACAATGATTTAACTCAGATTGTTCCTGCCATGTAGTACATGTTTGACAACTGATAATCATCAGTGTGGATTCGTCTACATCAAATATCATTGCCCAGCAATCTTTATATAAAAATCAGGCTTCAAGGTGAATGCCTGTTGCCTTCCTCATAAACTAAACTTCTACTCCCTCCCAGATACATCAAGGACTGTGCTTAAATGAACTATTACCATCCTTCCTGTAGAATCTCTGCAAAGTTCCTGAAAGAGTGGATCAAAAGCTTCATATATTGAAACATTCAGAATCTAAATCTCCATACTATTACATGAAACACAACATCCTGTAAAAACAGGAAATAGAGCAGCAAATTTTCTTCTAGCAAAAGATCCCATGGCTCTCTAGAGATATTAACATGGTAGACAATAGTAGTGCTTTTGCCTCTTCCTCTCCCAGAGAAAAGAGAAGCATCAGTGAGCCAACAGTGCATAAAAGCAGTTTTGCTCCAAGCCTAACTACGTTCAGCAGATGGGAACATAACCCAGCGGTGTAGGTGGGTATCTCATAAAGGCTCACAGAAGCAAACTGTAAATCTTCCCAAATTTTTGTTCAATGACACAGTGCAGGGTCTTTTGATAGAGTGACATTTGTCCTTCTATGTTTCAAATAAAAGTTCTTATAGGATTTCTTTACTCATTTAGCAAAATGGAGATTACAAATTCTATTTTTTTCCAATACATGAGGTATCATGTTCTGTGACATGACATCAATAGCTTGAAATTGGCCATCGAGAGAGTGTCTACATCATCAGTCAGTCAGTTCAGTCATGTCTGACTCTTTGTGACCCCATGGACTGCAACACTCCAGGCTTCCCTGTCCATCACCAACTCCCAGAGCTTACTCAAACTCATGTGCATCAAGTCAGTGATGCCATTCAAACATCTCATCCTTTCTCGTCCCCTTCTCCTGCCTTCAATCTTTCCCAGCATCAGGGTTTTTTCCAGTGAGTCAGTTCTTCACATCAGGTGACCAAAGTATCAGAGGTTCAGCTTCAGCATCAGTCCTTCCAATGAATATTCAGGACTGATTTCCTTTAGGATTGACTGGTTGGATCTCCTTTTAGTCCAAGGGACTCTCAAGAGTCTTCTCCAACACCACAGTTCAAAAGCATCAATTCTTCAAGGCTCAGCCTTCTTTATGGTCCAACTCTCACATCCACATATGACTACTGGAAAAACCATAGCTTTGATTAGATGGAGTACATCAAGCTGTATATTGTCACCCTGCTTATTTAACTTATATGCAGAGTACATAATGAGAAACGCTGGGCTGGAGGAAGCACAAGCTGGAATCAATATTGCTGGGAAAAATATCAATAACCTTAGATATGCAGATGACACCACCCTTATGGCAGAAAGAGAAGAATTAAAGAGCCTCTTGATGAAAATGAAAGTGGAGAGTGAAAAAGTTGGCTTAAATCTCAACATTCAGAAAACGAAGATCATGGCATCTGGTCCCATCACTTCATGGGAAATAGATGGGAAACAGTGGAAACTGGCTGACTGTTTTTCTGGGCTCCAAAATCACTGCAGATGGTGATTGCAGCCATGAAATTAAAAGACACTTACTCCTTGTAAGGAGAGTTATGACCAACCTAGACAACATATTATAAAGCAGAGACATTACTTTGTCAACAAAGGTCCGTTTGGTCAGTTCAGTTCAGTTCAGTCGCTCAGTCGTGTCTGACTCTTTGCGACCCCATGAATCACAGCACACCAGGTCTCCCTGTCCATAACCATCTCCCGGAGTTCACTCAGACTCGCGTCCATCTAGTCCGTGATGCCATCCAACCATCTCATCCTCGGTCGTCCCCTTCTCCTCCTGCCCCCAATCCCTACCAGCATCAGAGTGTTTTCCAATGAGTCAACTCTTTGCATGAGGTGGCCAAAATACTGGAGCTTCAGCTTTATCATCATTCCTTCCAAAGAACACCCAGGGCTGATCTCTTTCAGAATGGACTGGTTGGATCTCCTTGCAGTCCAAGGGACTCTCAAGAGTCTTCTCCAACACCACAGTTCAAAAGCATCAATACTTGGGCACTCAGCCTTCTTCACAATCCAACTCTCACATCCATACATGACCACAGGAAAAACCATAGCCTTGACTAGATGGACCTTAGTCGGCAAAGTAATGTCTCTGCTTTTGAATATACTATCTAGGTTGGTCATAACTTTTCTTCCAAGGAGTAAGTGTCTTTTAATTTCATGGCTGCAATCACCATCTGCAGTGATTTTGGAGCCCCCAAAAATAAAGTCTGACACTGTTTCCACTGTTTCCCCATCTATTTCCCATGAAGTGATGGGACCAGATGCCATGATCTTCATTTTCTGAATGTTGAGCTTTAAGCCAATTTTTTCACTCTCCTCTTTCACTTTCATCAAGAGGCTTTTTAGCTCCTCTTCACTTTCTGCCATAAGGGTGGTGTCATCTGCATATCTGAGGTTATTGATATTTCTCCCGGCAATCTTGATTCCAGCTTATGTTTCTTCCAGTCCAGCGCTTCTCATGATGTACTCTGCATAGAAGTTAAATAAGCAGGGTGACAATATACAGCCTTGACGTACTCCTTTTCCTATTTGGAACCAGTCTGTTGTTCCATGTCCAGTTGTAACTGTTGCTTCCTGGCCTGCATACAGATTTCTCAAGAGGCAGGTTAGGTGGTCTGGTATTCCCATCTCTTTCAGAACCCCATGAACAGTATGAAAAGGCAAAATGATAGGATACAGAAAGAGGAACTCCCCAGGTATTAGGTGCCCATATGCTACTAGAGATCAGTGGAGAAATAACTCCAGAAAGAATGAAGGGATGGAGCCAAAGCAAAAACATTACCCATTTGTGGATGTGACTGGTGATAGAAGCAAGATCCAATGCTGTAAAGAGTAATATTGCATAGGAACCTGGAATGTCAGGTCCATGAATCAAGGCAAATTGGAAGTGGTCAAACAAGAGATGGCAAGGGTGAACGTCGATATTCTAGGAATCAGCGAACTAAAATGGACTGGAATGGGTAAATTTAACTCAGATGACCATTACATCTACTACTGCGAGAAGGAATCCCTCAGAAGAAATGGAGTAGCCATCATGGTCCACAAAAGAGTCCGAAATGCAATACTTGGATGCAATCTCAAAAACGACAGAATGATCTCTGTTCATGTCCAAGGCAAACCATTCAATATCACAGTTATCCAAGTCTATGCCCCAACCAGCAATGCTGAAGAAACTGAAGTTGAACGGTTTTATGAAGACCTACAAGATCTTTTAGAACTAACACCCAAAAAAGTTGTCCTTCTCATTATAGGGGACTGGAATGCAAAAGTAGGAAGTCAAGAAACACCTGGAGTAACAGGCAAATTTGGCCTTGGAATGCAGAATGAAGCAGGGCAAAGACTAATAGACTTTTGCCAAGAAAATGCACCAGTCATAGCAAACACCCCTTTCCAACAACACAAGAGAAGACTCTACACATGGACATCACCAGATGGTCAACACCAAAATCAGATTGATTATATTCTTTGCTGACAAAGAATGAGAAGCTCTATACAGTCAACAAAAACAAGATCGGGAGCTGACTGTGGCTCAGATCATGAACTCCTTATTGCCAAATTCAGACTTAAATTGAAGAAAGTAGGGAAAATCACTAGACCATTCAGGTATGACCTAAATCAAATCCCTTATGATTATACAGTGGAAGTGAGAAATAGATTTAAGGGCCTAGATCTGAAAGACAGAGTGTCTGATGAACTATGGAATGAGGTTCATGACATTGTACAGGAGACAGGGATCAAGACCATCCCCATGGAAAAGAAATGCAAAAGAGCAAAATGGCTGGTGGGGAGGCCTTACAAATAGCTGTGAAAAGAAGACAGGCAAAAAGCAAAGGAGAAAAGGAAAGATATAAGCATCTGAATGCAGAGTTCCAAAGAATAGCAAGAAGAGATAAGAAAGCCTTCTTCAGTGATCAATGCAAAGAAATAGAGGAAAAGAACAGAATAGGAAAGACTAGAGATCTCTTCAAGAAAATTAGAGATACCAAGGGAACATTTCATGCAAAGATGGGCTCAATAAAGGACAGAAATGGTCTAGACCTAACAGAAGCAGAAGATATTAAGAAGAGGTGGCAAGAATAAACGGAAGAACTGTACAAAAAAGATCTTCACAACCCAGATAATCATGATGATGTGGTCACTAATCTAGAGCAGACATCTTGGAATGTAAAGTCAAGTGGGCCTTAGAAAGCATCACTAAGAACAAACCTAGTGGAGGTGATGGAATTCCAGTTGAGCTGTTTCAAATCCTGAAAGACGATGCTGTGAAAGTGCTGCACTCAATATGCCAGCAAATTTGGAAAACTCAGCAGTGGCCACAAGACTGGAAAAGGTCAGTTTTCATTCCAATCCCAATGAAAGGCAATGCCAAAGAAGTCTCAAGCTACCGCACAATTGCACTCATCTCACATGCTAGTAAAGTAATGCTCAAAATTCTCCAAGCCAGACTTCAGCAACACGTGAACCGTGAACTCCCTGATATTCAAGCTGGTTTTAGAAAAGGCAGAGGTACCAGAGATCAAATTGCCAACATCTGCTGGATCATGGAAAAAGCAAGAGAGTTCCTTTTGGCCAAGGCTATGGTTTTTCCAGTGGTCATATATGGATGTAAGAGTTGGACTGTGAAGAAAGCTGAGTGCTGCAGAATTGATGCTTTTGAACTGTGGTGTTGGAGAAGACTCTTGAGAATCTAGGAATCAGCGAACTTAACTGGACTGGAATGGGTGAATTTAACTCAAATGACCATTACATCTACTACTGCAGGCAGAAATCCCTCAGAAGAAATGGAGTAGCCATCATGGTCCACCAAAGAGTCTGAAATGCAGTACTTGGATGCAATCTCAAAAACGACAGAATGATCTCTGTTCGTCTCCAAGGCAAACCATTCAATATCACAGTTATCCAAGTCTATGCCCCAACCAGCAATGCTGAAGAAACTGAAGTTGAACGGTTTTATGAAGACCTACAAGATCTTTTAGAAATAACACTAACACAGCAAGGAGATCCAACCAGTCCATCTTAGAGGAAATCAGTCCTGAATATTCACTGGAAGGGCTGATGCTGAAGCTGATGCTCTGATACTTCGACCACCTGATGCAAAGAGCTGACTCATTTGAAAAGACTCTGATGCTGGGAAAGATTGAGGGCAGGAGGAGAAGGGGACAACAGAGGATATGATGGTTAGATGGCATCATCGACTCAATGGACATGGGTTTGAGTGGACTCCGGGAGCTGGTGATGGACAGGGAGGCCTGGCATGCTGTGGTTCATGGAGTCTCAAAGAGTCAGACATGACTGAGGGACTGAACTGGACTGAACTGACTAGACAGACTTTGTCAGCAAAGTAATATCTCTGCCTTTTGATATGCTGTCTGAGGTGGTCATCACTTTTCTTCATAGGAGCACCGTCTTTTAATTTCATGGCAGTAGTCACCATCTGCAGTGATTTTGGAGCCCCCCCCCAAAATAAATTCTGTCACTGTTTCCATTGTTTCCCCCACTATTTGCCATGCAGTGATGGGACTGGATGCCATGATCTTAATTTTCTGAATGTTGAGTTTTAAAGCAGCTTTTTCACTCTCCTCTTTCACTATCATCAAGAGGCTCTTTAATTCCTCTTTGCTTCCTGCCATAAGGGTGGTGTTATCTGCATATCTGAGGTTAGTGACATTTCTCCCGGTAACCAGCAAACACTAAACATTTGGGCTTTGTGGTGGGGTGGGGATAGGGAAGCAGGTTAGAAGGCCACTTATTAATTAACATATAACCCATGCAATTAATGTTCTATGAAAACTGTACACATGTAATGAGGATACTGCCCAATAGTCAAAGGGATTTCATAATTTTTGGTGAGAACAAGGCTGATATATCTATGGATAATTAGTTATTTTTTACTATATGTGAACTGTAAATTTTATTGTTTATATCTTCTTTTGTACAAAATACTCCATCTTTATTGTATTAAAAGAAGAAAATAAGAATCACCATAAGTCTACCACCCAGAGATAACCTCTGTCAATATTTTGATTTCTTTTATTTATATGTAAACTATAAAATAGTATCATAACACATACTTTAATCATTTTTCAATAATTACATATTCTTCTATAACACTATTTTTAGTGGTTGTTTGGCATCATTAGTTTTTTCTGAAAGGGGCTTCACTGGTTGCTCAGGTGGTAAAGAATCTGCCTGCAATGCAGGAGACCTGAGTTCGATCCCTGGGTTGGGAAGATCTCCTGGAGAAGGGAATGGCTGCCCACTCCAATATTCTTGCCTGGAGAATTTCATGGCATCATTAGGGCATGAGTTCATTATAAGCATTATGCATCGTGTCATCTTTTCACTGGATGAGGTGTCCCCATTAAGTACTGGGTGGAGGAAAATTTCCCATGAGTTCTGCCACCTACATATGCGCAGGTCAGTGTTAATACATACCATAGTGCTACTTTAGCCATCTGGCTGCGCTCTCTCCTCTAATTCTTGGTTGATAATTTTGAGGTTTCTCACAGTTATTTTCAACCCGTTCGTCTCACCAGGAGAGAATAAGTGGGAAGATATTTCTAAGTAAAGAGATTGGCTCATGATTACATGGAGGAGTTACCTTGCATCCAGATAAGAGACATGAATAATGGAAAACCCATTTCAATAAATGAAAGTGAACATCCCTGAGCACAGACACACCTTCCTATCCCCCTAGTAAGTTCATTGCCTCTCTGATACTAAAACATCAATTAAAATAATTATTCATGAATTATCATTTTAATCCACTTTTCACACAAAACAGCACTAATCATCTGCAGATTCAGCTCAAAGCTATTTTCTCTGAGGTGATATTTATTAAATGCCAGATGGGTGAGGCTTTCTGGAAACCAGTTTAAAAGCTGTCACAATCTATCCCATCCCCCACGTTCCCAATCAGATTTTGCTTTTCTTTCTCTCTTTTTTTTTTTTGTACAGCACTTTGATTATTTTCTCACATACCATATAATTTATTAATTTATTCTATTTCTTATCTTTCACCCTGCTAAATAAGCTTCCTGTGCAGAGATCTTTATCTGTCTCATTTACTGATGTGAACTCACACTTAAAAGAGTGCCTGGCACATAGTTGGTGCTCCCTAAAAACGCTTTGTAATGAATCTCATGGCCCTGATGTAAACTTAGAGGCTTTATATCATGACTTCTTTTTTCCTTTCAATACCTGCAAGAACAGCTGTGAGTTGGACATGAACAGCAGTCATTACCTAGGAAGGCAGGAGAATTGAACTGAAGGCTCTTTTTCTTTCAGGAATAACTCTGCAATTTATCTGCTTTAAGAGGATTAAAGGCAGGGGAGCAGGAGATGATATCAGAATTTTCACAGAAGCCCATCCAGGCCAATATTGTTTCCCTGAGTCTGTGTCTAGACCCTGGTGTTTTCAGTGGACCCTTGTCATCTGACCCATTTTGACATCAGATTGTGGTCTGTGTCCTCATAGGTGCCATTTACACAGTCCGCTAAGTGCCAGGATCTAACGTGGACACTTAACACACAGTAGTTCTTTTATTTTAGGACTGAAAGGTATGTGTTGTTATCCCCCTTTTACAGATGAGAACACTGAGATTGATAGGTGCTGAGCAGCTTATTTAAGGCAGCCCTGGCCAGGACACATATCAGTTGAGTTGATCTGAATTCAAGCCTGTGTTCTTACTACCAAGTGACTCTGCCTTGCTACAAAACTCTGGGTACCAGATTCCATTATATTCAGTTCCATGACCTGTAAATGAAGATAAAACTAGGTTCTTCAGAGATCTGGGGTAAAGATTAAATGAGATGGTATATACAGAATGTGTTTACCACTGTGCCTCACATTCAGTAAGTGGAAATTTCTTCCCATCTTTCCCATTTGATAAATGGCAAAACTGAGACTTAGCCAAATGAAGTAACTTTTAAAGTACCACTTACAATGGTGAGCAAAATGGACATGAATTCAGGTGTCCACACTCTCCATCTGTGCTGCTTCTTGGCTCATTCATAAGAGCTCCCTTCCACAGCTACATTTGCTCATGAATTCACCCGAGGTAGGAGACACATTTTCACTATGAATATTCCTTCATGATGAAGGAGGGCAAATACAACAAAATATAAAAATAGTAGTAAAAAACAAATTTGAAGATGCCTATTTCATTTTTCTAGTGCTGATTTAAATTGGAAAAGGGAGTAGCTTCCATTTATGGTGTTCCTACTCCTGGACAGGCTCTGCTAAAGCCTCACAGGCACATATGTATTATTCATCCTGTTTTATAGATTTGGAAACTGAGGCAAAAGGAAGTTGAGCTAAGTACTCAACATCACACAGTGAGTATTAGAGGTCGAAACTGAGTCTAAATCTGTCAGACCTGGACACTTCACTTTTTAAAAAGAAATTTTAATTATTTATTCATTTATTTTAGCATTTATTTTTGGCTGCACTGGGTCTTCCTTGCTGTGCATGGGCCTTCTTCACCTGTGGCAAGTGGGAAGCTAGTCTTCGTGGCAGTGCTTGGGCTACTCATTGCGGTTGCTTCTCCTGATGCAGAGCGCAGGCTCTAGGGTTTGGGCTTCAGCACTTGCAGCTTGTGGGCTCTGTAGTTACGGTGTACAGGCTTAGCTGCTCCACAGAGTGCGGAATCTTCCTGGACCGGGGATCGAACCCATGTCCCCTGCATTGGCTAAAGAATTCTTAACTGCTGGACCATAAAGGAAGTCCTGAAAATCTCATTTTTAAACTGTATGTTGAGTTGCTGATGGGATGACTTCTGGTCTCAGGACATTGATTCTCTTGTGACACTTTGCTTCCTTGTGAGGTTAGTCATCTTAGTCAGGAAGATCACTTTGAGGATTACCTCCCAGCAAAAATAGAAGCCTTTTAAAGACAAGGGCGGACAGAGAAAGACAAATATGATATTGCTTGTATGTGGAATTTTTAAAAATGAAACAAATGGATTTATTTACAAAACAGAAACAGACTCACAGAGAAAACAAACTAATTACCACATGAGAAGGCAGTGTGCAATAAATTGGGAGTTTAGGATTAACACATATGTTGTTGTTCAGTCACTAAGTCGTGTCTGACTCTTTGTGATCCTGTCAACTGCAGCACATCAGTCCTCCCTGTTCTTCACCATCTCCCGGAGCTTATATATTCTGTAGCACAAGGAACTATGTTTAGTATCTTGTAATAATCTATAAGGGAAAAATCTGAAAAAGGACTTATATATATATATATGGATATATATGAAAGGATTTATATATATACACATATACATGTATGCATAACTGAATCACTTTGCTATACAGTTGAAAATAATGTTGTAAACCGACTGTAATTCAATTTTTAAAGTGAGAAAAACGCTAAGATACTGATTATGTCACAGATATGTTCTGGACATTACTAGAAAATAATAAAAAAAAAAAGACAAGGGCTTAAACATATTACTACACATATCACTTATTATATTTAGCAAAAGCTTTTACTATTTATAAATACTGAATAAATATTTTTGCTTGATCCATCCATAGAAGACCATGATTTGAATTCCTTGGGGAAAACTTGATTTTCACCGCCACCCTCCACCCCCCCCACCGCCCCAGGGCTAACTCCACAGGATATGAAACTCTCTATTATGAGATGAATAGAGTTGAAAAGCTTTAGATCACATGTGAAATATCCTTGCATTTTGGAGTTGATTCTCAGTAGCAGCTGTCTCTTACTCTGCACAAGTTTATTCTAACATTTACCCACTCATTTACTCTCTCTCCGGCCAGTGTCCCTCTGATGTTTACACAAAGACTCAAACTGTTCTCTAAGCTGTGGCCACCTCAGGAACGTGCTGTGGTGTTATTTGTACCCACAACTTGGGAGCATGTGCGTAGGCAGTGACTTTCTGCTTCTGATGGAGATGCATTTGTCTTTGTTCTACACCTTTATCTAATAACTGATCCTTCTTAATCATGTTAGAAGACAGACAAGGTTTAATCACTTTTCATCATGATCAGGACACAATGTGCTAAGAAAGGCACTTTATTTATTGCATTGTCCAAACTGAGTTTTAATACAAATTATTTTGACAATGAAGAGATGCTATTATTTATCCAATCAAGACATTGCTACAAGTACACTTTTTTTTGTTGTTGTTCTGAACTGAGAGCATCAAAATGAGTCCTACTTAGTCTCACAATGGCTTTCTTGAGCCTTTGAGAAGTTTCTTAGTTTTGACAGCCAGGATTGTATATGAATTCCTTTCTTGTCTTTTGAGCTCACCCTAGATGGAAAATGGAGCCCAAGCTGTGTCTATATTGTTCACCCAGGGAAGCTGTTGGCAGGCTGTTGTTATATAATGAATCATCTTGTCTCACCTGTTTTATTGCAAAAGAGATTGATACTAGGGAAATTCTTGTCTACTCCCCTCTCCATTCTTGGACTGTGGATCCCACTAATTCACCCAATGGGGTAATGGATACTTGCTCTGTTCTTTTCTGTCTCCACAAATCAGGGAGCATTAAGAAAAAGTAACTTTATGTATGGGCCCCAGTATTGACTTTTAGAGGGGTTTGAAGTCCAATTGAACTTAGTAATCATTTCCTGATTATGTAGATTTTAAGCAGGGGGAAAATTCTGGGTAGAATAACTCTGGGATAACACAGAACAGCTTGTCAGAACTACTAGTTTCTTGGCTTTTATTTGATTCCAGTATATTCCCTTTGATCATGATGATGGTGATGATGTTGATAATACCATCATACATCGTGTTGAGACATGAAAGAATTAAAGTTGCAGGGACCGAATACTAGACATTAAGATTAGACTTATTTCCTACTGTTCACACATCCTACAGGGGAAAAAATGTCACCTCCACCTCTTCTTCTCCACTCCTGACTCACTATTCACTTCCAAGGTATTGGAAGGGGTGCATTCAATTAGTAAAACTGGGAAGCAGGATTGAGCAGCCCAGCAGAAACGATTCTCTTTTTCAGAGCTGACTATTGGGAGACTTTGCATCTAACTTTGCTCCTAACTTCTCTGCACCAAGGCCAAGTCAGGGTCTAGGCTGCCCTTGACAGAGAGATCCTATGACCTTTCTCCTTTTCTCTCTCCTGTGGAAATAAACAAAGACTGACTAAATGAGAATAATAAAGGCTACTTATTCACAACTTGCCACAGAAAGGAAGTCAGCCCCCATCAGTTGGTGTTTTGGCAGAGGTGTGAAGTAGAAATAAGAGAAGACTTCAGGTGTGCCCTGACTCGAGGCTGTTGGCCTAGGGAAGCTGTGAGCAAATCAAGAAGTAGAGCATCCAAGGGACTGATTAGGGCTGCAGGTTTGGCTTTCTCCCTAGTGGCTCTGAGTAAAAAATCTGCAATGCAGGAGACCAGAGTTTGATCCCTGGTTCAGGAAGATCACCTGGAGAAGGGAATGGGCTTCCCAGGTGGTGCTGGTGGTAAAGAACCCAGCTGTCGATGCAGGAGAATTTTAAATATATTAGTGTACATGTTTCCATGCTACTCTCTCCATCTGTCCCATCCTCTCCTTCCTACCCACCCCTTATGCCCATAAGTCTGTTCTCTTTGTCTGCGTCTCCACTGCTGCCCTGAAAATAGGTTCATCAATACCATATTTCTAGATTTCATATATATGCATTCAGTTCAGTTCAGTTCAGTCGCTCAGTCTTTGCAACCCCATGGACTGCAGCACACCAGGCCTCCCTGTCCATCACTAACTCCCCAAGCTTACTCAAACTCATGTCCATTGAGTTGGTGATGCCATCCAACCATCTCATCCTCTGTCGTCCCTTTCTCCTCCTGGCTTCAATCTTTCCCAGCATCAGGGTCTTTTCAAATGAATCAGTTCGTCGCATCAGGTAGCCAAAGTATTGGAATTTCAACTTCAGCAGCAGTCCTTCCAATGAATATTTAGGATTGATTTGACTTCCCTGGTGGCTCAGATAGTAAAGCGTCTGTCTACAATGTGGGAGACCCGGGTTCGATCCCTGGCTTGGGAAGATCCCCTGGAGAAGGAAGTGGCAATCCACTCCAGGACTATTGCCTGGAAAATCCCATGGACAGAAAAGCCTGGTAGGCTATAGTCCATGGGGTCGCAAAGAGTCGGACATGACTGAGTGACTTCACTTCCCTTAGGATGGACTGATTGGATCTCCTTGCAGTCCAAGGGACCCTCAAGAGTCTTCTCCAACACCACAGTTCAAAGCATCAATTCTTCGCCGCTCAGCTTTCTTTATAGTTCAACTCTCACATCCATACATGACTATTGGAAAAACCATAGCTTTGACTAGACAGACCTTTGTTGGCAAAGTAATGCATTATTGCATGCCTTGATATATATATATATATATACATGCAAAATATATGCATTAATATATGATATTTGTTTTTATCTTTCTGACTTATTTCACTCTGTATGATAGGCTCTAGGTTCATCCACCTCTTTAGCACTGATTCAGATACATAGAATACATCATCTTTTATGGCCACACTCTCCCTCAGCAGATTAGAAGGACAAATATTAGAAAACACATCTGAGCCACATCTTGCAATCGGCTTTGTCAGTAATAAGGCTGATATGTTGATTTCTGTCTGTCTGGCCCCTGAGCTTTTCAATGTTGATACTGAACTCAGGGGTATAGATTGGGTAAAGTCAGTTATCACACCATTAGGCCCTAACAGATGAAGGCTAATATTCAGACAGAATTAAGGAATCATCTTAATGGGCAAAATACTTTAAAATCAGATCCCTCTCCTTTTTTTTTATATCTAAATTGTATATCTAACACCCTTTATTTCAAATTTAAGTCCCTTTGTATTTATATAATAGCTTTCCTTTTGTTCCCTTTATGGTTCCAAATTATTATCTTAGAGTGCTTTAGATTTCCATTTTCCCCACTTTATATCCCTCTTGATGGGGGGGCTGTGGTTCTTTTCAATCTAGTATATAAAATATATGTTACTTGGTACTTTGGTTATATGGATGCAGACGTAAAGAAAATATATGTGCTTAGTTGCTCAGTCATGTCCGACTCTTTGCAACCCCATGGACTGTAGCCCACCAGGCTCCGCTGTCCATGGGGATTCTTTAGGCAAGAATACTGGAGTGGATTTTATCCCCTCCTCCAGGGAATCTTCCCAACCCAAGGATAGAACCCAGGTCTACTGCATTCTTTACCATCTGGGCCACCAGGGAAGCCCAGGGTGTAAAATATTATGGGCACAAAGGAAACCGGGTGGGGTAATGAGTCTGAGCTCTCTCTTTGCATTTTTCCTAGTTTAACTGACATAAAAATATGACATATGTAAGTTTAAGGTGTACAATGTAATGATTTGATTTGACAAGGTATATATTGCAAAATGAAGGAGGATATGGCAACCCACTCTAGTGTTTATGCCTGGACAGAGAAGCCTGGCAGGCTATAGTCCATAGGTTCATAAGGTTGCAAAGAGTTGGACATGGCAGTACTCTTGCCTGGAAAATCCCATGGACGGAGGAGCCTGGTAGGCTGCAGTCCATGGGGTCGCGAAGAGTCAGACACGACTGAGCAACTTCACTTTCACTTTTCACTTTCATGCATTAGAGAAGGAAATGGCAACCCACTCCAGTGTTCTTGCCTGGAGAATCCCAGGGATGGGGGAGCCTGGTGGGCTGCCATCTATGGGGCTGCACAGAGTTGGACACGACTGAAGTGACTTAGCAGCAGCAGCAGCAGCAAAGCGACTTAGCACTTATTGCAAAATGAGTACAATAAAATTAGCTAACACTTCTGTCTTCTCCTATAAGGCCCATTTGTGTGTGGTGATAACATTTAAGATTTACTCTTTTAATGGCTTTCAAGTATACAATACAGTACTGTTAAGTATATTAATAGTCAATATGCTCTGCATTTGATACCCAGAACTTATTCATCTTACAGCTGGAAGTTTGTACCCTTTAACCAGTATGCTAGTGAATTTATCTATTTCTCCTCACAGCTTTATCAATTTTTCCTTTATTTTGATGTTCTGTTGTTAAGTCTATACATTTGTAAGATTATGATGTCTTCTTGGAAAATTGATCCTTATGTCAAACTCCTCTTTATTTCTGGTATGTTTTCTTGTTCTGTAGCCTGCTTTGTTTGAAATTAATACAACTATTTCAGTTTTCTTTTGATTGTTTGGAGAAGGCAATGGCACCCCACTCCAGTACTCTTGCCTGGAAAATCCCATGGACGGAGGAGCCTGGTAGGCTGCAGTCCAAGGGGTCGCCAAGAGTCGGACACGACTGAGCGACTTCACTTTCACTTTCACTTTGATTGTTAGCATGGTATATTTTTCACCATCCCTTTTTCATTTACCTATTTTCATTTCAAAAGTGATTTTCTTTATATCATCTACTTTTTTTTTTAAACACGCTTTGAAACTCTGCCTTTTGATTGCTATAGTTAGGCCATTCACAGTTAAAGTGGTTATTTATAGTGAGGTTGTATTTACCGTATGTGTACAACTGCTTTTCATTTATTGCATTTGTTCTTTGTTTCTTTTTACTCCTTTTTTTGCCTTTTTGTTTTTAATTGAGAATGTTGAATAATTCCAATACCTGTCTTGGTTAACACTTTTGAATAACACTATACCACTTCACTTGCAATGCAGTTAATGCATTACAGAAGATTCCCATTTCCTGTGACATTGCTGTCATTCATTTCACTTATTCATATGCTGATATCACCCAAGACAAGATTGCTGTTATTGCTTTAAACAGTGGTTATTGTTTATACAAACTAAAATAGAAAAATAGGGAATTTCCTGGCAGTCCAGTGGTTAGGACTCTGCACTCTCACTACCAAAGACCTGGGTTCAATCCCTGGTCAGGGAATTAAAATCTCATAAGCTGTGATACCTATATATATATATATATATATACACACATATATATATGTATATATGATGTATATATATGTATATATATATAGAAAAATAAAATATTTTTTTCATTATTTAGGTTTTCTTCCAATACTCTTCCTTTTTTTATAGATTCAAGCTTCTGATCTATACAATTTTCCTACTCCCTAAAAAATGTCTTTTAATGTTTCTTGTATGGGAAGACTGCTGGTGATGAATTCTCTCAATTTTTGTTCTGAGAAAGTCTATCCTTCATCTTTGAAGGTTAATCTCACTTTATACAGGATTCTAGATTGGCAGATTTTTTTTGCTTTTAATACTTGAAAATGGAATGAAATATTTATGTGATTTCTGATGAGACATCTGTATAATTCTTACTCTTGTTCTTCTACAGGAAAGGTGTTTTTATTCTCTATATCTTTTGTGATTTTCTCGATATCTTTTGTTTTTTGCAGTTCAAATATGATATGCCTAGCTGTAGATATTTTGATCTTTATCCTGCTTGGTATTATCTGTGATTATCTGGCTTCCTGGATCTGTGGGTTTGGTGTCAGTCATCATTTTAGAAAATTCTTCGCCATTATTACTTCAGTATTTCTTCTTTTCTCTCTCTCTTACTTTTGGTATTCTAATTATGCATATGTTACAGCTTTTGAAATTGTTTCACAGCTCTTGTAGATTCTGCTTTTTTCCCCACCTATTATTTCTTCCCTTTGCATTCCAGAGTGGAAAATTTATATTTACATCTTCACATTCATCGATTTGTTTTCCTTGGCCATGTCCAGTTAACTGATAAGCTCATCAAAGGCATTTTTAATTTTTATTACAACATTTTTTATTTTTAGCATTTCCTTTGAACCTTTCTTAAAGTTTCCATCTCTTTATTTATATTACCCATCTATCCTTATGTGTTGTCTATTTTTTGCCATGGGTTCTTCGTATATTGGTCATAGTTATTTCACATTTGTTATCTGAGCATTCCAAAGTTTGTGTTATGTATGAATCTGGT
The DNA here is from genome assembly GCF_016772045.2 of Ovis aries. Classification (NCBI taxonomy): domain Eukaryota; kingdom Metazoa; phylum Chordata; class Mammalia; order Artiodactyla; family Bovidae; genus Ovis; species Ovis aries. Next base: position 31,750,243 of record NC_056075.1, on the reverse strand, counting down.
CCTCTCGCTTGCTCTGTATCTTCAGATTGTCTTCCTGTGTATTAGCATGTCTTTTATTTTTCTCTGAAGAAACCTGAACATGATGTATCAGGTAATAGGAACTGAGATAAAGGGAAGAAGAATCTGGCACTGATACCTAAAACTGACACAATATTGTAAATAAACTATAGTTCAATAAAGTAAACACACAGAGGGAAAGAGAGGGGCAGCCATCCGCATTTGAGTCCTGCTCCTAGCCACTCTCCAGCTGCCTTCAGCCACATGAATGAACCCAGGGAAACCATTGGAAAATCAGCTAGGGAAGCCACAATAACTGTGAGAATGGGTATTGTTTTAAGCCACTTGTTTGGAGACTGTTGATTACGTATAAATAGATAGCTGAGTTCGTCCCTGGTGTCTCAGTCGGTTAAGAGTCTGCCCACAATGAGGGAGACCCAGGTTCAATCCCTGGGTCAGGAATATATCCTGGAGAAGCAAATGGCAACCCACTCTAGTATTCTTGCCTGGAGAATTCCATGGACAGAGGAGCCTGGGAGGTTACAGTCCATGGGGTCCCAAAGAGTCGGACAAGACTGAGTGACTAACACTTTCACTTTCATTGTGACTTTGGACTAATTCCATAAGTTCAAAAGCCTGAATTCTCTCTTCTATAAAGTGGGAATAATGGCATTCACACTCCCAGGATACTATGAAGATTGAATATAAGGATGAATTTGTTGTTGTTGAGTTTCTAAGTCACATCCACTCTTTGTGACCCCAAGAATGGTAGCACACCAGCTTCCTTCCTTCAAATGATGAATTTCAGTTCAGTTCAGTTCAATTGCTCAGTCGTGTCCGACTCTTTGCGACCCCATGAATCACAGCACACCAGGCCTCCCTGTCCATCACCAATTCCCAGAGTTCACTTAGACTCACGTCCATTGAGTCAGTGATGCCATCCAGCCATCTCATCCTCTGTCGTCCCCTTCTCCTCCTGACCCCAATCCCTCCCAGCATCAAAGTCTTTTCCAATGAGTCAACACTTTGCATGAGGTGGCCAAAGTACTGGAGTTTCAGCTTTAGCATCATTGCTTCCAAAGAAATCCCAGGGTTGATCTCCTTCAGAATGGACTGGTTGCATCTCCTTGCAGTCTAAAGGACTCTCAAGAGTCTTCTCCAACCCCACAGTTCAAAAGCATCAATTCTTCAGCGCTCAGCCTTCTTCACAGTCAAACTCTCACATCCATACATGACCACTGGAAAAACCATAGCCTTGACTAGACGGAACTTTAGTCGGCAAAGTAATGTCTCTGCTTTTGAATATGCTGTCTAGGTTGGTCATAACTTTTCTTCCAAGGAGTAAGTGCTTTTAATTTCATGGTTGCAACGGCCATCTGCAGTGATTTTGGAGACCAAAAATATAAAGTCTGACACTGTTTCCACTGTTCCCCATCAATTTCCCATGAAGTGATGGGACCAGATGCCATGATCTTCGTTTTCTGAATGTTGAGCTTTAAGTCATCTTTTCACTCTCCACTTTCACTTTCATCAAGAGGCTTTTGAGTTCCTCTTCACTTTCTGCTAAAAGGGTGGTGTCATCTGCATATCTGAAGTGATTGATATTGCTCCTGGCAATCTTGATTCCAGCTTGTGTTTCTTCCAGTCCAGTGTTTCTCATGATGTACTCTGCATAGAAGTTAAATAAGCAGGGTGACAATATACAGCCTTAACGTACTCCTTTTCCTATTTGGAAACCAGTCTGTTGTTCCATGTCCAGTTCTTACTGTTGCTTCCTAACCTGCATACAGATTTCTCAAGAGGCAGGTCAGGTGGTCTGGTATTCCCATCTCTTGAAGAATTTTCCACAGTTTATTGTGATCCACATAGTCAAAGGCTTTGGCATAGTCAACAAAGCAGAAGTAGATGTTTTTCTGGAACTCTTTTGCTTTTCCCATGATCCAGCAGATGTTGGCAATTTGATCTCTGGTTCCTCTGTCTTTTCTAAAACCAGCTTGAACATCAGGGAGTTCACGGTTCATGTATTGCTGAAGCCTGGCTTGGAGAATTTTGAGCATTACTTTACTAGCATGTGAGATGAGTGCAATTGTGCCTTAGTTTGAGCATTCTTTGGCATTGCCTTTGTTTGGGATTTGAATGAAAACTGACCTTTTCCAGTCCTGTGGCCACTGCTGAGTTTTCCAAATTTGCTGGCATATTGAGTGCAGCACTTTCACAGCATCATCTTTCAGGATTTGAAATATGTCAAATGGAATTCCATCACTTCCATTAGCTTTGTTTGTAGTGATGCTGTCTAAGGCCCACTTGACTTTACATTCCAGAATGTCTGGCTCTAGATGAGTGATCACACCATCGTGATTATCTGGGTCATGAAGATCTTTTTTGTACAGTTCTTCTGTGTATTCCTGCCACCTCTTCTTAATATCTTCTGCTTCTGTTAGGTCCAGACCATTTCTGTCCTTTATCAAGCCCATCTTTGCATGAAATGTTCCCTTGGTATCTCTAATTTTTTTGAAGCGATCTCTAGTCTTTCCAATTCTGTTCTTGTCCTCTATTTCTTTGCATTGATCGCTGAAGAAAGCTTTCTTATCTCTTCTTGCTATTCTTTGGAACTCTGCATTCGGATACTTATATCTTTCCTTTGCTCCTTTGTTTTTCACCTCTCTTCTTTTCACAGCTATTTGTAAGGCCTCCTCAGACAGCCATTTTGCTTTTTTGCATTTCTTTTCCCAATTCTGAGCCTGGTCCATAGTAGATTCTTGGATTTTAATAAGTTACACATTTTTACTACTATTTTTGCTGCCTCTGCATGTATGGGGAAAAAAGAAAAAGTGAATCTGTTTTTGTCATGAAAATCTAGTGGGTTGTTTTATAGGGATGAGTAATCAGGATGTGAAAAGCTTTCTTTCTCATGGGATACTTTTGGAAATTGTTCCATATAACAAAAAAATTACATTTGTCAGAGCAATAATATTTTCCTAACTAACATTAGCTTGTTTTCAAGTAATTCAATGGACTATGCATTTTGACTAGACAGTGACTACAAGGAGCGAGTCTATAATGATGCTAGCTTAAAAAGGCAGGTAACAAATGGAGGACATAATTGAGGACACAGCTTACTCATTTTTGAGACCCAAACATCACCCTTCACATATCTCAATGCTGACTCAAGCCAAAATATGGCACAAATGATTTACTGCAAATATACATTTGTATAAAATTATGTCTAATGCTGTAATTATGGAGAAAATCCAGTCCTGTTTACCAGGCATTTAGTGCAATGTTAGATCAGTGTATTTGAAACTATAATATACTTTGAAGTAACTGAAAGATCCAGAGTGGTTCAGTCCATTGAAAACAGATTTGCTGAGTAGCGGACATCATTATGCTCACTGCACATTCAAGATGAGATAAATGAAATGGGACAAATATAGGATGATGAAATTACTTTGGCCTTTTTCAATACATTGTGTAATGGCATTCTTAAGCAATTATTGACTAAATTGGTAAAAGCTAGAAAATGTACAAAATTACAGGAGAAACTATCAGTATAAAAATACAAAGCCATCCAGAAGCTAATTTGGTACAGACTTCCAGAGAGGTTAAAAATGATTTTAACTATTTTTTGATTTAAAGTTTATTTGGCTAAGTTTGGCAAAATTTTGTAACTTTCTTATATGTACAAAAATAAAAATGTATGGTAATTTGGATTATGGATTATACTTTAAATTGCAACAGGAACATGGCAGACTATCAGGGGTCCATATCTTGGACTCAAAAGGCCTTATTTCTAGTTATGGCTATGTGACCTTGAATAAGTCACCTCATCAGGTCTTTGTCTCTACATCTTCAAAATGAAGGTATTGGAGATTTTCAGATATATTTAAGATCTTTAATGTGTCTGATTTCCATTTGCCCTACAAGGGGTTAATATCCAAAATATATGTGGAATTCATATATCTCAACAACAACAACAATTTGAAAATAGGCAGAAGATCTGAAGAGACATCTTTCTAAAGACATGCAGATGTCTAACAGGCACATGAAAAGATGTTCAGCATCACTAATTACTCAGTTCAGTTCAGTCGCTCAGTCGTGTCCGACTTTTTGCGACCCCATGAATCACAGCACACCAGGCCTCGATGCTGGGAGCCAGCGTGAGGAATCCCACCCGTGACAAGGTCATGCAGCAGAGGCCTGATGGGCAAGGCGAATCAGGCCTCAGGGTTTCCCCCTGGTATTTCCTGAGCATGTACCCCCAAAATAAGAATATGCCTGCCTTATTGTATACTGTACTTTTCCACTCTTCTGACACCCTGGAAAAAGTTGACTCAGGGCTTTAGTCTTCTGCATTTGAAAGGGATGTTTCAGTTCAAACCCCATCTGATAACTTGCCTAACAGGTTCCCCCGGACTTTTTACAGCTTGTGAATTGTTTACAGTCTCCCAACCTCGAGAGGCACAAGAAGCTTAAAACATCCTAGGAATGCAGGGGCTTCCGAGGTGTCAAGATCATTAGAATAAAACTGATTAAGCGTTTCATTCTTGAGCCAATACTTGCTGCCAAATTCTCATATCTTTTATTTGTTGATATAGTTGGTATATAGAAAAAGCAAGTAGCAACATTAGATCTTTGAGTTAAGTACCTTCTTTGTTATAACCCACTGAGCCTTTGTTCTATAGAAATGTAACTTTGGTGCTTTAAGGAGATGCAGATTAAAGAAAAACACTTCAGGGGAAACGAGATTAGCATTTATTAAGAAAAAGAGCCAAAAAGTGTTAACAAGCCTCTTGGCCAGAAGACAATGTAAATCACCTGAGACCTTTTGAATACAAAAAGATATACTGAAAGGGTCAGGACTGCTGCCCTTGCATGACTCTGTATCTTCCATTATGTAAAATTTAGGGTATATAAACACCTTTTGAATAATAAAGTTGGAGGGGTTTTTGCACAAGCCCGGCCTCCCCTGTGTTGATTCTTTCTCTTGCTCCCTCTCCCTTCCTCTCCTTTTCAGGCTGATCCCTTGGAACGCAGAGGCTCACCGAGTCTACTTACTTGTCCCGGCTCCTGAGACCCACGTGAGAGAGCCCAAGGCGGGGCACCCTCCGCTATTCAAGCGGGTGCCTGTGGCCCAGTGTAGATGGTGCAAGTTCCTTGTCTGGAGATTTATTGGTTTTCCACGTAAACCAAGTTATTCAGCCTCTTTTCTCCACTCATTTTCCTACTACACTATTTTTTTTCCTAATCTAATCTTATATTTATAAATAAATAAGTTTTTTCCTCGCCTATCCATCTCCCCTACAAATCACCCTGGATCCACTGGGGCAGGACCTCGGCACATCCCTGTCCATCACCATCTTCCGAAGTTCACTCAGACTCACGTCCATCGAGTTGGTGATGCCATCCAGCCATCTCATCCTCTGTCGTCCCCTTTTCCTCCTGCTCCCAATCCCTCCCAGTGTCAGAGTCTTTGCCAATGAGTCAACTCTTTGCATGAGGTGGTGAAAGTACTGGAGTTTCAGCTTTAGCATCATTCCTTCCAAAGAACACCCAGGGCTGATCTCCTTTAGGATGGACTGGTTGGATCTCCTTGCAGTCCAAAGGGCTGTCAAGAGTCTTCTCCAACACCACACTTCAAAAGCATCAATTCTTCAGCACTCAGCTTTCTTCACAGTCTTACTCTCACATCCATACATGACCACTGGAAAAACCATAGCCTTGACTAGATGGACCTTTGTTGGCAAAGTAATGTCTCTGCTTTTGAATATGCTATCTAGGTTGGTCATAACTTTTCTTCCAAGGAGTAAGCGTCTTTTAATTTCTTGGCTGCAATCACCATCTGCAGTGATTTTGGAGCCCCCCCAAAAATAAAGTCTGACACTGTGTCCACTGTTTCCCCATCTATTTCCCATGAAGTGATGGGACCAGATGCCATGATCTTCCTTTTTCTGAATGTTGAGTTTTAAGCCAACTTTTTCACTCTCCTCTTCCACTTTCATCACTAATTATTAGGGAAATGCAAATCAAAACTACAATGAGCTATCACCTCACACTTGTTAGAATAGCTGTTGTCACAAATATAAGAGAAAAAGGTTGGAGAAGACATGGACAAAGAGAAATTCTTTGACACTGATGGTGAGACGGTACATTGTTGCAGCCACTATGGAGATCCCTCGAAAAAGTAAGGGTAGAACTGAAATATGATCCAGTTACTTCACTTCTGAGTGTTTATCCAGAGAATGTGAAAATACCATGTCTACTGCAGCATTATTTACAATAGCCAAGATATGGAAACAACCCAAGGGCCCATTGATGGGTTAATAGATAAAGATCTGGTGCATATATGGAATGGAATACTACTCAACCATAAAAAATAATGAAACATTGTCATTTCTGACAACAGGGACAGAACTTGAAGGTATTATGCTGCATGAAATAAGTCAAATGGAGAAAGTCAAATGCTGTGGGAATTCACTTATGTATGGAATAAAAACAACCAAATAAAAAAATTTTAATGCCTCATTTTCACTAATTTTTTCACATTTAAAGTCAGGCAATTATGAGAGGTTAAACAATGACCCCCAGAGATATCCAAGTCTAATCCTTGGAACCCCTGAATACTATCTTATTTGGATATGAGAGTTTTGCAGATGTCATCAGGGCAAGGGTCTTGAGAAGGGATGATTATTCTGGATTATCTGCTTTCCTGAGTGCATGTGCTCAGTCGCTAAGTTGTGCAACCCCATGGACTGTAGCCTTCCAGGCTCTTCTGTCCATGGGATTTCCCAGGCAAGAATAATGGAGTGAGTTGCCATGTCCTTCTCCGGGGGATCTTCCCAACTCAGGGATCGAATCCCCATCTCCTACATTAGCAGACAGATTCTTTACCACTGGGCCATCAGGGAAGTTCCCTGGATTATCCAGGTGAGCCCTAAATGTAATCACAGACATCCTCATAAGAGAGAATCAGGGGATATTTGACTAGAGAAGAAGTAGGAAAGGTGACAAAAGGAGCAAGAGTTTAGAGGGATCATAAATCAAGGAATGCAGGCAGCTTCCAGGAGCTAGAAAAGGCAAGGAAACAGATCATTCCAGAGAGCCTCCAGAAGGAATCAATTCTGCTGACACCTTGACTTTAGCCCAGGGAAACTGATTTCAGACTTCTGGCCTCTAGACTGTAAGAGAATAAATGTATGCTGCTTTAAATCACCAAGTTTGTGATAATTTGTGATAGCAATACAGGAAATTAATACTGCAGTCAAAATCCTTGAGACCAACTGAGATATAAATGACTTAAATCATGGAATAGTAACTGAATCAATCATCTATGAAAGTTATCTATTGGGCACTGACTATGGAACATATATAAAACCTGGTGCTGGAGCTGTGATCTAAGTCAGCTATACTAGGTAGAAAGTTTGACTCAGAAACAGAAAACTCAGCCCAGGCATGCTTAAACACTAAAGTAGATGTGTTAGTTCATGTAACTGAAAAAATTAAGATACATGGCATAGGTTAGGAAGGAACTGGTGCTTTTCCAAACTGGGAAATGGATTTAGGAAAGCAAATAGAACTTTCTAGTGCAATTATTGTTGCTTAGTTGCTAAGTCATGTCCGACTCTTTGTGATTTCATGGATTGCAGCTCACCAGGCTTCCCTGTCCTCCACTGTCCCCCAGAGTTTACTCAAACACATGTCCATTGAGTCAGTGATGCTGTAAAATCATCTGATCTTCTGTTACCCCCTTTTCCTCCTGCCTTCAATCTTTCCCAGCATCAGATTCTCTTCCAATGAGTCAGATCTTCGCATCAGGTGGCCAAAGTATTGGAGCTTCAGCATCAGTCCTTCTAATGAATATTTAGGACTGATTTCCTTTAGGATTGATTGGTTTGATTTCCTTGCTGTCCAAGAGACTCACAAGAGTCTTCTCCAGCACCACAATTCAAAAGTATCAATTTTTTGGCATGCAGCCTTCTTTCTGGTCCAACTCCAGCATGGCTCAGAGCTTCACTGAGTTATGCAAGCCCCTTTGCCACTACAAGGCTGTGATTCAGGAAGGGATCACATATGAATGGTAGATGTGGTCATTATGAACTACTCTCTGTCTGTATATACCAACCACTGAAAACTCTATTTTCCCTGTCCTGTTTCTTTTTCTTTTTTTTATACCAGGTTCTCTCTCTAAGTCTAAAATTCTCACTGATGATGTCTGTTTGTTTGTGTTTTGGTCAAGGCTAGGAGTGTCATTACTTACAAGGGTCTTTCCTGAGTTCCTCAGTTCATATGTTCAAGCATTCTTTCTACAAGGCCTTGAAACAATTATTCGATCAATATTAAAGACAAATGGAACATTCTTTTCATTGAAAGACAATATAGCAGAGCTATCAAGCACTTGGACAATGGAATCAAGCTTAACTAGATTCAGATCCCAAATCCACCTGTGTGATTAGTTAACTTTAGTTAACTAATTAACTTTACCTTTTTTCTATGACAATATATATCTAATAGGGCTATCAACTTATCGAAATGAGATAATCCATAGAAAGCATTTATAATAGACTCCGTACGTATTAGTTTTTACCTCATATCGTGATTACCAGTGACCATCAGCAGGTGTCATATTTAAAAATATGTTCATTTCAAACAACTGAACTGCTTTGAATGTATAGAAGCAAACTTTGCATTGGGTAACTATGCTTTATTAAACTCTGGCACATAGGAATTTTATTTTCTAATAATAGATTTGTATGCAAATAAAGAAAGGCAGGAAAAGAGAATTAGCCAAGGGCCTCTTACATGTCAAAAATCTGGCTACATCAATATATTAGTCAGTTTGGTCTGCTATAACAAAATACCATGGATGAAGCGGCTTTAATGGTGGCTCAGCAGTGAAGAATCTGCCTATCAGTGCAGTAGACATGGGTTCAATCCTTGGGTCAGAAAGGTCCCCTGGAGAAGGAAATGGCAGCCCACTGCAGTATTCTTGCCTGGAAAATCCTATGGACAAAGGAGCTTGGGAGGCTACATTCCATGGCGTCACAAAGAGTTGGACACAACTTAGTGGCTAACCAACAACACTGGCTTAAGCAACAGACACTGCTCTCTTGCAATTCTGGAAGCTGGGAAGTCTGAGATCTGGGTGTCGGCCTGGTCCGACCCTGGTGAGAATCTTCTTCCTGGTTTGTGATGGCTTTATTCTTGTTGCATCCCCATATGGAAGAGAGAGAAAGAACAGTTTCTTCTTCTAAGGGATCTAATCCTATTATGAGGACCCCACCCTCCTGATTTCATCTAAACCCAATTACCTCTCAAAGGCCTCACCTCCAAATACCATTATGTTGGGAGTTAGGGCTTCGATATATAAATGGAAGGGTGGGGGACACAATTCAGTCCTTTGCAGTTAGTAACAATATGATTGAATTGAAGAAGAAATCAGATAATTTACTGTTTAAAGTGGTTAAACTTAATCTTCCTATGTGGTAGAATCATTCCTCTAGATTTTTCCAGTAGATGGCAAAGTAGTAGAGTAGCATGATATTATGGAAAGATATTTTAAACTTGTAGACAAAGCTGGAATTTTTATTGCCAAGTCAAATGTAAAGTTTTGTCTTTTGTCTGTGGACATCAGTTTCATACCTATAAAATGAGGGAGTCAAATTAGACTGTTTTTGATACTGCTCTGGTAATACTATTATAAAATGAATCAATAATGGTCTTAGCAAAGTGTTGTTAAACTGAATTTTGCCTCTATGTCACTGCAGTCTCCTTACCATCATTTAAATTTTAAAAAGATAATGCAGTAGTATTAATAACCTTGTCCCTAGAGGCCGACAGGGCAGTTGTTTGTTTGTTTGTTTGTTTAGGAAGACACTTTCTAGGAAACATTTTAAATAGTTTTACTCCTAAAAATTAAGCTGTGAATATAATGACACCTTAATGTTCAATCATTCAGTCATGTCTGACTTTTTGCGATCCCATGGACTGCAGCACGCCAGGCTTCCCTGTCCTTCACCATCTCCCAGAGCTTGCTCAAACTCATGTCCATCGAGTCAGTGATGCCATCCAACCATCTCATCCTCTATCATCCCCTTCTTTTCCTGCCTTCAACCTTTCCCAGCATTAGGGTCTTTTGATACCTTTTCCTTAAGAAAAGTGTATCTTTTCCAGTTGAAGGCAGGTGATTCAGACAGCAGTTCTGAAGGATGCATAATAGCTGGCTTGATGTCTTCCCATGGGGCAAGTGCAGTTAAGGGCTTTGCCCTTCTTTCTTTTTGTTCTCTCTTCCTTGCCTGTATCCCACACCCTCTTCTTCTGTCCCCTTAAGGAAACTTTGCAAACTCCTCTGGGCTCTATCTGAAGAGACACAGCTTTGGTAATACTATCAACTTTGTAATTCAAAGTGACTTATTTTTTGTTTTATTTGAATTGACAAAATTACACACAGTCATTTTCAAAATTATCAAACATTTTCAAAATTATTGAAAACACTGGAAAGTTTAAAGAAGGAAAAAAAAAGTCATCCATAATCCATAGTCTAGTTAGTAACTGCGGTCGGATCTAACATTCAACATTTTTAAATATTTCATTCCACCTTTTGATATAAATGTTTGAAAATGTTTTAGCTTCAAATTTTTTGTTCTTTTTATCTTAGCATTGCCTCGTAAGCATTTCCTTGTCCCATTAAAAATTTCTTGACAATCTTTGATTTAATGGATGTAGATTATTTTGCTTAGGGATCATTTCTTTTTGACATATTGTTATACATTTCCTTCCCCTTCCCCTTCCCCTTCCCCTATTATAAGTAAGCCTGCTGTGAATATCTTTGGAGATACATCTTTACCTGTACTTCTGATCATTCTTTCAGGTTCATCTCCTAGAAGTACTCAAACTCTGGGTCAAAGGGCATGAGGACTTGAAAGCTGGTCAAACTGCTTTCCAAATGGTATTCATTTACAGTTCCACCAGCATGTAGGAGAATGCTAATGATTAGTTTTGTGAGGTTTCCCCGACCAATAGAAGCAGCTTCTTCTCTAAAGAAAAGATATTTCTTTAGAGTGGTATGTGGAATAGTGAGCGATATGTGGCCGAGTTTTTAGATTGTGTGTGAAGCAGTGTGTGAGTGTGTGTACGTACATTTGTGTGTGTGTGTGCATCTGCCCATGCATTTGCTCAGCTGTGTCGAATTCTTTGTAACCCCAGGGACAGTAGCCCTTTTCTGTCCATGGGATTTCCCAGACAAGAATACTGGAGTTGGTTGCTATTTCCTCCTCTAGGGGGTATCTTCCTGACCCAGGGACTAAACCTGTGTCTCTTGCATCTTCTGCCTTGGCAGGTGGGTTCTTTACCAGCTGAGCCACTGGAGAAGCCCAGATTAGGAAGCAGAGTTCTAGAGAAAGAATTCTTAGGAAACATTAGCAGCTAGCTCAGTGAAGTTAAATGCAGATGTTCACCTTCCTGCTTTTATTACACAGCTGAAGGGGCAATCACTTGTGTCTCATACCACCTCACTGATCCCCCAGCTCCATGTCTGAAAATATTTGTTCATTTCAAATCGAGTTGATCTTAAACAGGTGGAATTTTCCAAAGCTGTCTTCATATTGCTATCCAGTTACTCATGCTGGGTCAGGGGCAAGCTAAGTTCATGAAGAAAGAGCCAAATCAAGCCAAAGGCATTAAGTGATGGGACTCATAATTCTCAAACCAGACATTATTCAAATTGGTAGTGTCTATAAATTATTCTTTCTTCAGTGTCTTTAAATAATGGGCTTATTGCAGATGAATAAAGAGAGTTTCTTGAGGCCGTAGAGGTGCTTAATAAAGCAGTGGGGAGTGTATGATGACTGCCAAATGGAAAAACCAGCAAAATGTTTTAACCTCAGGTTTACATCAGATGGGGCAATGGAGATAACTGCAGGGGAGAAGGGGGAGGGAACATCAACTTGAGGGACTATGGGAGCCAGGAAAGCTGAGCATCAGTTTGAATTTAAAAGAAAATTAAGACACACTTATGTATATCAGGACTCCTTTTAAGGGTGATCACTGAAGGGACAGATCTAGATTAAAAATCTACATTAAAGAGTGGAAAGGGAACAGAATACGGAAAAATATCAGGAAGCAAGGTGACAAAGCAGTCACATTAAAACTCTGAATTTATTTGATTTGAGATTATATCCAACCTCCTCCTGAAAAGATAGCTACAGATTAAAATCCTAATGTGGGATGAGAGATATAAGGCTTTTGAGAAAAGTAGAAAATCTGCATTTTTAGGCTACATGGCATGAGACACTCCAGCTGGTGGCATCCAGATAGAACTTCTCTTCACCAAGACCACCACAGTGACCAGAGCATTTAGCTGAACTCACTTTTCAGCCTCTTTGTGTTTTCAGCAAGACGTGGTTATTAAAGGTTTATACCAAATTCTTATGGATCTCATGAGTTTCACAAATGGATACAGTCTATAGTCAGGAAAAGAATGGAGTTCTTGTCCACTATACTTTTTTGGGCGTACTTACCTTGGCTTTCTTGGTGACTCAGAGGGTAAAGAATCTGCCTGCAATGCAGGAAACCCAGGTTCGATCCCTAGGTTGGGAAGATCCCCTGGAGAAAGGAATATCCACTCCAGATTCTTGCCTGGAAAATTCCATGGACAGAGAAGCCTGGTGGGCCATAGCCCAGGGGTCACAAAGAGTCAGACACCACTGAATAACTAATGCTTTCACTTTTTTCACTTTACCTTGGCTTCCAAGCTTTTGTGCTGTAGATACTTCGTAGGAGACCTTAAGCCTTACTTCAAAAGCACTGAGTGCATTCCAAGTGAGAGGCAGTAGATACTGTCGCTCCCCATTTCAGATTCTCTTTATTCCCTTTAAATGGGTCCCTGCATCCACCCCATAGCTGCTCTGGAGTATTTTTGGCTTAGGGATTCATGACTATCCATCTTCTCCAAAGAACTGTCCTCTGTAAAGGGAGTCTCTTACCCTGGGAGAGGAGACCTGCCACCCACCTAGGCTGCCCATAGCCCATACCTGACTAATAAGGGGATAAAGAAGCAGCCCCTCTGCCTCTAGAAGGAATATATCTGTGGTGGGGATTATGCTCCAGAGCCCACCAACATCACCCTTGTCCCCCAGTAGATTGGACCAGGACCAGTTTGTAGCTGAAACTGTTGCAGGAAGGGGGACCCTTCCAGGGCCCAAAACTGGGTTCTTGTTAACACGTGGAAATGAATTGTCCAATCAGACACATGTGCTGACAAAGCAAGAGATTTTATTGGAAAAGGGCACCCAGGTGGAGAGCAGTAGGTTAAGGGAACCCAGGAGAACTGCTCTGCCGCATGGCTTGCAGTTTCTGGTTTTATGCTGATGGGATTAGTTTCCAGGTGGTCTTTGGCCAATCATTCTAATTCAGAGTCATTCCTCATGGCGCACGCATCACTCAGCCAAATGGGTGCTAGTGAGAGGTATTCTGGGAAGTGGACAAACACGCAGTGTCTCCTTTAGACTTTTCCCGAACTCTTCCGGTTGGTGGTGGCTTATTAGTTCCGCATTCCTTATCAGGATCTCCTGTCATAAAACAACTCATGCAAATGGTTACTATGGTGCCTGGCCAGGGTGGGAGGTTTCAATCAGTGTGCGTCCCCTAACAAAACCACATGAATTTTTTGTTGTTGCTGTTGACAAAAGTAAAGGAAGTCAATTTGAGCTAGCTTAAGCAACAAGGGAAATTTGGGGAAGGATATGAGAGTGTCTTCATAGCATTCAAAGAAGAGTGTGGGGCTCTTTGTTTCCTTATCTTCCTTTCCTCCTGGCTTAGGTTTTCCTCAGAACATTCCATCATTTCATTACATGCCCAAATCTCTGTCTCAGAACCTACTTCTAGACCTAAGACTGGAGAAGTTATTTTATCATAATTATGTATCTTGCAGGATCAGAAGAGATTGTAAACTGCTTAAAAGCAAGGTCTCTCCCTTTCTCCATCTGGTACCTCTCTATTTCCTTCCACATTTTAGGTCCTCAAATATTAAACTGAAGTAACAATTGAAATCCAACTCAGATTTTAGAAGACCACACACTATTTATAAAAAATTCAAATATATCATGATTCCCCTTTGGATTACTGGAAGACCCCAATAACATATCCAAAGGCCAAAATGACTTTATCTCCCCCTGACTCCCAAATTTGAATATTCTCAAATCTCTTGATACATTTTCTTATTTTTTCATCACTACCAACAACCTCTACTCAATCCTATCATTCTTTATCCAATAGATTTTGAACTGCTACAGTAAGAGCTAAATATACTAGTGAATTTTTTGTTGTTGCTGTTGACAAAAGTAAAGGAAGTCAATTTGAGCTAGCTTAAGCAACAAGGAAAATTTTTGGAAGGATATGAGTGTCTTCATAGCATTCAAAGAAGAGTCAAACAATGTATCATTAGCATGGACAAAACAGGATATATTTGGCAACTTGGGTACAGAAGTTTACAAACCGTCTCTTTAGGGAACCACCATTAATAAGACTTAGTCACCATCAGCCTCTAATTCTTATGTCTCTTAGTTAAAATTCTAAGATACACAAGATCAAATACATGGTTTAGGTGTAAACCAAAACAAATAATCAATTATGGCCAGAAGATATCATGAATCACCCACATGGTTATTGGGATCCATCCTAGAAAAGTTGGAATTTTATGAACCAACATCTCCCTGGAAGGGACATAACCCAGAAAAGGTAATGTCCTGGACCTTTTAGGTCATTTTATTTACATTTATTAGAGAAGAGCCTCAAAGGGGCTGAAAAATTTAGTGGAGGAGCTAAAATGCTTGCTCAAATAGTGGTTATCAACCAACACAAGTAAAATTGGCAAATATCAAGAGAATAAAAGTAAAACATTTTAGGGGATCCAAAGAAGGAAAAACTTAGGACTTCCCTGGAAGTCCAGTGGTTAAGACTCCACACTTTCAATGCAGGGTGCATCAGTTCGATCCCTGGTCAGGAAACTAAGGTCCACATGCTGCACAGTGCAGTGAAAAATTTTTTTAAAAAAGGAAAACTCTTTTCAATAGGCATGAACACAGTAACAGCAGGGTGGGAAAAGGGGATTTTAGAGCCAGAAGAGCACAAGCAAAGCATAAACAAAGTGTACTGACTGGAGATGGCTGGTGTCTTTGGGAGCCAGAGAGCATTTTGGACAGCTGTTAGGAAACAGGTACAAAAGGCAAGACCTGGATAGCTGAGGAAGGAGCAGAAACAAGATTTATTAGATAATGGAGAGGTGGAAGGTTTCTGAGCAAAGGAATGAGATGATCAAAACCGAGCTTTTAGAAGATCAATCTGTTCACACCCACGTGCCCCAAAGGCTGCTCTTAGGAGGCATAAAGTCCCAATTTCCTGTACTTGATATTTGTTGATGCGGAGGCAGCCAGTGTAAATGATTTCACCTCCTTTAGGGAACCCGTGTGGGAAGGTGTTGCATAGCTGAGGCTTCTTGCATTGTGCATATGCATGCAGAGTGAAGAATTATGGCAATTATCCCCAAAATCTTGACTGTAAAACTTACATTCACTTGACAAATCCCAATTGTTCATGGAAATGGTGCGTGGGGGATTTTTTACCCCTTAGTTTGGTTTGATTTGAGCTTGTTTACTTGAATCGTCTAGATAATCGCTTCATTTTCCCACCTTTCCTGGTTTCCGCCCTCGAGGCCCTCAGACGTCAGAGTTCTCAGGGGCCTGAAGAAGCCCTCCTCCCAGGTTGTGTTAGAAGCTCCTTTCTCAAGGTGGACCCATTTCTGTTTCCCTGTCTACACTTAATTCTAAGGAGAGGAACTCAAGTCTAGAGCTTGGTTCACATTGAGATTCAGCTTTTTTTTTCCTTCTTCCTTCTTCAGAGAAGTTTTGGAATTATTTCCCTTGGTAGGTAGGGTAGGAACAAACAGAAGTCAGCAGGAACCCACAGAATCATAGCCAGGAAAGTTGCCTTGCTTACCTGAATGTCACCTTCTCAGGAGACGGCAATCAGTCAGTAGAGAAGTGGATGCTCCAGGTCATTCTTCTTAATGTTTCTAAGTTCCTTTTAGGAGTGGAGGAAGGCAAGGGAGGATATTGGTGACTTCTGTCTCTCCACAGGGGTTAGCTGCATCATTCCTGAGTGTAGTTAATTAAAGAACCAATATCATTATTTTCCATAATAACACCTACCCTGAGTTCCCATCCACTAGAACATTCAAAAGTTTCTATGTCTGCTGTGTTTTGGGTATCCGCTGTGTTTAGGGAAATTGTGTTTGTGTTTTGGGAAGTTTAGTTTCTTGGCTATGACAATTCTGAGGGGCTTACACGGTGCTCAGGAAAGATATGATCTGCCTGGGCCTTAGTTTACAGTGGATGTCTACGCAGTATGGTCAGGTGACCCCATTATGCTCATGTGCCCTTTGTGAGGTCCTTAACACAGAGAATCTGTCTCTTGGTTTTGCTTTCACAACTGGACATTAAAGCTCAGCATCCAAAGGCACCGCACATTTAAGCCCAATCTGGGAAATTGCTGGTTGGCCCTGCATTTCTGCTGCCATTCTCAGAAAAACTCAAACTTCCATTCCTTTCTCAGTGTCTCTTCCTTGTCTGAATGAAGGCTCCTCTTCGTAACATTTCCCTTTCAGTGGCCTTGCAAGAAACAAAACAATACCTGTTTGCTTTTCCAGGTGTTTGCGAGAGAGAGAGCCGGAGATTGAGACAGTTAGTTTTGGATTTTTATGAAGAAGAAAGATTGATTAGACCTTGTAGAAATACAATGCTTACCACTCATTCCTGTGGTGAACATTGTGATGTGAATATAAAACAAGGTTTTATCATTCCTTAGTGAGTTCACCGAAGTGAAAGTGAAGTCACTCAGTCGTGTCTGACTCTTTGCGACCCCATGGACTGTAGCCTATGAGGCTCCTCCATCCATGGGATTTTCCAGGCAAGAGTGCTAGAGTGGATTGCCATTTCCTTCTCCAGGAGATCTTCCTGACCCAGGAATCAAACCCAGGTCTTCCGCATTGCAGGCAGATGCTTTACCGTCTGAGCTACCAGGGAGCTTCCCTCAAAGCTCCAAAACACTTCTAGCAGGATTTCTTTCGCTGGGAGAAGGGTGGTGGGAGGGGTTGGGGGAGGAGAGGTTGTCTGGTATTCTGAGGGGTTCTTCCTAATACTTTACTATTTATATATATCTTTGTTAAAAACAGTAATAAGTAAGGAACCAGGGCAAGAGAAAGGGTAGAAACATGAGAAAAATATTTAGGATTGTTGGCCCTAGGGTCACTACTGCGTTTCTTATTTCTTACTTGGCTGCTGAATGAGCTATTTCTAATTCTTGTTTCTGGAATAGGAGTAGGATAGCTCTTCAAGGCTCCAGGTCTTAGGGAGGGAATTCATCATCAGTCTACCAAGAACTTGAGATCTGTCTCTCATACTCTCCTTCCAAGTTCGGTACCTAATCAACAAAGGAGGTTTTTGCATGGAAGTTAAGACCTCCATCTGGCTCCCATAACCCCTGACTTCCTTGCCTGTCAATACTCTGAAATTCCTCTTCATATTAAAGAGGAGAATCTTCAATCTCTTGAGAGACTGGAGAGATTGAGGAGAGAGAGAGATTGAAGAGATTTTCAAGGTGAGAATCTCTTCCTGATTTCAAGCTGGCTTACATATTCAACCATTATTTTTTGTTGTATCCAGGACTTCCAAGTGTTTGAAAGGCCTGTTTATTGTGGAAAGTTCTTTGATTACTGATTCAAATGCTTTAATATAGAGCTATTCAGATATTGTTTCTTGTGTCAGGTTTGGTAAGTTGTTTAAAAGAATTTTTCCATTTAAGTTAAATTTATTAGCATATCAGTCCAGTTCAGTCACTCAGTCGTGTCCAACTCTTTGCGACCCTATGAATTGCAGCACTCAAACTCACGTCCATCGAGTCGGTGATGCCATCCAGCCATCTCATCCTCTGTTGTCCCCTTCTCCTCCTGACCCCAATACCTCCCAGCATCAGAGTCTTTTCCAATGAGTCAGCTCTTTGCATGAGGTAGCCAAAGTATTGGAGTTTCTGCTTTAGCATCAGTCCTTCCAAAGAACACCCAGGGTTGATCTCTTTCAGAACGGATTGGTTGGATCTCCTTGCAGTCCAAGAGACTCTCACGAGTCTTCTCCAACACCACAGTTCAAAAGCATCAATTCTTTGGCACTCAGCTTTCTTCACAGTCCAGCTCTCACATCCATACATGACCACTGGAAAAACCATAGCCTTGACTAGATGGACCTTTGTTGGCAAAGTAATGTCTCTGCTTTTTAATGTGCTGTCTAGGTTGGTTATAATTTTCTTTCCAAGGAGTAAGCGTCTTTTAATTTCATGGCTGCAATCACTATCTGCAATGATTTTGAGGCCCAAAAAAATAAAGGCTGACACTGCTTCCACTGTTTCCCCAAATATTTCCCATGAAGTGATGGGACAAGATGACATGATTTTAGTTTCTGAATGTTGAGCTTTAAGCCAACTTTTTCACTCTCCTCTTTCACTTTCATCAAGAGGCTTTTAGTTCCTCTTCACTTTCTGCCATAAGGGTGCTATCAGTCATCTGCATATCTGACGTGATTGATATTTCTCCCGGCAACCTTGATTCCAGCTTGTGCTTCTTCCAGTCCAGCCTTTCTCATGATGTACTCTGCATATAAGTTAAATAAGCAGGGTGACAATACACAGCCTTGACATACTCCTTTTCCTATTTGGAACCAGTCTGTTGTTCCATGTCCAGTTCTAACTGTTGCTTCCTGACCTGCATACAGGTTTCTCAAGAGGCAGGTCATAGTTTTCCTAATTTTATATTACTATATTTTGATGTCTGTACGATCTCTAGTGCTGTCCCCATTTTCATTTCTGACATTGGCAATTTGTGTTCTCTATTTTTCAAAAAGTGTTCTTGCTGGATATCTCTGAATTTTTAAAGTAATTTTAAGAAGGAAAAATTGATTTTGTTAATTTCCTTTATTATTTGTCTATTTTATATTTTACTGATTTCTGCTCTTATTATTTTCCCCTTCTGCTTATTGTAAGCTTGCTCTAGTTTTTACAGCTTCTTGGGGTAGAAACTTAGATAATTGACTTCTAAGCCTTTTTTCTCTTCCAATGTATTTCAAGCTATAAATTCCCTCTAAGCATTGTGCAGCATTGTTCATCCGTGATTTTGTTACTATTTGAAATATTTTCTAATTTCTCTTATTTTTCCTTCTTTGTCCTTTGTATTACTTACAAATACCTCCTTGATTTTTAAATATTAGAAGAGTTTATAAGATTATTACTAGTTACTAGTAGTTACTAGTTTCTAATTTAGTCTTGTATTGGTCAGAGAATATATTATCTAAGGTTTTGATCTTTTGATATTATTGAGATCTATTTTATGGCCCAGAACATGGTCTGTCATGGTGAATGTTCATGTGTGTTTGAAAAGAATGTGTATTCTGCAGTTGTTGAGTGTGTTCCTCATGACTAGCAGCAAAAGCACAGAAGATCCTTTTAGCTTAGAAGCTTGTTATGAGTACTTTTTCGTGTCAGTAATTATTAATTAAAATATCCAAAATAGTTTGATACTGATCTGGATCCTAGAACTCTTTAATCTATAGGAATTGATAAGAGGCCAGATGAGAAATTCAGACAAAGCTTTAGTGGAACCTGTGCTGCAGCTGCTGCTGCTGCTGCTAAGTCGCCGCAGTCGTGTCTGACTCTGTGCGACCCCAGAGACGGCAGCCCACCAGGCTCCCCTATCCCTGGGATTCTCCAGGCAAGAACACTGGAGTGGGTTGCCATTTCCCTCTCCAATGCGTGAAAGTGAAAAGTAAAAGTGAAGTCGCTCAGTCGTTCGACTCCTAGCAACCCCATGGACTGCAGCCTACCAGGCTCCTCCATCCGTGGTATTTTCCAGGCAGGAGTACTGGAGTGGGGTGCCACTGCCTTCTCCGTGTGCTGCAGCACAAGGGAGCGAAAACAAGTAACAGGCGCACTTGTTCACTCTTCAGAGAGGGGCCGGCTGGTTCCTTAAATGGCGTCATGATAGCGGTGGATCTCTGAACCAGGCCAGCTTCTTGGTCGAGCTGTGTGCAGGGATCGAGCACCATACCTGCTTTTGCTCTCAGCACCTCAGAAATGACAAGTGATTTGTGGGCTTTCTGTTATCTTTCTGTTCGTAACTGCCCCAACTTCATGGGCACATCGTTATTTTCAGTCGTTTATCGTTTCTCTGTAGTCTGTTGCTTAAGCAGATGTCTGTCCAGGGGCAAGTAGAAGGTTCTAAGTCCTAGGCCCCAGCCTGTCTCAGTTTATCACAACTCTTATTTACCTATATCAATTTCATAAATATTACCAAGTTGATCTTTTGTGCAGTTCTACCAGTCTGACTTTGGATTAGCAGGATATTAAAAGACCATTACTCACACCCACATCAACATTTACTATTGTTAAACTATACTGACATTCTGATGACTGATATGTTTATTATTATTGCTCTTTTAATTTCATTTCCCTGGTTATTAGTGAAGCTTAGCACCTTTTCATAAGCTTATTAGATACTCAGTTTCTGTGAATTGCTTGTTCATATTCCTTGCCCATATTTATTTTGAGCTATTTGATTATATTCTTAACAATTTCTAAAATTTCCTTAGCTCTTCTAGATATTCTTATAGATACTGCAAAATTTTCTGTTGTTCTGTTGCTTGGCACTTAATCCAGTTAAAGGTGAACTTTTTTAAACTGACAGTTTTAATTTTGATGTGGTCATTTTCATCTGTTTCCTTCTCTGATAAGTGCTTAGTGTTTTTCAAGAATTAAGTAACTACCAGAAATTATTTGAGCAGTCTATATTGTCTTCTATAAAAGTTTTAAAGAATTACTTTTATGTTATACTGTATCTATACATTATTTTTTTATTTACTCTAAGCAAGATTCTTTTTTTTTTCCCTACTAGAAAGCTATTAAATAGCCTCTCCATTCCTAATTACCCTCTTTGATTTATGATAGCATCTCTATTATGTACTATTATAGATCTCATAAATGTATAAGCCTGTTCCTAAATTCTTTCTATTCATTTATCATCTAATTTCCATAAGTCTCCCACACTTTTCATAATTATGGCATTATAACAACACTCGATATCTGGTAGAGAAACATCTTTCTCTTTGTCATTCTTTTATGAAATTGTTTTAGCTAATCTATTCATCTATTTATATGAAATTTAAAATTTACATGTCATATTTCGTATTGTACCGATTTCAAAGATTGCTGCTGCTGCTGTTAAGTTGCTTCAGTCGTGTACAACTCTGTGCGACCCCATAGATGGCAGCCCGCCAGGCTCCCCAGTCCCTGGGATTCTCCAGGCAAGAATACTGGAGTGGGTTGCCATTTCCTTCTCCAATGCATGAAAGTGAAAAGTCAAAGTGAAGTCGTTCAGTCGTGTCTGACTCATAGCGACCCCATGGACTGCAGCCTACCAGGTTCCTCCGCTCAAGGGATTTTCCAAGCAAGAGTACTGGAGTGGGTTGCCATTGCCTTCTCCAATTCAAAGATTAATTGGAGATTAAAGGACATGTTTAGCATGTGGTGTCTTCATTTTTATAACACATTGTATCTCTCATTTTATTAAAGTTTTCTTTTTATGTCCTTCTATAAGGTTCAGTAAATTTCCCCATGGCTGATTCATGTCAACGTATGGCAAAACCAATACAGTATTGTAAAGCAAAATAAAGTAAAAATTAAAATTAAAAATAAGTAAATAAATAAGCAATATTCTATATAACTTTAAAAAATAAAAAATTTAAAAAATTTTAAAAGTCAAATTAAAAAAGTTTCTAATTTTTATTAGATTTATTCCTAATTATCTTGTCAGTTTTGAATGAAATATTTTCTTCTTTAACATATTATTGAATTTGGTTATCCCTGGTATAGTGGAATGCTAACAATTTCAGTTAATCCCAATGTTTTAAATATTAAAATATAATGTCACATTATAATAATATAAATAAATAACAACTGTTTACCTTCTCTATGATCATGGGTTTTCAATATTAGGCCCATATCTATTTTGAGGAGTGTATTAGTCATAAAAATGAACTATGTCAGAGAGGAACTAGATGGTCACTAATATTTCTTCCCCCTATATACCTGTGTTAGCCATTTTGCAATTTGGTTGAGGTCATGTGACTCCTTCTGGCCAATAGAATATGAGCAGATGTAATTAATGTAGGCCGTTTCTAGGCCTGGCCATTAAGTCACCTTCAGGATCCTCCTCACTTCCTTTCTCCCTTGATTATTGGCTGAATACAGAAAATCCAACCAAGCACTTTGAGAAAATCCTACAGGGAGCATAGAGCCACATGAGGCTAAGGACTTTGTTTCCTGTTTATTTTTCAAACCAGAGCCACCAAGGAGAGGATTATGATAGTTTTTCTTTGGTAAGCCACTGGGGTTCTGAGATTGTTTCAGCAATTGGTGACAACTGTCCTAACTGATATGAAAGCCTTTGACAAACAATTTATCAAAAAACTATATTAAGGGATTCAGATTCTGTCCATGATGAATAGCCCAAGCATGAAGAAGAGTGATAAACTGAATAATGAGCTAGATTCAGACTCTTGGATGAGAATTGAACAAGAGTACAGTTGCTAAAAAATAGGGCATTCTGAGCTGCCTGGTCTGGTGGATCACCACAGCAATCAGAAAAGGAGAATGGTCTTTGCTGTAGTGGTTCCTTCTCCCCAGAAACCTGGAACTTCGAGGGAGAGGGCATGGCCTAAGAACCATCATATTCCTCTATACCAAGCAGAAAGAAAAACCCCTTTTCTGTATGGGGCATCCCTGGTGGCTCAGATGGTATAAAATCTGCCTGCAGTGCAGGAGATCAGGTTCAACCCCTGGATTGGGAAGATCCCCTGGAATCAAAAATGGCAATCCACTCCAGTAGTCTGGCCTGGAGAATCCCATGGACAGAGGAGCCTCGTGGGCTGCAGTCCATAGACTCTTAAAGAGTCGGACACAATTGAGCAACTGACACTCTCATTGTAAGTTAAAATATTTCGTTCCATTCAGCAAACATGCACTGACCACCTCTTCTTGTATCACTTACACACACACACACACACACACACACACACACACACACACACACACACACCAGAATTATTTTCTTTCTCAGAGCTTCAGTTAAATCTTTCTAAAACCCTAGGGAAGATATTCCCGGAGTGTGGTTTTCCTAAAATTGATTTTCTAGGCTCTAGTTGTGTAATGAAGAACACATCAGGCCCTGGAGACATTCTTGTCTATATCAGCCAGTACCAAAGCTAATTAATACACTGGAGAGCATTTCTTCTTTAGGAAAATATCAGCCCATTAGTGCAGATAAGAATAGTGATCTTGTGTGTGTAAATTCTAGTCCCATGGAAATACTTAACCTTTCATGGTAAAATTGTTACAAGGAACATTAAGAAGACTGTGTTTTCTCTATCTAAATTCTTTAAGTGTAGATTTGGGTAGAAGAGAAATTGAGAAGAGGATGTGACCTTAGCTAAGCAATGAAGTCATGTCTCATGAGGAGAAAATATGCTTTATTCATACTAATTAACCTGTCTTTGAAAGTCTTGCATCACAAGCAAAAGCCAAATGAATGTTCTGTCTCCTGTAATATTCAGGATTGGCAGTAAAGCAAACATTTTGGTTTCCACAGCATTCTGTTCAGTGCTTTAGAGGTCATTAGGGAGCACATATTATATAGACAAGACTGAATGATGATGTCCCTATGCCTCAGAGGTGAAAAGAAACAAATTAGTATTTGGAAAAAAACTTTTCGCATACTGAATATATGTGTACTAACCTATTGTGTGTACTGCGCATCTTTCTGAAAAGTATTAATAATATAGCAGTGTGTATAATGAGATGCTACACTGTTTATACCTTGAACTGAGCAATCCAATTTATCCCGAAGCAATGATCCAGAGGCAAAAAAAAAACTTGCACACCCAATATCATCCACTGTGATTAACTTATTTATGCGCCACACGTTTATGTACTGTCTGCTTTCCTGCCATGCATTGTACCAGGTGCTTGGATTCCATAGTGAGCGAGAAAACTAATGCTAATGGCTTCCATGCTGGAAATGTGACAGTTCTAGAGACCCAGACACTCTCCTGTTACAAAGTAACTTAAAAAATGCCACATAAAATTAAATTTTAAGATGATTGTTTAAATAAATGAGTGAGCCTGGCAGAAAAGTCAGGAAAGGAATGAGATCATCGCTCTGTAGAGGTGAGAAAGCAGCAAGTCTGCAGGCTGCCCCGAGGTATATACCAATGCATGTTACAGGTTTTTATTTTTGGTTTTAACAATCTTTTTAGCAAGAAACAGGTAAGCAAAAAATTGGTCCAGTAAAGGGCATGGAGTCAGATTGGGTATCTTCCTCCATAGGTAAAGTCTGAAACCACAAGAGATGCTTGGAAAAACCTAGTTTTTTAAAACCTCTGCCCAACATAGACAGAAAGAAGAAATACAACATTTCCTGTTTTAGCATTAATTTTGACTGGAGGTGAAGAAAAAGTTTTCTTTGAGAATCTATGGCCTTTGTGTCAGCCCTCATGTGGGAATGGGGAATGAATTCATCCATTTGGGGCCTGAAAAGCCATAACCTGAGAATTTTACTTTAAAATAGATGAACATCATACTGTTCCCAGCCATCTGGCAGAAATAAATGCAGATAATCTCTGAAAGAACTAAGAATCCATGAAATTCTTAAAGATTTCTGTAAGTAGAGTTCCAAAAGTAGGAGCTAATAATATTAATACTAAATCCTACACAAAAGGAAACAAGATATTATGATTGAAAATAATGAAATGAACTATAACTAGACCCATAAAATTTAATTATTTGGCACAGAAAGTAAAATAAGTGTTTTTAATCTATTATAGATAAAAATAAAAGAGCAAATCAAAAAAACAAGATCAGGAACTAGATATTATTCTTTGGGGACCAGAAAGATTGGGAACAAAAGAACTAACTAGGACTTCTAAAAATAAACGTATGACACTAAAGTGGAATGGTTAAACATCAGATTATACAAAGCTGAAACAAATCAACTACAGAAGGATATGAAAATTATATAAAATAGAATGTAGATGAAGGAAAAAAACAAAGAAAAATAGATTAAAATATAAGGTGAGTAGAGGGAATAGGTTCAATATACATTCATTAAGGAATCTAGAAAGAGATTATAGAGATAATAAAAAGTCAAAATTTGAGAAATAATGGCTATGAATTCTCTTGAATTATTTAAAGACATAAGTACTCAACTTCAGGAATCCCAGTGGATCCCAAGCAGAATAATTAAAACCATGTCCACTTGTAAGCACATCATCTTTGAGAATTTTGCAACTTCATTATGAAAAATAACACATTATAAATGTAGCTTGAGAAAAAGATTAAATAGCTATTAGCCTGACAACTAACTTCAAAGTACTGAGAAAAAAAGTAGTGAAAATTTATGATTCTATCCTTGATTGTATCCTTTTCAAGCCAGGCTTCAACAGTATGTGAACCGAGAAATTCCAGACATTCAAGCTGTATTTAGAAAAGACAGAGGAACTGGAGATCAAATTGCCAACATCCGTTGGATCATAGAAAAAGCAAGAGAATTCCAGAAGAATATATATGCTAAAGCCTTTGACTGTGTGCATCACAACAAACTGGAAAATTATTAAAGAGATGGGAATACCAGACCATCTTACCGGCCTCCTGGGAAACCTGTATGCAGGTCAAGAAGCATAATTAGAACTGGACATGGAACAATGGACTAGTTCAAAATTGGGAAAGGAGTACGTCAAGACTGTATATTGTTACCCTACTTATTTAACTTATATGCAGAGTACATCATGAGAAATCCTGGGCTGGATGAAGTACAAGTTGAAATCAAGATTGCCAGGAGAAATATCAATAACCTCAGATATGCAGATAACACCACCCATATGGCAGAAAGCAAAGAGGAACTAAAGAGCCTCTTGATGAAAGTGAAAGAGTAGAGTGAAAAATCTGACATAAAACTCAACATTCACAAAAGGAAGATCATGGCATTCAGTCCCATAACTGCATGGCAAATAGATGGAGAAACAGTGGAAATAATGACAGACTTTATTTGGGCTCCAGAATCACTGCAGATAGTGGCTGAAGCCATGAAATTAAAAGATGCTTGCTCCTTGAAAGAAAAGCTATGACAAACCTAGACAACATATTAAAAATCAAAGACATTACTTTGGTAACAAAGGTCTATCTACTCAAAGCTATGGATTCTTCACTAGTATTGTATGGTTGTGAGTGTTGGACCATAAAGAAAGCCAAGCGCTGAAGAATTGATGCTTTTGAACTGTGCTGTTGGGGAAGAGTCCCTTGGACTGCAAGGAGATAAAACCAGTCCATCCTAAAGGAAATCAATCCTGAGTATTCATTGGAAGGATTGATGCTAATGTTGAAGCTTCAATATTTTGGCCACCTGATGGGAAGAGCAGACTATTGGAAAAGACCCTGATGCTGGAAAGTTTGAAGGCAGGAGGAGAAAAGGATGACAGAGGACAGGACAGTTGGTGACATCACTGACTCAATGGACATGAGTTTGAGCAAGCTCTGGGAGATGGTGAAGGACAGGGCAGCCAGGAGGGCTATAGTCCATGGTGTCACAAAGAGTCAGACAGGACTGAGCAACTCAACAATGACAGTCATCCTTTTAGAATCAATAATATAATCATTATAGAAAAACTAAAACTGAACTAGTAATAGAACTCTGCCAAAAGGAACCTAGTTCATGCACTTCACAAAGAAGGAAATGATCGCAGATAGAAGGTCTAAGATATAGGGAATGTTGACTGTATTACAGAATAAACGTTCTAATAAAGGAAACACTAAGAATTACATTAAATAATTCTAATGTTAAATACTGAGAGTTAAGGAAAGCAAGCAAAATTAGCATGATGGTATAGTTTGTGTGACATATGATTGGATTTATGTATTCTAAGATTCTTTTATTGTTCAACAGTAAAATGAAGGCTTTAAACTTTTAAAAGTTTACAGGACAAAAATGAAATTTCTGAAAAAGCCATCAAACTCATGCCTTCACAAGGAAAACAGGAAGAAAAAAAGAACAGTGAAAGAGCAGGGCAAATAACACAAAACAAATGGCAGAAAACATCTGAATGTAAGACTAATGTAATAAGTGAATATAAATTGAACTCTTCAGTAAGAACACAGAGATTATCAGAGAAGATAAAAAATATGGGATTCAATTACATGTTTAGAGAAGTAAGGTACATTAAACATAAAAAGTACATCAAACATAAAAAGGTTGAAGACCACAGAATGTAAAGAGAGATAATAGGCCAATACTACTGGAGGGTTCGGAGAAGGCAATGGCACCCCACTCCAGTACTCTTGCCTGGAAAATCCCATGGACAGAGGAGTCTGGAAGGCTGCAGTCCATGGGGTTGCTGAGGGTCGGACACAACTGAGCATCTTCACTTTCAATTTTCACTTTCGTGCATTGGAGAAGGAAATGGCAACCCACTCCAGTGTTCTTGCCTGGAGAATTCCAGGGATGTGGGAGCCTGTTGGGCTGCTGTCTATGGGGTTGCACAGAGTCGGACACGACTGAAACGACTTAGCAGCAGCGCTGGAAGGTTACTGTGTCTGTTACTAACAGACAAAATAAACTTCAAAGCAAAAAGCATTGCTATAGATAAAGATAGTCACTATATAATAACAAAAATGTCAATTTACCAGATACTTTTGAACTGTGGTGTTGGAGAAGACTCTTGAGAGTCCCTTGGACTGCAAGGAGGTCCAACCAGTCCATCCTAAAGGAGATCAGTCCTGGGTATTCATTGGAAGAACTGATGTTGAAGTGGAAACTCCAATACTTTGGCCACCTCATGTGAAGAGTTGACTCATTGGAAAAGACTCTGATGCTGGGAGGGATTGAGGGCAGGAGGAGAAGGGGACGACAGAGGATGAGATGGCTGGATGGCATCACTGACTCGATCGATGTGAGTTTGAGTGAACTCCGGGAGTTGGTGATGGACAGGGAGTCCTGGCATGGTGTGATTCACAAAGAGTCGGACATGACTGAGCGACTGAACTGAACTGAACCAGGAGTTGATACAAGCTAACAACATGGCTTCAAAATATGTAGATTTCAATACTTCTTTCTCTCAATAATTGATGTATCAAGTACAAAAAATTAGGAGGGACATGAGAGATTTGAACTATATAGTTACTAAGTTTGATCTGATGGACATTTGTAACATATCCACTGCAATCAGAGAATGCAATGTTGTTTTTAGCACACAGGAAAGATTTATGAAATTAACAGCAAACTCCAAAAATGGTGTTCTGGGTACAGTAAAATTCATTTATTTATTAATGATGCCAAAAATCAAAAATAAAGTAGCATCACTTGGAGATACTAAAAAGAACAAGCTCTAAAAAGGCTCATGGATCAAAGCAGCAATCATCATGGAAATAGGATCCTGAACGATGTAAAACTTAGTTTGAGGGTTCAGGGAAGACTTCCTGGAGGAAGTGCTTATTTTAGAAAATAAAAAGGCTAATGATTAACATGCTGAAGACTCAGGTTACAAAATTAGAAAAAGAACAATAAAATAAGCCTGCAAACGTAGACAAGTGAGAAATTATAAAATAGAAAACAAGTAGAATTAATAAAGCTAACAGTCATTTTTCAAATTTAAGACTAATGAAATCAACACATATCTAACAAGACTGACCAAGGTAATCACAAAAAAGACACAAAGACTGTTGGGGATGAAAATTAAGATATGACTATGGATAAAGCAATGATTTAAAAAGATAATAAAAGTATTGTGGAAAATTTTATGCTGATAAATTTAAAAACTTAAATGGAATGAACAAGTACCTAGAAAAATATTTTACCATTTGAAACAGTAATTGAGTCTTCTCTTAAAGAAAATAATAGTTGCAAATGCATTCTGTTAAACATTTGAAGGAATTTTATATCAATTGTACTTAACTTCTTCCAAAGATTGAAATGCATTAGGGAGCATTCGTTCTTTTTCTATGAGGTGACCACGACCTCAACACCAAAACCAGAAATAGTTGATAGGAAAGGAAAGGAAAATTACAGGCTCATTTAGCTTATGAACATGCATGAAATACTTTCAACAAAATATTAGCATCCTGAATGCAGCAGCATACTGAGAAAAATAACAAATGTTAAACACATTGTTCAAATCCTAGAAATGCAAGATTATTTTAATATTAGAGTCTATTAAGATGTGAATTACCAAATTAACAGATTAAAAGAAAAAGCCTATATACTCATCTGAGTAGATATAGCTAAACCATGTGATAAATTCAATATCTGTTTATGATAAAAATTCTCTGGGAAAACTAAGTGAAAAAGAAAATTCCTTAATCTAAAATGTTACTGTCAAAAACCTGCTAGAAGCATCACACTTAATGGTAAACTTTAAAAGCCTTTCTTTGAAAATGAGGAACAAGAAAAGAATACTTACCATCACTGTTACTGTTTAAAATATTGCTATAGATCCTAATCAATGCAAAAATGCAAGACAACTTTGTAGTGGGTACATGAACATTCATTTATTATTATATTTTATTATTTGCATCTATGTTGTATGTGCTGTTTTCAGTGCATAGAAATGTACTGATTACATTTATTTTTATTATAAAAATAAATGCAAGTAATTGATAAAGAATAAAAAGGAAGGGAAAGTAAGTGGAAGGAAAGATGTTATCACTCATGGAAATTCTAATACTCTAGCAGGGGATATCAGTGAGTCATTTAGGCACTTGGAATACTGTATACTATACGCCATGAATGGTGGGTTTGTGAATGGGAACAGCAGTCCTGATACCTAAGCTCCAATCTGAATATGCCAAAAAAGCTTCCTGGAGGAAGTGATATCTAAGTTAAGGCTTAGAAGATGAAGAAGAATTTGCCAGGCAAAGAGGGAGGGAGATTGAGAAATCAGGTGCTAGTGGGTGGGTTAAAACAATCTGTAAAGAGAGAGAGAATAGAGAATTGGGATCCTCCAAGTACATCCTAGCACACCCTGAGCATAGAATTTCAGGTCAGGGATAGCAAGAGAAGAATCTGGAGATGTAAAAAAGGGCTATCTTGCAAGAAGCTAGATTCATTGACTCTTGTATATTATCCATATTATAAAAAGAAAAAATATGAAAATAATCCAAATATCTAGAGATTAGAGATGAACAAATAAAGAGTGGGAAATGTGGTTGACTATAGCAAGTATTTTTTTAAAAATGATCATTATGAAGACTTTGTAGGAAACTGAGAGCATCTTTGTGATTCTGGTAAAAAAATTCAGAAGGCTAAATCGTACTTTACCACTCACACTGTAATTATAAGTTTATAAAATATGTATGCATGAAGACAAAGATAGGAGGGAAACATATCAAAAAGAACATTGTGTTAGGAGATGGCAGTGTATGGCTGAGTTTTATTTTCTGTTTTCAAAAATGCTGTTTAATATCTTCTCATTTGAAAAAAACAAAACAAAACAGTAGTTAAACAGAGGGACAGTATCAGTAACTTCAGTGAGCCCAGGGAATGAGGTTTTGCTCATTATGGAATCTGCAGTGCCTGGCACATAGTGAAGGCTGAATAAATACTTTTCAGATGAATGAAAGATGGACACTGTTCTGAAGTATTTTGGAAGAATTGCTGGTGGTATTGCAACACGGTGTCAGGTGAGTCAGAACTGGGCTTCAGTACCAAATCAAAGACAGGTAGAAGACCTGCTTGAATTTGAGTGTCTTCAGGATGAACTGAGTTGTTTGACCTTGTGTAACCCAAGGCAGATTTGTGAGAAAGAGGAGGCAATGCTTTTCCAACAGAAGGTCTAGAAATAAGATTTGAGGTTTCTTCCTTTCTTTGGGGAGGAGGGTATTAAAGAAATGTTGTTTGAGTTGATCATTTTTTAAAATTAGTATAGTCTTAAATAAATGTACTGCATTTTTAAGAGAGTGTCTTTAAATAGGAAAAAATCCACAAAACTACAAGAGATTTTATGTGTTGTGGGTTCTTTTCCAACTTTTTCTACATGTATATCATTATCATTGCATGCTGTGTGCTCAGTCATGTCTGACTCTTTGTGACCCCATGGACCATAGCCCACCAGTCTGCCCTGTCCGTGGGATTCTCCAGGCAAGAATACTGGAGTAGATTGCCATTTCCTTCTCCATCATTGCATATGTTTTATTTGTTATTCTACTTTTCCTACTTAATATTATTTGTTAAATTCCCTTAATATTTTAAGGTCCAATTTTCACTTAATACTTTCATAAGTTTCAGCATTTTAAACTTAGATTTTCTTAACCCTCAGTCCTTTGCTGCACAATGAAGTTTTTGGCTTTATTGTCTGGAGTTTTCTCTTTTACTATATTTGCTCTTTTCTTCCTTTGAATGATTTTCTTGAGACAGAATTTTAGGGAAGGAAGTTCTAAGTCAACGTTTAGAAATACAGTTGTGATTTTCATATGTGTATCTAAATTCTCCTGCGAAAGAATAATAGGGAAAAAATAAATCTGTTTTCTTGTATATCCTGCTAGAATGGAATGGACTCCCTCAGTCAGGATTCCAGGATGAGGTGGTTATTTTCAGCACTTTGAGATCTAGATTTTATAGATAAAATCAGATGAAAACTTTTGGGAATAGGTGAAGACAGGTAAAAATAACAGCTGTGATCATCCATATTGGTTTTTTTTTTTCATTCATTTGCTATAAAATATAGTCTGTTAGTATTATACCCATTTTATCAGTCAGGAAACTGAGTCTCATTGGGATTAAATAACTTTCCAAAGAACTAGTAGTGAGACACAGCTGGAATTTAAGTCTTCTGGACTTAAATTTCTGGAGCACTGTGTCAAGGTAGCCATTTTTGCAAATTCCAATAACTAGACTTTTGTCAAGAAGTTAGAGGTTAAGAGGACCAAGAATAGACTATTTCCTAGTGATATTATCTTGATCCAGTCCCATAAACATTCTGACCTTTAGTTTCTTGACCTGGGAGATGGGGGTGATAATGGGCTGCCCTGGTGGCTGAGACGGTCAAGAATCTGCCTACAATGCAGGAGACACAGATTCGATCCCTGGGTTGGGAAGATCTGCTTCATAATGTCATGAAAAGTAAATGAAGTGATGTATGTATTTGTGTAGTACCTGAACACAGCAACATCTAATGAGTGTTTCTGATACACTCAAGGTCCAGACTCTAAATGCGGGTAGTTAAGTTAGGTTGACTAACCATTAACTGTCATCAATGCTCTATTTCAAGTTGACGTTAGGACTTAGGATATACCTTGGAGATTTTTGCAATTATAGTTTCTATAGCTAGAGTCTGCAAATTTTGCATATGTAATACTTGTCTTCCTTCCGCTCCAATAATATTCTAATTTATTAGAGAACAAATTGACTCTTTGTGGGGCGTTACTGCTTTTATGCTATTGGCGTGTATTGTTCCTGACCACCGTTTCAGTTCTTTATTTGAAGTGCCAACAAGATTTTATTGTTCCCTGTACTTTGCCATCCTGCCTTGTCTATGGCTTCCAGAACTTTGTTGTGTTATGTCAGTCTGTGACTGTGGACTAGACGTGAGTCATAAAAGCAGTATTGTACTGGAGCTGTTCTTCAGCATTTCAGGCTTATTGCTCTATTTTGGACAGTGATATACTTTGTTTTACAGAGTTCCAATGAATGATTGTGTAAACAGATAATGTTGGTAAGATGAGCTTACAAGAACCATTAATTATACTTACACCATGCAGTTGGGGAGAGCTAAGATTTTCAAATGAAAGAAGTAGTCTATTTCTGTGTATAATCTGTGTTTGTGTGGCTTTGTACCTATGATTCAGAAAAAATGTCCCAGATGAAAAGCTATGATGATTTATTTATCAAGCTAACTATATTTGTGTTAACCTTTAATATATTCAGGAACAGAGTGAACTGGATATGTGAAGTATTTTTCTTTTTGAGTTTAGAGTTTTACTGTGATAACTGTCTTTTCTATCATGCACATTTCATTTGTAATTGATTTAGCTGGCTACTTTTAAAAATGTCACATTCAAGTTTGAATTTCCAAGCAAATGAACAACCATTCATTCCTTCCATCATTCATTCCCCTCTTCCTGCCATCATCTTCACGCCCACTACAAGTGCTTTTTATTCCTCCCATTTCATTGGAAAGTTTCAAGATCAAGGTCAACCACTTTCTGTATGTTGACAAAGTTAACAGTCCAGTCTTTGACTTTATATTACTCGACCACTAGGCAACATTACACATGGCTGGTCCTGTCCACCTACTTGAAACATGTTCTTTTCTAGACTTCAACATACCGTTCTTACCTGTGTTTTCTTGTATTTTCACTGTCTTCTCTCAGTCTACTTCCTTGTCTACACAGTCTTTGCTGGTTACCAGACATTTGAATAGCAGTACCCAAGGACTTGCTGTGACTGTCTTCTCTGTTTACACCCACTCCCTAGATGATCTCAACTTCTTTTACAGCTTAAATACCATCTGTTACTGACTCGAAATTCTGTCCAATCTAGTCCTCTCCCTGTGAGCTTGAGTCTTAAGGATGCACAAAGCTACTTAATTCCTCTATTTAACACTACAAATAGAATTTTGTTGTCTCTCCATCAAATTTACTACCCTGTTCTGTCTTATAAGCCTTATGAACTCATTAAGTGATATTACCATTCATATTATTCCTTATACTAAACAAACAGAAATTCAGCCTTAGATAAT
Organism: Ovis aries; assembly: GCF_016772045.2. Lineage (NCBI taxonomy): Eukaryota > Metazoa > Chordata > Mammalia > Artiodactyla > Bovidae > Ovis > Ovis aries. The sequence continues at coordinate 31,716,380 of NC_056075.1, read as the reverse complement.
CTCCTTCCCTATAATAACATAACATGATTATTGACTTACTTAATTTTAAACCTGCTGCTGCTGCTAAGTTGCTTCAGTCGTGTCCAACTCTGTGCGACCCCATAGACAGCAGCCTACCAGGCTCCTCCATCCCTGGGATTCTCCAGGCAAAAACACTGGAGTGAGTTGCCATTTCCTTCTCCAATGTATGAAAGTGAAAATTGAAAGTGAAGTCACTTAGCCGTGTCCAAATCCTAGCGACTCAATGGACTACCAGGCTCCTCCGTCCATGGGATATTCCAGGCAAGAGTACTGGAGTGGGCTGCCACTGCCTTCTCCAATTTTAAATCTACCATCTCACTATTCACTTATTTGTCCCTATTCAATAACCTCAGATATGCAGATGACACCGCCCTTATGGCAGAAAGTGAAGAGGAACTAAAAAGCCTCTTGATGAAAGTGAAAGAGGAGAGTGAAAAAGCTGGCTTAAAGCTTAACATTCAGAAAATGAAGATCATGGCATCTGGTCCCATCACTTCATAGGAAATAGGTGGGGAAACAGCGGAAACAGTGTCAGACTTTATTTTTTTGGGCTCCAAAATCATTGTAGGTGGTGACTGCAGCCATGAAATTAAAAGATGCTTACTCCTTGGAAGAAAAGTTATGACCAATCTAGACAGCATATTCAAAAGCAGAGACATTACTTTGCCAACTAAGGTTTGTCTAGTCAAGGCTATGGTTTTTCCTGTGGTCATGTATGGATGTGAGAGTTGGACTGTAAAGAAGGCTGAGCGCTGAAGAATTGATGCTTTTGCAGTGTGGTGTTGGAGAAGACTCTTGAGAGTCCCTTGGACTGCAAGGAGATCCAACCAGTCCATTCTGAAGGAGATCAGCCCTGGGATTTCTTTGGAAGGACTGATGCTGAAGCTGAAACTCTAGTACTTTGGCCACCTTATAAGAAGAGTTGACTCATTGGAAAAGACTTTGATGCTGGGAGGGATTGGGGGCAGGAGGAGAAGGGGACAACAGAGAATGAGATGGCTGGATGGCATCACCGACACGATGGACGTGAGTCTGAGTGAACTCCGGGAGTTGGTGATGGACAGGGAGGCCTGGCGTGCTGCGATTCATGGGATCGCAAAGAGTCAGACACGACTGAGCGACTAAACTGAACTGAACTGAACTGAATTCATTGTATTTGCTCCATCTTTTCTCATTTTATACCTTATTTTGGATCAATCGGATATTTTTTTGTGATTCAAATTTACCTGTTTTATTGGCTTATTACTATGAAGCCTAGCCTCTTATATTGCTGGCTGCATTTATAGTATATATCTTTAATTGACTTCCCCAATGGCTCAGTGGGTAAAAAAATCTGCCTGAAATGCAGGGGACATAGAAGATGCAGGTTCCTAGGTTTAGGAAGATCCCCTGGAAGAGGAAATGGTGGCAACCCTCTCTAGTATTCTTGCCTGAAATATCCCATGGACAAAGCAGCCTGGCAGTCTATAGTCCAAAGGGTCTCAAAGAATTTGACAGAACTCAATGACTAAGCACCACCTCTCTTTAACTTATCATTTTATTTTCAAGTAATATTGTACCACTTCACCTATACGGTGGGTCATGGCGGAGAGGTCTGACAGATTATGGTCCACTGGAGAAGGGAACAGCAAACCACTTCAGCATTCGTGCCTTGAGAACCCCATGAACAAAGTGAAAAGGCAAAATGATAGGATACTGAAAGAGGTACTCCCCAGGTCAGTAGGTGCCCAATATGCTACTGGAGGTCAGTGGACAAATAACTCCAGAAAGAATGAAGGGTTGAAGCCAAAGCAAAAACAATACCTAGTTGTGGATGTGACTGGTGATAGAAGCAAGGTCCAATGCTGTAAAGAGCAATATTGCATAAGAACCTGGAATGTCAGATCCATGAATCGAGGCAAATTGGAAGTGGTCAAACAGGAGATGGCAAGAGTGAACGTCAACAATCTAGGAATCAACGAACTAAAATGGACTGGAATGGGTGAATTTAACTCAGTATCTACTACTGTGGGCAGGAATCCCTCAGAAGAAATGGAGTAGCCATCATGGTCAACAGAAGAGTCTGAAATGCAGTACTTGGATGCAATCTCAAAAATGCCAGAATGATCTCTGTTCGTTCCCAAGGCAAGCCATTCAATATCACAGTGATCCAAGTCTATGCCCCAACCAGTAACGCTGAAGAAGCTGAAGTTGAACGGTTCTATGAAGACCTACAAGACCTTTTAGAACTAACACCCAAAAAAGATGTCCTTTTCATTATAGGGGACTGGAATGCAAAAGTAGGAAGTCAAGAAACACCTGGAGCAACAGGAAAATTTGGCCTTGGAATACGGAATGAAGCAGGGCAAAGACTAACAGAGTTTTGCCAAGAAAATGCACTGGTCATGGCAAACACCCTCTTCCAACAATGCAAGAGAAGACTCTACACATGGACATCACCAGATGGTCAACACCGAAATCAGATTGATTATATTCTCTGCAGCCAAAGATGGAGAAGCTCTATACAGTCAACAAAAATAAGACAAGGAGCTGACTGTGGCTCAGATCATGAACTCCTTATTACCAAATTCAGACTCAAATTGAAGAAAACAGGGAAAAGCGCTAGACCATTCAGGTATGACCTAAATCAAATCCCTTATGATTTTACAGTGGAAGTGAGAAATAGACTTAAGGGCCTAGATCTGATAGATAGAGTGCCTGATGAACTATGGAATGAGGTTCGTGACATTGTAGAGGAGACAGGGATCAAGACCATCCCCATGGAAAAGAAATGCAAAAGAGCAAAATGGCTGTCTGAGGAGGCCTTACAAATAGCTGTGAAAAGAAGAGAAGTGAAAAGCCAAAGAGAAAAGGAAAGATATAAGCATCTGATGCAGAGTTCCAGAGAATAGCAAGAAGAGATAAGAAAGCCTTCTTCAGCAATCAGTGCAAAGACATAGAGGACAACAACAGAATGGGAAAGACTAGAGATCTCTTCAAAAAAATTAGAGATACCAAGGGAACATTTCATGCAAAGATGGGCTCGATAAAGGACAGAAATGGTCTGGACCTAAGAGAAGCAGAAGATAATAAGAAGAGATGGCAAGAATACACAGAAGAACTGTACTAAAAGGATTTTCATGACCCAGATAATCACGATGGTGTGATCAGTCATCTAGAGGTAGACATCCTGGAATGTGAAGTTAAGTGGGCCTTAGAAAGCATCACTACAAACAAAGCTAGTGGAGGTGATGGAATTCCAGTAGAGCTATTTCAAATCCTGAAAGATGATGCTGTGAAAGTGCTGCACTCAATATGAAAGCAAATTTGGAAAACTCAGCAGCGGCCACAGGACTGGAAAAGGTCAGTTTTCATTCCAATCCCAATAAAAGGCAATGCCAAAGAATGCTCAAAATACCACACAATTGCACTCATCTCACAAGCTAGTAAAGTAATGCTCAAAATTCTCCAAGCCAGGATTCAGCAATACGTGAACTGTGAACTTCCTGATGTTCAAGCTGGTTTTAGAAAAGGCAGAGGAACCAGAGATCAAATTGCCAACATCCGCTGGATCATCGAAAAAGCAAGAGAGTTCCAGAAAAACATCTATTTCTGCTTTATTGACTATGCCAAAGCCTTTGACTGTGTGGATCACAATAAAGTGTGGAAAATCCTGAAAGAGATGGGAATACCAGACCACCTAACCTGCCTCTTGAAAAATCTGTATGCAGGCCAGGAATCAACAGTTAGAACTGGACATGGAACAACAGACTGGTTCCAAATAGGAAAAGGAGTATGTCAAGGCTGTATATTGTCACCCTGCTTATGTAACTTATAGGCAGAGTACATCACGAGAAATGCTGGACTAGAAGAAACACAAGCTGGAATCAAGATTGCTGGGAGAAATATCAATAACCTCAGATATGCAGATGACACCACCCTTATGGCAGAAAGTGAAGAGGAACTAAAAAGCCTCTTGATGAAAGTGAAAGTGGAGAGCGAAAAAGGTGGCTTAAAGCTCAACATTCAGAAAACGAAGATCATGGCATCTGGTCCCATCACTCCTTGGGAAATAAATAGAGGGGGAAACAGTAGAAACAGTGTCAGACTTTATTTCTTGGGGTTCCAAAATCATGGCAGATGGTGACTGCAGCCATGAAATTAAGAGACACTTACTCCTTGGAAGAAAAGTTATGACCAACCTAGACAGCATATTCAAAAGCAGAGACATTACTTCGCTAACTAATGTCCATCTAGTCAAGGCTATGGTTTTTCCAGTAGTCATGTATGGATGTGAGAGTTGGACTGTGAAAAAGGCTGAGAGCCAAAGCATTGATGCTTTTGAACTGTGGTGTTGGAGAAGACTCTTGAGAGTCCCTTGGACTGCAAGGAGATCCAACCAATCCACTCTGAAGGAGATCAGCCCTGGGAATTCTTTGGAAGGAATGATGCTAAAGCTGAAACTCCAGTACTCTGGCCACCTCATGCAAAGAGTTGACTCACTGGCAAAGACTTTGATGCTGGGAGGGATTGGGGGCAGGAGGAGAAGGGTACGACCAAGGATGAGATGGCTGGATGGTATCACTGACTCGATGGACACGACTCTGAGTGAACTCCGGGAGTTGGTGATGGACAGGGAGGCCTGGCATGCTGCGATTCATGGAGTCGCAAGGAGTCGGAGACAACTGAGCATCTGAACTGAACTGAACTCACCTATAAGAACTTCATATTAGTCTACTTACATTTGTCCCTTTCTTGCTTTATGCTCCTGTTGCCACAAATTTTACTCTAACATGTTATGAACTCTATGCTATATTAATATTTCAAGTAAACTATTATTTTTTTTAATAAAAAATCCTATATTTACCCATGTAGTTGCCATTTCTAATGCTCTTTAATCCTTGGTTTTTGTCCAGATTTTCTGTGATATCATTTTCCTTGTGGCTCAAGGACTTTAATATCATTCTTATATATACACCCGCTGGTATTAAATATTTTGATTTTTATGTGTAAAAAAAAAGCCTTTATTTTGACTTTGGTTTTGAAGAATATTTCGCTGGATGTAGAATTCTAGATTGACAGATTGCCCCCCTCCCCATACTTTAAAGATGGCATTCCACTGTCCTCCTAATTATTGCCAAATGGAAATCTGTCATTATTATCTTCATTCCTCTGCAGGTAACATGCATTTTTTTTTGTCTGTATCTTTTAAGATTTTCTATTCATTAATAGTTTTGAGCAATGTAATTATGATGTGCCTAAGTGTAATTTTCTTTTGTATTTCTAATCCTTAGGGTTTGTTGCAGATCTGTGAGTTTATTGTTTTCATCAAAATTAGAAAGTTTTCAGCAAATATTTCTTTAAATATTTGACTTTTTCTTTGGGGGGGCATCCAATTGCATGTGCATTTTAGGTTGCCTGAAATTGTCCCACTGCTCACTCTTGTCCATGGTCCCCCACCCCCCGCCCCAGCATTTTTCCCTTCTGTGTTTCATCTGTATTACTAAATCTTTAAATTCACTCATCTTTTTTTCCCATCGTCTGTGTGCCATTAATTCTATCCAGTGTATTTTTCCCTCAATGTAATATTTATTCTTAGAAATTTATTCCAAATCTCGTATCGTCCAAGTTTCCACTTAATATATTAAATCTTTTCTGTTAACTTTTCCAAACATATGAAATGTTTGTGATGTATTGATTTTTCTTGTTATTATGGGTCATATTTTCTGGCTTCTTTGCCTGTTTGGTGTGCTAGAGAGTATGAATTTTAAGTGATTTAATGCTGAATATTTTTGTGTTACTCTCAATATTCTTGCGCTTGTTCTGGGGTGTACTTAATTTACATGGAAAATTTAGTCCTTTTGAGTTTCCCTTTACAATTTGCTGTCCATGGAATTCTCCAGGCAAGAATTCTGTAATGGGTAGCCCATTCCCTTCTCCTAAGATTTGCTAGCAGAACAGAAATAAAAGTTGTTTCTATGGCTAATTCATCCTGAACCCCGAGGCAAAATTTTTTTAAGTACTCCACCCTATGATTTCTGGGGTTTTCCAGTTTGGCTGCTGAGAACAAGAGCTACTCCCAGCTCTATGGCAACATCAGTTACTATTCCCTCTCCCCTCTGATGGTTCATCTAATTTAGCACTCATGATATGCTGCCTTGTGGAGTAACAACCCCATGATAGTTTGGTCTGAAGTGAAGTCGCTCGGTCGCGTCCACTCTTTGCAACCCCGTGGACTGTAGCCTACCAGGCTCCTCCATCCCTGGGATTCTCCAGGCAGGAATACTGGAATGGGTTGCCATTTCCTTCTCCAAGAGATCTTCCCAACCCAGGGACTGAACCTGGGTCTCCCATATTGCAGGCAACTCCTAACCCCACCCCTGTGGACTTAATTTCAACTCTTGTTACCCAGTTTTATTTTATTTGAAGTAAGTTTCTTGTAGCTAGCACATAGATGGGTGATATTTAATACATTCCGCTTACCTCTGTATTTTTACATATATTAAATATATATTAAATACATACTTTACATATATATTTTTACAATATATTTTCATCATTGATTTTTATAATTAAACTTATTTATTTTTAATTGAAGGATAATTGCTCTACAATATTGTGTTGGTTTCTGCCAAAATCACCATACATCATTTATTTTAAGTTATCAATTAGTATGCTGGAGCTTAGGCCTGCTATCTTATTATGTATTTGTTTTATTTGTCATTCCTGTTTATCTTCTCTCATCCTCCTATGGTTGTTTAAACATCTTCTAGGATTTCATTTTGGTTTATGTATAATGTCATAGAGTATATTGTTTTATATCTTTTTTAAATTTATTGCACATATATGTGTGTGTATATATAAAAATATATGAATTATCACTGCCTCCTAGTAGCCATGTTATTCTATTTCATACAAACTACAGAAACCTCATTTATATATGTTTCCTTACCTACTTTTTAAGTAAAATTTACTTGAGTATTTTCTCCCTGTTTATAATACATCCTGTCAAATGATGTTCTAATTTTTGCTTCAACTATCAGACATGATTTTAAAATCTCATAGTAAGAAAATAGTTTGTCTACCTATATTTTTACTTATTGCATTATTTTTCCTCATTTCTGGGGTTCAGATCCATCTTCTTTTAGCCATTCTTTAAAGATATATCTGCTGACACAAATTCTATCTTCTTTTTCCCTTTCTTTCAGGTTATCTTTCCTGGAGTAGGAAATGGCAACCCACTCCAGTATTCTTGCCTGGAAAATCCAGTGGACAGAGGAACCGCGTGGGCTACAGTCCATGTAGTCACAAATTCTGTCTTCTTTTTCCCATTATTTCAGGTTATCTTTATTGCCTTTTAATTCATGAATGGTATTTTATTAGCCATAGGGTTCAAGGTTGAAAGCTCTCTTTCAGTCCCTTTGGCCTCCAAGATTTTAGATGAGAAATCAGTTGTCTTTTGAATTGGTTTTCCAGTGTACAGAAGGTATCTTTTCTACCCAACTGTTTTCAGTATTTTTTCTTTACCTAGATTTCAGCAGTTTAATTACAATGTGTACAAGCTTGGATTTCTTTGGGTTTATTCTGTTTGGTGTTCACTTAGTTTACTGAACCTATAGGTTTATGCCTCATCCTAAATTTGGGAAATTTTTAGCTTTTAATATTTCAGGTGTTTTTCAGCCTCAATTTTGTTATACCTTCTGGTGTTCCAGTGACATAAAAGTTGGATTTGTATTATTGTTTCACAGATCCATGGAGCACTGTTTATATTTTTTACAATTTCTTTTCTCTTTGCTGTTCAGGTGGGTGATTTCTATCATCCTATTTAGTTTGTTTGGACTGCCTAACAGCACACAATGAGTGACTTAAACAAAAGAAACATGTTGTTTCACATATCTGGGAGGCTAGAATTCTGGAAATGAAAGTGTTGATAGGGTTGGTTCCATTTGAGGACTGTGAGTTTTTCTAGTGCTTTTTTTTCATGTTAGAGTTGCTTGAGAACAAATGGTTGTAGATTTGCATGATTTTTTTTATTGGTGTTTTTCTTTCTTACTTACTTCACTTTGTATAACTGGCTCCAGTTTCATGTCTTAAAAAAGCCTCTGTTTAATTCCCTGTTTGCTCACTTTCCAAAGGACTTGTAATGAGGGAGGAACACTGAACATTTCGAGGCAGCCTATATTTCAAAGGATTTAAGAGGCAAAGGATGTTAAGTTTTCCATATTCCCAGTCACTTGGTAGTGGTCATGGGAATGAAATGAGGATAAAGTGTTACAAAAAGTGATGGGCTTCTGTAGATAAGTACCATCCCTGAAGGCAGTCCATCCCTGGGAGCATGCTTTCTTTGGCCTGCTAACATCCTCACAATCCCACCTGTCCAGGAGCTCAAATATAATATCCAACCATATTGGGTCCGTAACTCTACTACTCAGACACTTAAGAGTTTTCTGAGATGCATTCCTTTCCCTTTCCCTTTTTTTTTTTAAATTTTACTTTATTTCACTTTACAATACTGTATTGGTTTTGCCATACATCAACATGAATCTGCCACAAGTGTACACGTGTTCCCAATCCTGAACCCCCCTCCCACCTCCCTCCCCATACCATCTCTCTGGGTCATCCCAGTGCACCAGCCCCAAGCATCCTGTATCCTGCATCAAACCTAGACTGGCAATTTGTTTCTTATATGATATTATACATATTTCAATGCCATTCTCCCAAATCATCCCACCCTCTCCCTCTCCTGCAGAGTCCAAAAGACTGTTCTATACATCTGTGTCTCTTTTGCTGTCTCACATACAGGGTTATCATTACCATCTTTCTAAATTCCATATATATGTGTTAGTATACTGTACTGGTGTTTTAATGAATGGGCTTCCTTCATGGCTCAGATGGTAAAGAAACTGCCTGCAATGCAGGAGACCCACATTCGATCCCTGGGTCAGGAAGATCCCCTGGAGAAGGAGATGACTACTCACTCCATTATTCTCTTGCCTAGAGAATTGCATGGACAAAGGAGCCTGGCAGGCTATGGGGGTTGCAGAGTTGGACACAACTGAGTGACTAACACTCTCATTCTTTAATGAATAGTTGTTATTGTTGTAGAGTATAAGGTGTCTTTCCCTTCTTCATGAATGAAATACATTAATCATTTTATTAAAATGTAGAAATTTTTCTTGATTAGACAGTGCTGGTGACAAGGCTATTTCTTGTTATTTCAGAGATGTTTAATTTCTTCTAAACCAAATGGAATTATCAACAAGTTCCTGTTCACACTAATCAATGTGAAAAAAAATTTTAAATAAGTCCTAAGGCACTAATTAGGTATAAAATCTCTCCCCTGACAACCCCCAACACAAATGGCTCTTGTTCTTAATTTTAACATCATGGAATTGCTTCATCTGCCACTATTTGGAATCTGATCAGGGAGAATGGAATGTGTTTCAAACGTTATTATTAAAATCACGAGTTTCTAAGATAATAGTTACATGGGTTTCATTTGAAAAAGCAACATGCCAATTTCAAGTGTTATACTTTAATTAGCAAAAATAAAATTTTATATAAAACAATTAACAGACACATGAGTGTTCTTTCTGTGCCTGCATTCTGACGATCTGTGTGAAATGTACATAAGATGAGGTATGTTCCATTGCTCACACCCTGAGTTTGGAGATAAGGAATACACACATGAAATGATTAACTATTCAGGACACTGATCATGAGTAAAGAATAGTTCAGCCGTGACTTCCCTGGCAGTAGTGGTTAAGAACCCACTTTCAATGCAGGGAACATGAGATCGATCTCTGCAGAACTAAGATTCTGCATGCCTCAGGGCAACTAAGCTCATATGCCACCACAAAGACCCCATGTGCTACAACTAAGACCTGGCCCAGCAAAAATAAATAAATACATATATATATATATATATATTTTAAGTCCAGAGAAGAAATTGCCAAGCTGGTTGCCTGGAGTAGTTGAGAAAGACCTTTTTGTTACATTTTTATCATTATTATTTTACTTCGGCTGTACAGTGTCTTCTCCTCAGCTCCTGGACTGTCTAGTTGCTGCCCATGGGCTTAGCTGCCCTATGTCATGTGGGATTCTAGTTCCCAGACCAGGCATCAAACCCCTGTCCTTTGCATTGGAAGGTGGACTCCCAACCACTAGACCACCATGGAAGTCCCAAGAAAGACTTTTAAGAGTAAAAGAAATATGAGCTGGAATTTGCTAGAAAATGAAATTTGGAATAGCATAAGGAAGAGAAGGTACACTCAAAGGGAGAGATAACAGACCAGACCCAGAAGCGAGAAGGAATTTGGTCAGTGTTTACTAAATAGAGAAGACCAACATGTCAGGGAAGGGATGGGGGTTTAGGGAAAAAAGGTAGAGATAGATCACCAGGATAACACTGGTGGGAAACGTCCTGATGTCCTAAAAGAAACTAATAATCATGCTTGTCAATGGGTATGTGAGTTCTTCCAGGATAAGAATTGACTTTTGGATTCAGTATCCCCACACCTGGCCCGCAAAACTTCTGCTGAATGAAGGGATAAATTTAAAGAACAATGGAAAATTTAAGTTTAGTCATTTCTTCATGATCATCATTGTCCTCTTCCACCTCCTCCTTTCTCTTTCCTACATGTTCTATTTCTAACTACATGCAGGCCAACCTTCCCCACGCTTACATTGTACTGTGTGTGCAAAGTTACTGTTAAATAAACCAAGCTCACTCATGTGAGGATTTTGAGTCAAAAGTTTTCTTATACAATTCTAAAGTGAGTTAATATTTTTCTTCCCTATGACTCATTTCCATGGTAATTTTCATTTTGTCTCATTGTTGTATGGAAAATCTTTGCTCTGAAAACCCTGTTCTGAAATAGATTTTTTTTTTAAGGTTATTACTTAGAGTTTTAGGTTCACAGAGAGCTGAGTGGAAAGTACAGAGTGTCCACATATATCCCCTCCCACACACACTCAAAACTTCCCCCACCATCAGTATCCCACATCCGAGTGGGATATATCTATTACAACTGATAAACATTGATCGACATATCATAAACACCCAGAGCCCACTTTGGGTTCAGTCTTGGAGTTGTATGTTCTCTGTGTTATGAGAAATGAACAATGACATGTAGTCTTTATTTTGGAATCATACCAAACACTTTCACTGCCCTAAAAAACCCCTGTGCACCACCAATTCTTTCTTCTCTCCCCAGGCACCTGGCAGCCATTGATCTTTTTTATTGCCTCTGTAATTTTGCCTTTTCCAGAATGTCATATTGTTGGAAGCATACAGGATGTAGCCATTTCACTTAGTAATATGCATTTAAGCTTCTTTCATGTCTTTCTGTGGCTTCCTAGCTCATATCTTCTTAACACTAAATAATATTTCATTGTCAGGCTATACCAAAGTGTATTTATCCATTCACCTTTGAAAACCATTTACTTTCAGGTTTTGATCATTATGAATAAAGCTACTAAAACATAGGTGTAAAGACTTTGGTGTGGACATATTTTCAACTCCTCTGGGTAAATAGAGTGTGATCGCTGGATTGTATAGTATGTTCAGTTTTATAAGAAAACGTCAAACTATCTTCCAAAGTGAAAGTGAAAAGTGAAGTCACTCGGTCGTGTCCGACTCTTCGCAACCCCATGGACTATATCCTACCAGGCTCCTCTGTCCATGGAATTTTCCAGGCAAGAGTACTGGAGTGGGTTGCCATTTCCTTCTCCAGGGGATCTTCCCGACGTAGAGATTGAACCCAGGTCTCCTGCACTGCAGACAGACGCTTTACCCTCTGAGCCATCAGGGATTCCTACCATCAATAAATGCGAATCTTTTTCATAAAAATATTTTAGTATTTAAAAAAACTGAGGGAGGACAGGGAACCCCTTCTTAAAAAAAAATCACTTTTATTTTTTTTTTAATTTTAATTTTTTAATTTTTTAGTTTTTTATTTTTTAAATTTTAAAATCTTTAATTCTTACATGCATTCCCAAACATGAACCCCCCTCCCACCTCCCCTCCCCATAACATCTTTCTGGGTCATCCCCATGCACCAGCCCCAAGCATGCTGCATCCTGCGTCAGACATAGACTGGCGATTCAATTCACATGATAGTATACATGTTAGAATGTCATTCTCCCAAATCATCCCACCCTCTCCCTCTCCCTCTGAGTCCAAAAGTCCGTTATACACATCTGTGTCTCTTTCCCTGTCTTGCATACAGGGTCGTCATTGCCATCTTCCTAAATTCCATATATATGTGTTAGTATACTGTATTGGTGTAAAAAATCACTTTTAAAAGCTAAAAGTTACTTGACATTAAAGACAAGGCATAATTTATCTTCCTGATCTTACAGCCCGCCAAGCACTTGGTGGTTGATTGATGAGTTTTACCTATTTGAATTCTTTTATTTCCTTTGTAGGATTTTTTTTTCCTTAGGCAGTATTGCCATATCAGTTGATTGGCTCAGTGTTCAGTGCTGCTAAGTCATAAATGCCTGTTTGTTTTTCCTTGAGCTATGTTACCTCCTTGCTGGTTCCACCTATCTGAATAAGTAGTTGATTCAGTCAACTTCCACTCAAATTAATTAATTGGAATTTGCTTCAATAAAACATGTATTAGGCAGCAACAGCCAGATCCAGCCATGGACAGGAACCTGAGATGAAAGGAATAATGATAGTTCTCTTAGTTCAGTGTAGAAATAACATAATGCTGTGGAAGATGAAAGCCAGTATCACACCATTATTGATATCAATCATTGTTTTGGAAGTAAATCTAATATTCACTTTTAATTCAAAATAATTGCTTTCAGCAAGTTTATTTTCTACCTAACCACATAGGCTCAGCTTGTTTCATCTTCTGCTGCCATAGGAGCAAATAGATTAATACAGTTGTCTGGGCATGGTGCAAATAATTTCTTTGATGTATTGTTTTTCAATTGAGAATGGAAAATTTGTCAAATTAAAAGGATGAGAATTCGCCCACCAACTTTAAATATTATAATTTTGACACTATGCAATCCATCTATCATTATTTTTAGAGATATTTGGAAATTTTAACCTTGATTCATGGACAAGCAGCCAGAGCTGTGCATAGAGCACTTATGTTTTATTTTCTTTCTCACGGATCTCACGGTAATCAGATGACTTCTCTAGATAAGATGTATTTTAAGCACTATATATAAGTACAAAAAAACGTAGGAGCTTCTCAGCAAAATCTCAGGGGATCTCCAACATACTGGTAAAGCTTTTCCAATTAACTTAGTGGGATAAATAAATACTACTCAAAAGTTCAAGCAAAAATTCAAGCCAAAGGACTTGAAAGAACTACTTCTACACATGCCTATGGATTGAGGAGAGTGCCAAAATCTGGTCCCTGCTTTGTGAATCTTGAAATTAAGTTGAGCAGCCCAGGGTTGTGGAGAAGGAAATGGCAACCCACTCCAGTGTTCTTGCCTGGAGAATCCCAGGGATGGGGGAGCCTGGTGGGCTGCCGTCTATGGGGTCGTACAGAAGTCGGACACGACTGAAGAGACGCAGCAGCAGCAGCAGCAGCAGCAGCAGCAGCAGCAGCAGCAGCAGCAGCAGCCCAGGGTTGAAAGCAAGATCAATCACCCAAGGGCACGAAAACCCTCATGAACTCTTGACATGTCTTCAAAGATAATAACTTGGAGGGAGTGGGGAGGATCAATGTTAAGGCTATTTTTAAGTTATTTAAAAATCAAATGGACCTACTTATAAGACACCTGCAAGACCAGAAACTATATGTGAAGTTATTAAAAGTGCAGAATCAGAGGTTACTCTACCTGAATATGCATCGCAGATTCACCCTTTGTGACCTGTGGGAATTTGGACAACTTACATAGCCTCTCCAAATCTCAGTTGCTTCTTAGAAAGTGGGATGTTTCCTAGACTGAAGAGGATTAAGTGAAAGTGAAATGAAATGCACAGAATGTGTTTAGCATGGTGTCTGACTTACAGCAAGTATTCAACCGAGTTAGTCATGACTAGTACTATTTAAACAGACTCACATTTGTGTGTTGTCCACTATAATTCCATCAGCTTTGTATGATAACACTGATAATCCTTTTCTGACCAGCTGTGGCTAGCAAGTAAAGGTGACCTCAATTAAAATGGGAAAATTAATTCCTGTCTCAGTAAGTGCTGTGTAGTTGATGAGAAATGCCAAAATTCAATATTCAAAAATAAAAATGACAGAGGCAAAAAGAAAAAAAGGTGGGGGAGATTCTTGGTGATGAGAAGGTTGAAGATGTCCAAGGCAGAACCTGAGTGCAGGAGGGGGTGTAAAAAAAGGACAAGGACCAAGACAGTCATCGTCATGGCCTCACTGCTCTCCGTAATCCTTCTCATTCTCTGCCTTCCAGCCACACTGACCTTGTTTCAGTTCTTCACATCCTCATTCCCCAGTTAGGGCTTTTGCACTTTCTTTCCTCCCTTCCCTGGAACAGTCTCCCTACCACTCTTCATCTAACTAATATTCTATCCTCAGTTCAGTTCAGTTCAGTTCAGTCCCTCAGTCGTGTCCGACTCTTTGCGACCCCATGAATCACAGCACACCAGGCCTCCCTGTCCATCACCATCTCCCGGAGTTCACTCAGACTCACGTCCATCAAGTCCGTGATGCCATCCAGCCATCTCATCCTGGGTCGTCCCCTTCTCCTCCTGCCCCAAATTTCTCCCAGCATCAGAGTCTTTTCCAATGAGTCAACTCTTCACATGAGGTGGCCAAAGTACTGGAGCTTCAGTGTTAGCATCATTCCTTCCAAAGAAATCCCAGGGTTGATCTCCTTCAGAATGGACTGGTTGGATCTCCTTGCAGTCCAAGGGACTCTCAAGAGTCTTCTCCTACACCACAGTTCAAAAGCATGAATTCTTCGGTGCTCAGCCTTCTTCACAGTCCAACTCTCACATCCATACATGACCACTGGAAAAACCATAGCCTTGACTAGACGGACTTTAGTCGGCAAAGTAATGTCTCTGCTTTTGAATATACTATCTAGGTTGGTCATAACTTTTCTTCCAAGGAGTAAGTGTCTCTTAATTTCATGGCTGCAATCACCATCTGCAGTGATTTTGGAGCCCCAAAAATAAAGTCTGACACTCTTTCTACTGTTTCCCCATCTATTTCCCATGAAGTGATGGGACCAGATGCCATATCTTCTTTTTCTGAATGTTGAGCTTTAAGCCAACTTTTTCGCTCTCCTCTTTCACTTTCATCAAGAGGCTTTTCAGCTCCTCTTCACTCAGGTATCAGTTAAAACATCACTTTCTTCTAGAAACCTTCCTGATGCCCTAAACTAGGTCAGGTCTCATTGCTGAGTTCTGCCAGAGCACTGGGCACTGACTCTGTCATCCCATGCAGTTGTATCCACTTGCTCAGTTGTTAATATCTGTCTTTTCTGCTCCATGAGCTCCCTGAGAATGGAGACTGTGCTAATGCCTCTGGCAGAGGGCCTAACACATAGGTGTGCTGTGCTTAGTTGCTTAGTTGTGTCTGACTCTTTGCAACCCCACGGACTGCAGGCTGCCAGGCTCTTCTGTCCACGGGGATTCTCCAGGTAAGGATACTGGAATGAGTTGCCTTGCCCTCCTCCAAGGGATCTTCCCAACCCAGAGACTGAACCTGGGTCTCCCACATTGCAGGCGGATTCTTTACCATCTAAGTGGTGTTCAATAATTACAGGTTGACTCATTGGTGAGGACTGGGGAGCTCCAGGTCCTTCCTTATTCTTCTCTATCCCCCTCTTCCCATCTCCGGTGGTGATGGGAACAATCAGAACAATCCTTCTGTTTTGTAGGATAGAGAACAAAGGTCAGTGCCCACACGGCAGAGAATGGATGGGATTTTCCCTTTCTGTGTTTTCTATGCTGTTCTCGCCTACTCATGTCGGAAGACTATCAGTGGCTTCCAGATTGCCCATTTGTGGTTCTGAACCTTTCTCCATTGGATTCCAGCAGCCCTAGAGGCTATGGTAGGAGAAGCTCTTGAGAACTCTGTGGTTAAGGCAGGAAACCAGGGACTTGGGAAATCAATCTCTAAGGATGTTCATTCAACAATCATTTAATAATAATAAAAATAACTGACATCTGTTGAGTGCTTGAGTCATATCACTTAATTTTCACTATGAGCTTATGAAGTAGTTACCATTAATATGCTCTCATACAGTTGAGAAAACCGAGGCACAGTACAGTGAAGCAACTTTGCCAACGCCATGCACATAGGAAGCTGTGAAGCCGTGGTTTGAACGTGAACTCTTAACCAGGTTGCAGTTTTGCATCTCACGGGTCTTCGTATAGGCAACCTTGTACCAAACATGAGATGAGATGCTGAGGATTCCAAAACAACCAAGTCTCAAACTCTGGTCTTTCAGAGCCTCTCCTTAGCTCAGCTGGTAAAGAATCTGCCTGCAATGCAGGAGACCCTGGTTTGATTCCTGGGTCAGAAAGGTTCACTGGAGAAGGGATAGGCTACCCACTCCAGTATCTTGGGCTTCCCTGGTGGCTCAGCTGGTAAAAAATCTGCTTGCAATGCAGAAGACCTAGGTTCGATCCTTGGGTTGGGAAGAGCCCCTGGGGAAGGTAACGGCTACCCACTTCAGTATTCTGGCCTGGAGAATTCCATGGACTGTATAGTCCATGGAGTTGCAAAGAGTCAGACACAATTGAGCAACTTTCACAATTGGATAGGGAGTTCAGGCAAAAATCTTATCAGGCCCTAAACTGAAGATTGAGATGGGATTTATTGCCTAATGGGATGTACAACAGGCCAGCAGAAGGGTATATGTCCTGCTATGGGGGAATGTCACCTGGCAGGCATTTTAAATCCAGTTTGTACCTGCACAGGCAGCCAGGTAAAGGCTTGTGGTACTTGGGCAATTTTGTCTTCTTGGGGCACCAGGAGGAAAATTAATCCTCAGAACTCCAGGAGTCTTTTTTCCTTTGGCCAATTGCCAGCTTCTTCTTGGACAAGAGTGTATTTCTTGACTTAAAAGGGGGAAAAAATGGACCAGCTTTGGAAGCATATGGTGTAATTTTATGTTATTAGACTATTATTAATGTTCACAGGAACAGATCCAAAATGTTTCTCTAGGCCTTTGAATCAAAGAAAAACTATTGTATTAACCTGTTTTGCATTTTCTACTTAAAATTGACTAATTTGTGCAGCTTACAGTTTAACACTTTCAAAAACTCAAGAAAAGGAGATATTATTACCCACATTTTGCTAAATACATTAATGCTGTCCTTCTCTCTTCCTTTCATGAGATTCCAGAAATGTTTTCTACATAACCCTATGGCATATCATGTGATAACAGCAGAATGACTGTAATGCCTTTGCCTTCTCTCAGGGTTCACTAAATACATAAATGGGTCTATGGATGTCCATGATAACCATAAATTTCATAATTTAGAAATTAAAGTTTTTAATTAGATATTGATTGACCAAGCAATATAGAATAGTGAATAGAGCATGAAAAGATATAGGTCTGAGCTCTTGACTGTCACTAGCTACTGAACAAGTATTTATTGAGTATCTGCTATGCACCGAGCACTATGCTAAGCTCTACCAACACAAAATGATACAGGACAACATGGTCCTTGCCTTTTATGGAACTTGCATTCCATACTATGGGAAAAAGCTTAGTATTTTAGAGAACTAAAAAAACTAAACTGGCTGTAATGGAGTGAAAAGGTTGGAAAATAGCACAAGATAAAGTCATAGTAGAAATCTGGAGTGAGAGGTGCTTTTGGCCTTTTTGTTGTTATTTTTTAACTAAAATGGAGTTGAAATAAAATATTAGTTTCAGGTATATATCATAATAATTTGATATTAACATATGTTATGAGATGATCCACCAAGATAATTCTTGTTAGAGTGTATCATCATTTAAAATGATTACACTATTGATTCTGTCCCCTAATCTGTGTGTTATATCCCCATGACTTATTTATTTGATATTGTTAACTGGAAGTTTGTGACTGTTAATCCCTTTCATCTGTTTTGCCCACCTAAATTCCTTTCTTCTCTTGCAACCACAAGTTTGCTCTCTGAATTTATGAATTGGTTTTGTTTTGTGTTTTAATTTCCACATATGAGATGATGCAGTATTTGCCTCTTTGTTATTTCATTTGGTATGACCTCTGAGTTTATCTATGTGGTCACACATGACAAGATTTCATTCTTTTATATTGGCTCAGTAATATCCCATCTCGTGTGTGTAACATATCTTCATTTACTTAACTATGAAATCTTTGGTTGCTTTCATATCTTGGCTATTGTAAATAGTGCTGTAATGAACATAAGCGTGCATATATCTTTTTCAAATTAGTGTTTTTGACTTCTCTGTGTTATTGGCTAGAAGTACAATTGCTAGATTACATGGCTTTTATATGCCAGCAAATTTGGAAAACTCAGCAAGGGCCACAGGACTGGAAAAGGTAAGTTTTCATTCCAATCCCAAAGAAAGGCAATGCCAAAGAACGTTCAAACTACCGCACAATTGCACTCATCTCACACTCTAGTAAAGTAATGCTCAAAATTCTCCAAGCCAGGATTCAGCAATACGTGAACCGTGAACTTCCTGATGTTCAAGCTGGTTTTAGAAAAGGCAGAGGAACAAGAGATCAAACTGCCAACATCTGCTGGATCATGGAAAAGAAAGAGAGTTCCAGAAAAACATCTATTTCTGCTTTATTGACTATGCCAAAGCCTTTGACTGTGTGGATCACAATAAACTGTGGAAAATTCTGAAAGAGATGGGAATACCAGACCACTTAACTTGCCTCTTGAGAAACCTGTATGCAGATCAGGAAGCAACAGTTAGAACTGGACATGGAACAACAGACTGGTTCCAAATAGGAAAAGGAGTATGTCAAGGCTGTATATTGTCACCCTGCTTATTTAACTTAGATGCAGAGTACATCATGAGAAATGCTAGACTGGAAGAAGCACAGGCTGGAATCAAGATTGCTGGGAGAAATATCAATCACCTCAGATATGCAGATGACACCACCCTTTTAGCAGAAAGTGAAGAAGAACTAAAAAGCCTCTTGATGAAAGTGAAAGAAGAGCGTGAAAAAGTTGGCTTAAAGCTCAACATTCAGAAAATGAAGATCGTGGCATCCAGTCCCATCACTTCATGGGAAATAGATGGGGAAACAGTGGAAACAGTGTCAGACTTTATATTTTTGGGCTCCAAAATCACTGCAGATGGTGACTGCAGCCACGAAATTAAAAGACGCTTACTCCTTGGGAGAAAAGTTATGACCAACCTAGATAGCATATTCAAAAGCAGAGACATTACTTTGCCGACTAAGGTCCATCTAGTCAAGGCTATGGTTTTTCCAGTAGTCATGTATGGATGTGAGAGTTGGACTGTGAAGAAAGCTGAGCACCAAAGAATTGATGTTTTGAAATGTGGTGTTGGAGAAGACTCTTGAGAGTCCCTTGGACTGCAAGGAGATCCAACCAGTCCATTCTGAAGGAGATCAGCCCTGGGATTTCTTTGGAAGGAATGATGCTAAAGCTGAAACTCCAGTATTTTGGCCACCTCATGCGAAGAGTTGACTCATTGGAAAAGACTCTGATGCTGGGAGGGATTGGGGGCAAGAGGAAAAGGGGACGACAGAGGATGAGATGGCTGTATGGCATCACTGACTCAATGGACTTGAGTCTAGGGAGGCCTGGTGTACTGCGATTCATGGGGTCACAAAGAGTCGGACATGACTGAGCGACTGAACTGACTGATAGCATTTATATTTTCTCATTTTTGAGGAACCTCTACACTATTTCCATACTGGCTGCACCAGTTTACATTTCCAACACATTGCACAAGATTTCCTTTTTCTCCACATCACTAATACTTGTTATTTGGTGTTTTTTTGATAATAGCCTTGCTGACAGGTATAAGGTAATATCTCATTGTGGTTTTGATTGGTAGTGCCCTTATGATTAGTGATGTTGAACATTTTTTCATGTACTTGTTGGCCATCTGTATGTCTTTTGGAAAAGGTCTATTCAGATCCTCTGCCTATTTATTTTTGCTTCTTTTGCCCTTGCCTGGGGAGACAGATCCCCAAAATATTTCTAAGACCAACTTTAAGGAGCTAATGTGCTATGCTTTCTTCTGGGATTTTTACAGTTTCAGGTCTTATTGCAGTCTTTATTTTTGAGATTATTTTTGCATGTGGTATAAGATCGTGATCCAGATTCACTCTTTGCATGTAGTTCTCTAGTTTTCCCAACACTGTTTATTAGAGAGACTGTCTTTGCCCATTGTATATTCTTGTTTCCTTTGCTGTAGATTGACTGACCCTATATTCCCGAGTTAGTTTCTGGGCTCTCTGTTCTCTTCCTTTAATCTGTGTGTGTCTGTTTCTGCGTCAGTGCCACTGTTTTCACTCCATAACTTTGTAACAGAATTTGAAGTCAGGCAGCATGATATCTCCAGCTTCATTTTTCTTTCTCAAGACGGCATTGGCTACTTAAGGACTTTTGTTCCATACAGATTTTCATACAGATTTTCCAAATTGTTGTTTCAAGGTCTGTGAAAACTGCTATTGGTATGTGTTTGGGATTACATTGAATCTGTATATTGCTTTAGAGAGTATGGACATTTTAACAATATTAATTCTTCCAGTATGTGAGCATGGTATGTCTTCCCATATATTTGTGTCAACTTTAACTTTTTCATCAATGTCTTATAGTTTTCAGAGTACAAGTCTTTCACTTTCTTGATTAAATTTATTCCTAGGTATTTTATTATTTTTGATGCAACAGTAAATGGGATTTTCTTTACTTTCTCTTTCAGATAATTTGTTATTAGTAAATAGAAATGCAACAGATTTCTGTGTATTAATTTTGCACCCTGCAATTTTATTGAGTTCATTTATTTGTTCTAAGTTTTTTGGTGGCATTTTTAGGGTTTCCTATATACGATATCATGCCACTTGCAAATAGTGACAGTTTTAATTCTTCCTTTTCAATTCAGATGCCTTTTACTCTCTGTCTGATTGCTGCAGCTACAACTTGTAATAGTATGGTAAATAAAGGTGACAAGAGTGGGCTTCCTAATCTTGTTCTTAACCTTAGAGGTAAAATTTACCGTTTTCATCATTGAGTATGATGTTGATTGTGGATTTGTTATAAATAGCTTTTATTATGTTGAGATATATTTCCTTTATACTCACTTTGTTGACTTTTTTATCATAAATGTATGTTGAATTTTGTCAAATGCTTTTTCTGCATCTATTGAGATGATCATATGATTTTTTTCCTTCATTTCATTATGTTATCAGCGGTCTCCAACTTCCAGGATCTAATGCCTGATGGTCTGAAGTGGAACTGATATAATAGAAATAAAAGTAATAGAAACAAAGTACACAATAAATGCAATGTGCTTGAATCATTCTCAAACCAACCCTCCCATCCTGGAAAACTGTCTTCCATGAAACTGGTCACTGGTGCCAAAAAGGTTGGGGACCACTGTGGTACATCACAGTGGCTGATTTGTGTGTTTTGAACCATTCCTATGTCTCTGGAATAAATCCCACTTGATCATTTTGTATGATCCTTTTAATGTACTGTTGAATTTGGTATAATATTTTGTTGAGGGTTTTTGCATCTATATTCATCAGGGATATTGACCTGCAATTTTGTTTTTAGTGTCTTTACCTCATTTTGGTATCAATGTTGTGCGGGCCTTGTATAATAAGATTAGAAGCTTTCTTCTAGTTTTTTGAAATAGTTTGAGAAGGATAGGTATGAAGTCTTCTTTAAATGTTTGGTAAAATTCACCTGGGAAGCTATAGGGTCATGTACTTCTGTTTGTTGGGAGTTTTTTGATTATTGATTCAATATCATTACTAGCAATTGATTTATTCAAATATTCTATTTTTTTTGTCTCAGTCTGGAAGCTGATATGTTTCTATGAATTCTGTTTCTTCTAAAAGTCATACAATTCTTTGAAATATAATTATTTGTAGCAGTATCATAAGATCTTTTCTATCTGTAGTATTGCATGTAATTTCTCCATATATCTATGATTTTATCTGGGCCCTTTCTCTTTTTTTAATTGATGAGTTTGTGTCAATTTTGTTTGCTTTTGCAAAGAACCAGCTCTTAGTTTTGCTGATCTTTTCTGTTAATTTATTAGTCTCAATTTCATTTATCTCTACTATTGTCTTTATTATTTGTTTCCTACTACTAACGCTGGGATTTATTTGTTCTTCTTTTTCTAGTTTCTTTAGGTATAATATTAGATTGCTTATTTAAATTTTTTTCTTGATATAGGCCCATATTGCTATAAACTTTCTTCTTATAACTGCTTTTGCTGTGTCTCATCTATTTTGGAATGTGGTATTTCCATTTTCATTTGTCTCAAGGTATTTTTTATTTATTCTTTGATTTCTTTGACACATTGGTTCTTTAGCAGCATGCCATTTGGTCTTCATGTGTTTGTGCTTTTCAGTTTTTTCCTGTGCTTTCTAGTTTCACACCAATGTGGCTAAAAAAAGATACTTGATATGATTTCAATATTTTTACATTTATTGAGACTTGTTTTGTGACCTATCCTGGAGAATGTCCCATATGCACTTGAAAAGAATGTATATTCTGTTTGGTGATTAAATGCTCTGTATATATCTAAGTCACTCTCACCTAACGTATCACTTAAGGCCAGTGTTTTCTTATTTATTTTCTGTCTAGATAATTATCCATTGCTCCAAGTTTAACCAGCCCCAGATGCAACAGTTTTCAGTGTGCTGGTGAGAAAGGTGGGTTCCTTGGGGTAGGAACCACTTGGGTGGGGTGTGGACACCAGTTCAGGCCAAGGTCACCCACCTAGTGTAGCAGGACAGGCCATTTTGGAGGGGCACCACTAGAGGTGGGCAAGTTGGGTAGGACAGGTAAATGCCTGGCAGGAGGAGCAGTGCTAACAAGTAGATGGTGAATATCAGAAATGGTGCTCACCAGTGCCAGGCCAGCTGGATAGTGGGAGAAGAAAAATAATGGTACCTGCCAGTGCTTGAGTCTCCAGAGACGGTTCCAATCCCTGCCCCTTCAGTATTCATCCTAAATCTAGTCAGTGCATCTCCTTGTATGACCAGACACTTTCCAAATTGCTGCTTCTGCCCTGGTACTCAGAGTGAGTCAGTTTGTGTGTAAGCCCTTTAAGAGAAGAGTCCTAGTTTCCCGCAGTCTTCTGGCTCTCCTGAATGTAAGCCCCACTGGGATCTAAAGCCAGATGTTACAGGGATTTGCCTTTCTAGTACAGGTCCCCAGGACTGAGGTGCCCCCTGTGGGGCTCAAACCCTTCACTCGTTAGGAAGGACCTCAACATTTGTGATATCTTTTCTTGCTTAGGGGTCACTATACCAAGAGTGTGGATCCTAACTGCATCTCAGCATCTCTTACCTGCTATGAAGCGTTTTCCCCTATATATCCTTAGCTGTAGAACAGCTATTCTGCTGGTCTTGTTGTTCTCAGATAGAGTTGTTCAATGTGTAGCTGTAATTTTGGTGTGTCTGTGGGAGGAGATGAGCTCAGGATCTTCCTATCCCCATCGTCTTGATCCCTCTCCAAGATTCTATTGAGAGGTGCTTCAACTATGATAAAAACTTTGGCTTCTATTCTATATGTAGTTAGGAAGAAGCTGTCAGTTATATGGATTGTTCCATTTCAGATTCTGCTGGTTTCAAGTAATAGTAATTCATAGGAACTAGCTCAAGGAAAGATGAGACAACAGAGGTGTCTTTTGCAGCTCTGTTAATGATCTTGAATACACTGGTTAAAGTGATCTTGAATAATTTAATTTCCAAACTCTAGTTATAACTAATTATTTAGATAAACATTATGTTTCTTTCAAAATCTTGTAATACCATTTGGGTATTTGGGACAATTCAGTAAGAGGAGGAATAGCTAAAATCTGATTTAGTAACTAGAATATGCCTTTACAAAAATGAGGACAAGAAGTCAATGTTAAAAGAATACAGGAACTTTTTCTTTTGTTGGTGAAAGATATCACTCCCAACAAGTGGATAGCGGTAACTATTATTCTGTTATGGTGAGTGGTTCCAAGAATTGAACTATCTGTTTAGTGATTCATCAAACCCTTTACAAGAACATTTCAGAGATTTGTGTTTTAATGCTCTCATCAAGGCAGAGAAATTGGGAACACAGTTTGTGTAACACAGAACCACCTGGATGTTAAGGGTTCTAGGAAAACTGAGATAAGTGTAATCACTGAGGTAATCAACATAGGTGTTGCTTACTTTGATTGTTTGCTTGTTTATTTGAGTCATCCCTTAGGATTCCAGCATAGTCTAATGGAAGAAATATTGTATAGTAATATATATTACATTGTATATATTACATATATACAGTATCTGTAAATATATATTGTATGGTAAAACTAGGTTCAAAGTTCCACAGCCTCTTTGGGACCTTGATGTGATGACTTAATCTCTTCACTGTAACTCCTGGGAAGTTAAGCATATCTTTCCTATTGTCATGACATTTTGGCTGAGGTCCAGTAGCTGGGACACAAAAAATATGAAATGCTTATGCATATTAAAAATAAAGCCCAGACTATATAGTTGGAATTTGCTAAGAAATTATTTTTTTAAATTAGTAGTTCATCTGCATTTTCCAAGTCTCCTGTAAATGTGTTACATACTTTCATAATTGAAAAAAAAACAAAAATTAAAAAAATTGGTAGTTTATCATCTGCTTTAAATATATATAACAGAATATGCAAGATAAATAGAATTTCTTTGAGAAAGGGGGAGCAGAAGAGTAGTTTTCTCCCCACCTCAAGCCCACTGCTTGTAGAAAAAAATATGTTTCCAAGAGGGAGATTAACCCCTCAGCCCACATAGACGTTGTGGAGATGGGGCCCCAACGTCGCTAGGATACTAGTGTTGGCTGTGGGGAGAGTCTTCGTCCGATATGCCTGTCTCCTCCAGGTGTTCTTGGTGACACTTTCCTAACTGTAGACCGTTGCGGTTCTCTTTCAGGGATCTCCATTTCGCTCCCCTGCTTCATTTTTCTCCATAGCATCCGTCATTGTCTAATATATTCCATAATTTATTAGTTCTTTGGTTAATTGTCTGTCTCACTACTCAAGAATGCAAATTCCCTGCAGACAGGGTCCCTTGTTTCTTTCACTGCTCTCATCTGAGTACTTTGAATGGTGCCTGGCAAGTGGGAGGGGCTCCATACATTCTTGAGGTGAATTAAGTTGTGAGGACCTCCGAGAATCCCTCAGAGTTTGGGTGATGAAGGGAGCCTCTCTCAAGGGGACAAGCCAGTATGAGAGGCTCTGAGGATGGGCAGTGCATAGGGCAGTCAGGACAGGTACGTAGGCTGTGTGTATGCAGAAGGCAGTAACTGGCTTGGGTGGTCACAGAAGGTGTCCCACGAGGACAGCCTCTGGAGTGAGAGTGCAGGCAGAGGGGCCTAGGAGTGGTCAGTGACCAGGAAAAGGGGCATCATAGTACCAGGCTAGATTACAACTACATTTTCCTGTGAGAGCTCCTCCTTGTCCTCTGGCTCCAGCCTTGGAGGAAAGGGAGCTGGTTAATGACCGTGAAAGAGGGTGGAAGAGAAAATGAGGACACAGTGAGAACACTGACCTCACCACTACCTTCCCACTGTGGGTTCCAAGCTTGAGTCCAATGCAAGGTCAGAGCAGGGAATTTAAATCTATTGAGGGAACTATATTCCATATCCTATGATAAACCACAATGGGAAAAATATGAAAAAGGATATATATATATATATGTATATATGTCACTTTGCTGTACAGTAGAAATTAATACGGAGAAGGCAAAGACACTCCACTCCAGTACCCTTGCCTGGAAAATCCCATGGACGGAGGAGCCTGGTAGGCTGCAGTCCATGGGGTTGCTAGGAGTTGGGCATGACTGAGCGACTTCACTTTCACTTTTCACTTTCATGCATTGGAGAAGGAAATGGCAACCCACTCCAATGTTCTTGCCTGGAGAATCCCAGGGACAGAGGAGCTTGGTGGGCTGCTGTCTATGGGGTCGCACAGAGTCGGACACAACTGAAGTGACTTAGCAGCAGAAACTAATACAACACTGCAAATGAGCTAACCTTCAATAATATTATTTTAAAAGAATATCATAACTCTATTGAGAGAACAATAGTTTGATCTTAGAAAACAAGGGATTTGTTGAAAGCCTCCTTACATGAGACTCATTCTATGTGAGGATAACAAGAGAAGATGAGGAATCCACTTGAGATTTTGTTGAAGCTTAATTTGAATGGGCAGGTTTAAAGGACAATGATGAGGAGAAATTTTTTTCTTTCTATTTGTACCCTGTTGAGTCAGCCCTTCCATTGAGCCTGGCATATGTAAAATCACTGAGGTAGGTGTACCTGGCCCAGCACACTGCCAGGCACATAGGAGACCCTCAATACATGTTTGTAGTTAGTTTAATATCCTTCCATGCAAGAGACATCCTCACTTAAGCTTCTAGCTTCAGCCTCATTTCCCTACTCAGCGTGTCTATTTTTCTATACTTATTTGTCTTTTCCATGGAAATTTCTCTGGATCTCCATTAATTCACCCCAGATAGAAACTATAGATTTATCTTCATCTGTAGTCTCACAATTCCTAGTGATGATAATGATGATTTTTAAGATAGCCACAACTACTGAGAACTTATTAAAATACCAGGCACCCTTCCAAACACTTTGCATTCATTATTTTGTGTAATCCTCCCCACAACCCTAAGAGGTCATTAGAGACTGCGAAAATGAGGCTTTTCGGAGTCTCTAAATCATTCAGCTGGTGTCAGATGTGGCATTTGAACACAGCACTAAACAACAAGGAAATCAGCCAGGGCTGCCCTGCATCCTGCCAGGTGACCCTAAACCCTGTTGCAACAGGTGTTCGTCCCCGACTGCACACCTCAGCCAGAGAGTCTTTCTCTGTTGTGAGACCAGGAGGGCTAATTCAGTCCTCAGCACTGTGTTCCTTGCACGGAAATTCTGTTTTGTAATCACATCACATGTCTGCAGGATGAAAAGCAGCTTTCCTGGTTCAGCAGGTAAAATCAATGCTTCCAATAAAAATCCTGAGCCTCAATTATTGAATGCAATGGTCCAAACACAAATGCTTGTTGTCCAGGCAAAGATATTACCAAGAGGCCCTTTTCTGTTTCTAATTAAGCATATTTCCAGACCCTCTGCCCTATTCATCCCACTTGGATGTGTGTTTATATAATGAATCAGCAGGTACCATCCAGTGGCTTTTGTTTAGTTTTTAATTTCTCCACTATCTTATGTTCCCAAGAGGCAGACCAGAACCCTGAGACTGATGACCACCAGGTTGATAACTCCTAGAAGTGCAGATTATGTGATTTAGCTGTTGGTAAATGCAGGGCTTGCTAGAACTCAACACACCTTAGATATGGTATTGTACATATCTCTCTATCGAAACTCTCACTGAGGCGTCTTCCCAGTTAGTGCCATCTGATTTAATGAGGGGCTAGTCAAGAGTGTAATCTCACCCAGGGAATGAGAAAGTACTTCTGGAGAAATATTTTCATGGCTTTTACTGGAGTGATAGCACTTTCTTGCTTAGAGTGCTGCATTCTACCCAGCTGATAAAAAGATTCTGTTTTGATTTTCCAGTTGTGGGCGTGTGGAATTTTATTTGCTCTTCATTTGCATGTGATTCCCTGGAACACAGCTGCAATAATACATGCAATAGGCATATCCTTGGGAAGAATATGAATAACAGTTCAGATTTTTCTCTGCTTATTGTTTGTGGATCTGCTCACATTGTTAGGAAGATTCTGGACCACAGTCTGATTTGGATCTGCCAGTATATGGGACCATATTTTTCAAATTCTTCCTCTGGCCCGGAGCATGGAGATTAGACTGGGTTTCATAAACTACTGCTACTTATCCCTCCCTGCCTGAAACCAGGATACTCATCAGGCAGCAGAAGAGGCCTGGCAATAGATATCCATAGCTTTGGCTGCAAAATGGGGATGGGATGATGTAGCCTTTGCTTTGCTTTGGCTTTTGCGCACACTGCCATGGTGATTAGGAAGAGAAAACTACTAATCCTCTGGAAATGACCCATGCCATGTTTTCCTGTGAACACCCAAGTGATCATGTTCTGAACACGAGTACATTTCAGGGAAAATACTGGGAATTATTCTCTGGCTTTCGACAAACATCTCATCTTAATCCCTTTGAAAATTCCTTTTGGATCTACTCTTCTGAATATTTCATGGTTGTACATATTTCATTAATTTATACTGCCTTTCTGGCATCATTCGTAATGCATTTGTGATATGTACTCTGTTAGGTATCTTGGTTAATGATATCAGGGGCAGACTCAAGGCCTGCTGGAAGGCTGTATTCGATTTGGCTAATGATGAGAGCTACTCTGTGCTGAGACTCTAACCCCGTGAGACACAGGGTAATATAGTGTGTTACATCTGTTGCTTATCACAATCAGGCCAAATGTATATGATCATCCACAACTGTGGAAGAAGAAACTGTGACTCAGATTATGCAAATTCTCATAGCACAGTCATCCACTGGCAAGCTGGCAAAGCTAGAATTCCAGTCACATGTGTCCTTCTAAGTCTTACCATGGAGTTGTGTGTGTGTGCACACTCAGTCATGTCCAATTCTTTGCAACCCCATGGACTGTAGCCCACCAGACTCCTCTCTCCATGAAATTTTCCAGGCAAGAATACTAGAGCAGGTTGCCATTTCCTACTCCAGGGGAACCACGGAATTGCCACCTGTCAAACTCCAGAAAGATTTCTGAATCTCTGAGCCTCAATTTTTCCATCTGTACAAATGGGGAAAGAAGACTTGTGCTGTTTATTTTCCTGAGTAAACACAGAAAGCAATTGAAATGAGGAATCACTTTATAATTTCATGGTACTATATAGACTGGGAGGTATTACTAGAATGGAAGCATCAAAGGCATACATAATCTCCAGGCAGGATAGATTCCAGAATCTTTATAACCACCCAAACAGACACCACCAACAGGCTAACTAAACATTATATCTCCTTCTGCATAGAGTGCTTATACCCTGGCTGAAATGAAATGTTTTTCTTGCATGGCGTAGGAATTAAACATTTTAGAGTTAGTGTTGCTGACTCTGTTGGTGACCTTCTAACTGATTTTCTCCAGAGGTCTTCCTTTCTACATATACAGACAGAGGTCTTTCAGTATTCTACTTGTACACATAAACCAATTTCTCCTTGAACTTTTGTAACAAAAGGTAAGATTAATTTAAAATATTATCCATATCTGCAACACAGGTTAGGGACAGTTTAACATACCCCCTAGCCAAAAAAAAAAAAATAATAATGTCAAAGCAGCTGGTGATTTTCAGACTATTATCATTCAGAAAAGCACTGTTTCTGCCCATCCCCCACTCCATCAGCATCCATAAAACATAAGCGGGCTGCATAATTCTCTCCTTAACTCCCTCACTTCTCTAATCACATTTCCCTTTAACACATTCATCAGGATACTCCGTAGAGCTCTGGGTATCTCTGTGGCCTTTGATTTGCACATTAAACTTTCCAGCTTTTGAATTTTTGAAATAAGTGGTAATGCTAGCAGGGAGGGTGAAGGAGGAAGAGCAGGCATGGCTTCAGCATATACCCCTCACTGGATTTCCGTGGCTGTGTGCTGCTGTCTGAAGCCCCTTCAAACTGATAACAGTAAACAGCCTCAATGAGAACCTACCAGGCGTGAGAGATGGCATGTTTGAGAACAGCGCACTGCCTGGGCTTCCCTGGTGGCGCAGGTGGTAAAGAGTCTGCCTGCAGTGCCAGGGACTCAGGTTCCATCCCTGGGTCTGGAAGATCCCCTAGAGAAGGGAGTGGCAATGCACCTTGGTATTCTTGCCTGGAGAATTCCACGGACAGAGAAGCTGGCAGACTACAGTCCATGGGATCGCCTGAGTGACTAACACTGCTGCCTGGGAGAGAACAGGCGCCTTCCTGGACCCACTTTCTCTGTCTACTTGTCTTGTTACTTTTAGTCTGTGTTGGCCTTGGGGTGTCGCCCTCACATGGCTGATCAAGAAACAACTAATGCAGCAAAGAAAATGGATCATGAAAAAGGAAGATGTAATTTTAATGAAGGAGATATTTTAGAATAATATGTTTTTTTAAAATTAGACCTATTAATTTTAAAAATTAAGATGAAGTGGACAATTTCCTAAAAGAAATGAAATCAGAAAAAAAGATAAGTCAGAAAAAAAGATAACAAAAGATAAATCAGAAAAAAAAGATAAGCCAGAACAAAAGAGAAGTCAGAAAAAAAAAATTAGACAACCTGGTAGACTGATAAATATTAGGAAAATTTATGTGGAGGGTGACTCCAAAGCTCATCTCCAACATTTGCAGTGTTAGTTGCTCAGTCGTGTCTGACTCTTTGTGACCCCATGAATTGTAGCCCACCAGGCACCTCTGTCTATGGAATTCTCCAGGCAAGAATACCAGAGTGGGTAGCCATGTCCTTTTCCAGGGGATCTTCCCAACCCAGTGATCAAACCTGGATCTCCTGCATTGCAGGTGGATTCTTTACTATCTGAGGCAGTGCCCTATTCAAAGAGCTTGGGCACAAAAAGACATCCGTAGTGTGGTCCCTGTACCACGGGGAACTGACGTCACAGGAAACAGTAGATGGTGTGCATGTCCTGACATGAAAGGTGCACCATTGCCTGAAACCATCTCCACGCAAACCCGAGGGTATCAGCATTGATAGTAACAGTAAAATGTTACTGCTAAGACATAACAGCAGTGAAATGGCTGTTATGACCATAGTATCAAGTATCAGCATCAGTTATTGAGCACTTGGCCATGATTTGGGCACTTTGCATACATTATCTTGTTTCATTTATGACACATATTAAGCCTGTGAAAAAGACAATTTTATAGATGGAGAACTGGTGCTGAAAAAGATGAAGGGATTTGCCTCAGATCTTCATGCTCATGGTTAGAAGATCTGCATCTGGGCCCAGACTTGACCTCAACTTGGAGTTTGGGACTGGATGATTGGATTTAGGAGCTGTGTTCATTCTCTTCAAGACCCAAGAAGGCAGAGTAGTGTACACCACGAAAGCTTTGATTTGGGACAGCTGACAGAAAGTGCATTTAATCAGTTTTTGTGACTGAGAAATTTTTCTCTTGATTCCACTGAGGATTGTGATGAATCATATCGCTCATATACCTGGAATATACTATCATTTAAATGTGATTACAATGACATTTTTCACAGGGCACTGGGTAAAATTGTGCTTTTCTTCTCCCTCCAGTGTCAATTAATATAGACTTAATTGCTTTCCTCCAGGTTTCTATTACTAGGCTCTTAGAACTCCTCATCACTGGGAGTATGCAAACCTAAAAGCTTGAGATAGCACATTTCTGTTTTGACTGAATGATAGTTTCATTATTTCATTACTACCGTGTCTCCCAGAAATACAGAGGCTGTATTTCAGTGCCTGCCACCAAGCCCAAAATACAGTAGGTACACAGTAAATGTGGAATGAACGCATGCAGTGCCTCATATGATGCTGAGCTCAATGAATACAACTGACATGTTTTAAGAGTGAGACTGAAGTCCTAAAACAAAAGAGCTGTCTCGGTCCCCATCACCTCATTTGATTTCTTCAAAGATAGAGCCACCTAAGAGAGTGCAGTTAAGTCCCAGCATTGTGGTTGAAGATGTGGGGAAATTGGCTGGGGAGGAATCCTGATAAGAAATGAAGTTCAGTGTTGCCCTTGAAAGACAAAAGAGAGCAAGGAGAGAGTGTTGATTGTTTTTTAGTATTTTGTAGCATTTTTTTTTTAATGGGTTAGCCTCCATGAGACTGTGAAATCCTTAAAGATAGGGATCACGCAGCAAGTGCAATGCATTGCCTTAAGGGTGTACTAAGTAAATGTTTGTTCAAATGACATGAGAATACCCACTCAATATTTTCTGAGCACTCACTCTGGACTGGCCTGGTCTCTGCCATGATCACTGCCACCAAGAAAGGCATTGCCCACAAAGGAGCTAATTGGTACTATGTATTAGAATTGATTGCAAATATTGATGGAACAGTTTTTAGATGGAGCAGAGATTTGGACCAAATGTTTTTAAATTAAATATGGTTAGGAAGTTTTGGAAAATAAGTTGAATAAAGATGCTAAGATGACACACCTCCTACGATTTGGAATGCAAAGTCTAGCATGGCCTTGAGTCTTCGCCCTCCTCCCCTTCTCCTATCGGCTTGTCTTCCTTTTCCTCCCTCCAGGACATCACAGAGACTGATGGGTTGTTAAACATTTGAACTTCTTGGAAAAAGAATCTCAGCGTTTTTAAATGTCTTTTGTTGTTGTTGTTGTTGTTCAAAGAACATAACAGAATTGCAAATGAGCCTATAGAAGCAACAAAATGAGGTACAAGAATGAAATAGGAGAAAAGAATGGAAGGCTCAAGAACAAAGAGTTAGAGACCTTGTCTTCAGCAGAAGGGCCGCTAACAAAACGGAAAGGAAACAAGTGCGAAAGAGCATTGTTCTCTGGTCCTGAATCCCTTCTAAAGGTTTGTTGTTTTGTTTTGTTTTTTTTTTTTCACTTTGTAGAGTACTCTTCCTCTGTAGACTCTCTGTCCATATACACACAGGCACATCACCCTAACCCAGGCCAGATGAAAACCTTTAAAGACCCTGAGTACAGCAAAGATGGCTGTGCATAGCCATGTGATATGGAAATTAAAAATAGTACAAAGTGACAAAACAGTTTTTAAATGTAATTTTCCAGAATATTAAATGCATATGTAAGTCAATATTAAAATATTTTTCTATTTTGAAACTCCTGCCTTTCTGAGACCCTAAGCACATGTTCAATTTGCCAGTTGAGTATTCCTTTGGTTTTCTCTTCTCTGTTCTCCACCCTACTTTCCTACTTTACTTAAAACAAGGCATCCATGCAAATCACCCTATTCCTTTATTTACTGATGGGTTCATCTCATTTCTCTAGCCTACATTTTCTTTCCCTCTTGCCAAAGACAGATGAATTGGGTGCCCTGTGAGTTAGGTTATTGCTTTATTTGAAAGGTATGTTTTATGGCTTCTATCTATAAGCCTTCTCAACTACAAAGATAAATCTCTTTCAGAGTTTTTCGTTTGTTTTTATTTCTTGGAGAATCCTTGGAGCACACACAGAATCAATTTCCTTTGCTTGAGTTCATGTGCATGCATGTGATTGAAACAGATGTAATTTTAGATAAACACCATCTAATAAAGTTCTATGCCATTAGGATATTCATGTGAAAGGAAGTTAATAGGGAGCTGGAGAAGATCAAAGAGCCTTCAGACTGCTATAGGAGTATGACCCTTAGGGAAGGAGAGAGGAGGAGGAGGTGGGATACAAGTGTCTTAAACGGCTCTGCAGTTTAAGCAAAGTGTGGCAAAGTCATGGGCGTCTTTGAGCCAGCGCTGGCAGACAAAGACAGCTCCCTGTCCTACAGGGTGGAGTCTGCCTTAGTATCATCCCCACCTTCAGTCTTTTATAAATGCCACAATGAGTTTCTTTTTTCTATTTTAACTAACTTACTTTAATTGGAGGCTAATTACTTTACAATATTGTGGTGGGTTTTGCCATACATTGACAATGAGTTTCAAAGTGAAACATCCAGAGTGCTCGGAGACCACACTTCCTGGGCATTAGACATGCTTGCTTGACTTCCACAGTCTTCCCTTGTCCCTCAAAGCTGTGCTTCTCCATATAGGCTCAGGGAGCAACTCCTCCATGGTTTTATGGGCCTTTCTTCCCAAGGGAATTTCAGGAGGTAGTTAGCAGGATGAACTATAGACCCCATGGCTGCTGTGTACCTTCGGGCTGCAGTTGGTTCTCATCCTCTCCCTTACCAACTACTCATTCTAAACTCCCGTCATCCTGATCTATAGTCTCAGCAGTTGATTGTGGTTTATCTGATGGTATGATCCAAACCATTATACCCGAACCACCTGAAAACTTGATAGTCACATCCTTCTTGTCTGGGGACATTGCACATGTTGGTCCACAGTTACCAGGCAACACCAGGAGACATCCGCATAGATTACTTGGGTTTGTTATGTATCCTCTCAGCATCCTTTCTGTAAAAGCAACCTTCCTTCCTCCTGCTGATCAGTATCTATTACTCCTGTCTCTTACTGTCTCTTACTCCTGTCTATTACTCCCTGACTCTTCTTTATGTCCTCGTTGCTGAGCACAAAAGTACCCTGGTGACAGCCAGAATTTGTAGTTCACTGGACCCTTCACTCCTTTCTACAGTGCCGCTCTTATAGGACTTCTCCAATCCTGAGAACCCCTAATGGTCACTGTGGTGACATATGCGGGGCCATTTCTGCTTTCATCTTTTGGTTCCTGAACGTGTGTCCTTCCTGTTTTTTTTTTTTTTTGTTAAATAAATGTTCTGTATCCTGAGGGCTTCCCAGGTGGTTCTAGTGGTAAAGAACCTGCCTGCCAATGCAGGAGACAAAGAGATTTGGGTTTGATCCCTGGATCAGGAAGATCCCCTGAAGAAGGGCATCACAACCTATAGCAGTATTCTTGCCTGGAAAATCCCATGGACAGAGGAGCCTGGTGGGCTACAGTCCATAGGGTTGCAAAGAGTCAGACACGACTGAAGTGACTTAGCAGGCACACACATACTGTATCATGAAGGGCACTCCCCATCCTCTCAGACCATTTCTTCTGAGCTGGCATTCCAGTTGTACCTCCTAAAAATCTGCCCCACTGAGTTTTAGTGGTATATGTTCAGTGGATATGATGTGTTGGTGGTATATGATATGTTCAGTGGATCTGAGGGTCATGAGTCCTTTCCTGCATCTCCTTCCATGTAAAATGTGTGCCCTGGTCAGATGCTATGCTATTGAGGATTTTATCTCCGAAGCCCTGGACAGTGATTCTGGCTGAGGCTGTGTGAGCAGGAAAGGCAAACCCATACCTGGGAAAGATCTCTGTCCCTGTGGTGATGAATCACTGAACCTTCCATCTTCCATACAGGTGATGAGGGACTCTCTAGTACACAGAGGCCATCTGGTTCTTACTTTGTCTTTTAGTGGCTTATTAACAGCTCTCCATCTCTCATTATCTTTACTTAGGTTACTGATACAATTTAGAAACAATCAGCCAACCTCCCTATCTTTGAGAGCATTTTTCTCTCCATATTTCAAATGCCTGCACAGTCATACCTGCCCCAGCACTTCCCTGCACTGGGAAATGTTCCCAGCTCATCACAGGTGAAATATTTAGCAATTGTATGATCCTTGTCCCAAGATATATCCATGCCCCACCTACCATTCAGGACAGCACCCTCTTGACCTGCTGGGTAGAGGGCAAGCCAGGACCAAATCCCATTTTAACTCTTGGTGCTCTGTGTGTTAGTATGGGCCCTCTGAGAACCAGATGCCAAGATGATATTAAACATGCAAGAATGTTCTTAAGGGAAAGAGAGAGAAAAATGAAGGGAGGAGTCAGAGAGGACTGGGAGAGCCCTCAGAACCCTGTTCAAAATGTATCTGGATATAGGTAAAAGAGACTTCCTTCAACAGGAAGAGGGGCCAGTCACCAGACCTTTAAGAACTTGTCTTTTGCAGGGAAAAGAAAACAAGGCTAGAAAGATGGAGTGTGGAGAATGGGATGAATGAGGGCTTGATGGAATCATTGACAGGGGATGTTCCTTCCTGAGGTCAGCAGATTCTTAGGAGGGGCTGTTAAGGAGAAGTTGTTCTGTTTCCCAATGCTCAGTTAGTTAATGTTAGTCACTCAGTCATGTTCGACTCTTTGTGACCCCCATGGACTGTCGTCCACAGTCCTCTGTCCATGGGATTTCCCAAATAAGAATACTAGGGTGAGTAGCCATTCCATTCTTCAGGGAATCTTCCTGACCCAAGAACTGAACCCAGGTCTCCTGCATTGTAGGTAGATTCTTTACCGTCTGAGCCACCAGCATTTGTCCAGGTGGGCCAAATTTCAGGATCCTATGGGAAGGAAAAATGCTTCATAAAAGTTGGGTCAAGTTAAGGTAGCAGGCATGACATTCAGATTGGTTAGTAAGGATAAACTGTTCAGCTAACTGTATATGAAACAAGATCTGAGAAGTCTGTGTCTGGTCTTGTCATCGATAAACAAGGCAGTCACCTGTTAAGTCCTGTCTAAGTTATGTTGTTGTTCCGTTGCTCAGTCATGTCCAACTCTTTGTGACCCCATGACGCATGCAAGGCTTCCCTGTCCTTCACCGTTTCCTGGAGTTTGCTCAAACTCATGTCTATTGAGTCAGTGATGCCTTCCAACCATCTCATCCTCTGTCATCCCATTCTCCTCCTGCCTGCTATAGGGCAAGGCTGACTCTTTGCAGTAAGTTGTTTCACAGAACACTAAAGGGTAGGGAGTAGATTTCCTAACTATTGCTGGTTTCTAGGAGCACAGGGCTCAGGTGAGGTTCAGCATTGTCACTGTGATGCAAGTCTGACCCTGGGAGAAGAAGAGAGGGTTGGGGGAAGCATCCTAGATTGTATGCAGGCTAAGGAAGTTTCAACAAAGCAATCAGGGAGTCCTTGAGTCAAAACGAGCCAACAGTGGAGTTTCTCTGCATTTTCCAGGAATGGGTCTGCCCTTGTATTCCACCCACAAACTCTGATATTGGCAGGGAGGATCCTGTGGGAGGTGGGACACATGGAGATGGATTTCAGAGCATAGCAGCTGAGGTCCTTGATCAATTACACTTCCTGTAGAAGAAGGTCTGCCAGGTGCCCACTCATGGTTGCACAGCTGGGATTCTGGATGCTGTTTTATAGTCAGAGATTTTCAAGCCTGGCTTTCCGAAGCCTTCGTTAGTGATGCCTCTTCCTCAAACTGGTCAAATATCTCTGGAAATTGGAAACTGTGAGCTCCTGGTGAACAGACGCAGACTTCCTTAACATTCATAAAGCGCCTCATCACTTGGAATGATTTGCCATGTGTTCCGGCTTTATCCAAAGCAATTGGAGTCACTTGGACTGCAAGGAGATCCAACCAGTCCATTCTAAAGGAGATCAGCCCTGGGATTTCTTTGGAAGGAATGATGCTAAGGCTGAAACTCAAGTACTTTGGCCACCTCATGCAAAGAGTTGACTCATTGGAAAAGAGTCTGATGCTGGGAAGGATTGGGGGCTAGAAGAGAAGGGGACGACAGAGGATGAGATGGCTGGATGGCATCACCGACTCGATGGATGTGAGTTTGAGTGAACTCTGGGAGATGCTGATGGACAGGGAGGCCTGGCATGCTGCAATTCATGGGGTCTCAAAGAGTCGGACATGACTGAGCAGGTGAACTGAACTGAATTGAACTGAGGCAATGTTGGAGAATAATGAATCACTATCAAAATAAATACATTCAGTTCAGGTGGCCAAAGTACTGGAGCTTCAGCTTTAGCATCATTCCTTTCAAAGAAATCCCAGGGTTTATCTCCTTTAGAATGGACTGGTTGGATCTCCTTGCAGTCTAAGGGACTCTCAAGAGTCTTCTCCAACACCACACTGCAAAAGCATCAATTCTTCAGTGCTCAGCCTTCTTCACAGTCCAACTCTCATATCCATGCATGACCACAGGAAAAACATAGCCTTGACTAGACGGACCTTAGTCAGCAAAGTAATGTCTCTGCTTTTGAATATACTATCTAGGTTTGTCATAACTTTTCTTCCAAGGAGTAAGCGTCTTTTAATTTCATGGCGGCAGTCACCATTTGCAGTGATTTGGGAGCCCAAAAAATGAAGTCTGACACTGTTTCTACTATTTCCCCATCTATTTCCCATAAAGTGATGGGACCAGATGCCATGATCTTCGTATTCTGAATGTTGAGCTTTAAGCCAACTTTTTCGCTCTCCACTTTCACTTTTATCAAGAGGCTTTTAGTTCCTCTTCACTTTCTGCCATAAAAGTGGTGTCATCTGCGTATTTGAGGTTATTGATATTTCTCACGGCAATCTTGATTCCAGCTTGTGTTTCTTCCAGTCCAGCGTTTCTCATGATGTACTCTGCATCTAAGTTAAATAAGCAGGGTGACAATATACAGCCTTGAAGTATTCCTTTTCCTATTTGGAACTAGTCGTTGTTCTATGTCCAGTTCTAACTGTTGCTTCCTGACCTGCATACAGATTTCTCAAGAGGCAGTTCAGGTGTCTGGTATTCCCATCTGTTTCAGAATTTTCCACAGTTTATTGTGATCCTCACAGTCAAAGGCTTTGGCATAGTCAATAAAGCAGAAATAGATGTTTTTCTGGAACTCTCTCACATTTTCCATGATCCAGCAGGTGTTGGCAATTTGATCTCTGGTTCCTCTGCCTTTTCTAAAACCAGTTTGAACATCAGGGAGTTCACGGTTCACGTATTGCTGAAGCCTGGCTTGGAGAATTTTGAGCATTACTTTACTAGCATGTGAGATGAGTGCAGTTGTACGGTAGTTTAAGCATTCTTTGGCATTGCCTTTCTTTGGGATTGGAATGAAAACTGACCTTTTCCAGTCCTGTGGCCACTGCTGAGTTTTCCAAATTTGCTGGCATATTGAGTGCTGCACTTTCACAGCATCATCTTTCAGGATTTGAAACAGCTCAACTGGACTTCCATCACCTCCACTAGCTTTGTTCATAGTGATGCTTTCTAAGGCCCACTTGACTTCACATTCCAAGATGTCTGGCTCTAGATGAGTGATCACATGATCATGATTATCTGGGTCGTGAAGATCTTTTTTGTACAGTTCTTCTGTGTATTCTTGCCACCTCTTCTTAATATCTTCTACTTCTGTTAGGTCCATACCATTTCTGTCCTTTATTGAGCCCATCTTTGCATGAAATGTTCCCTTGGTATCTCTAATTTTCTTGATGAGATTTCTAGTCTTTCCCATTCTGTTCTTTTCCTCTATTTCTTTGCATTGATCGCTGAAGAAGGCTTTCTTATCTCTTCTTGCTATTCTTTGGAACTCTGCATTCAGATGCTTATATCTTTCCTTTTCTCCTTTGCTTTTTGCCTGTCTTCTTTTCACAGCTATTTGTAAGGCCTCCCCAGACAGCCATTCTGCTTTTTTGCATTTCTTTTCCATGGGGATGTTCTTGATCCCTGTCTCCCTTACAATGTCATGAACCTCATTCCATGGTTCATCAGGCACCCTGTCTATCAGATCTAGGCCCTTAAATCTATTTCTCACTTCCACTGTGTAATCATAAGGGATTTGATTTAGGTCATACCTGAATGGTCTAGCGGTTTTCCCTACTTTCTTCAATTTGAGTCTGAATTTGGTAATAAGGAGTTCATGATCTGAGCCACAGTCAGCTCCTGGTCTTGTTTTTGTTGACTGTATAGAGCTTCTCCATCTTTGGCTGCAAAGAGTATAATCAATCTGATTTCGGTGTTGACCATCTGGTGATGTCCATGTGTAGAGTCTTCTCTTGTGTTGTTGGAAGAGGGTGTTTGCCCTGACCAGTGCATTTTCTTGGCAAAACTCTATTAGTCTTTGCCTTGCTTCATTCTGCATTCCTAGGCCAAATTTGCCTGTTACTCCAGGTGTTTCTTGACTTCCTACTTTTGCATTCCAGTCCCCTATAATGAAAAGGACATCTTTTTTGAGGTGTTAGTTCTAAAAGTTCTTGTAGGTCTTCATAAAACCATTCAACTTCAGCTTCTTCAGTGTTACTGGTTGGGGCATAGACTTGGATCACTGTGATATTGAATGGTTTGCCTTGGAGACGAACAGAGATCATTCTGTCATTTTTGAGACTGCATCCAAGTACTGCATTTCGGACTCTTTGGTTGACCATGATGGCTACTCCATTTCTTCCGAGGGACTCCTGCCCTCAGTAGTAGATATAATGGTCATCTGAGTTAAATTCACCCATTCCAGTCTATTTTAGTTCACTGATTCCCAGAATGTCGACGTTCACTCTTGCCATCTCTTGTTTGACCACTTCCAATTTGCCTTGATTCATGGACCTGACATTCCAGGTTCCTATGCAAATTGCTCTTTACAGCATCTGATCTTGCTTCTATTACCAGTCACATTCACAAATGGGTATTGTTTTTGTTTTGGCTCCATCCCTTCATTCTTTCTGGAGTTATTTCTCCACTGATCTCCAGTAGCATATTGGGCACCTAATGACCTGGGGAGTTCCTCTTTCTGTATCCTATCATTTTGCCTTTTCATTTTGTTCATGGGGTTCTCAAGGCAAGAATACTGAAGTGGCTTGCCATTCCCTTCTCCAGTGGACCACATTCTTTCAGACCTCTCCATCATGACCCTCCCATCTTGGGTTGCCCGGCAGGCATGGCTTTGTTTTATTGAGTTAGATAAGTCTGTGGTCCTGGTGTGATTAGATTGACTAGTTTTCTGTGAGTATGGTTTCAGTGTGTCTGCCCTCTGATGCCCTCTTGCAACACTTACCATCTTACTTGGGTTTCTCTTACCTTGGCGTGGGATATCTCTTTGCAGCTGCTCCAGCAAAGCACAGCCACTGCTCCTTACCTTGGACAAGGGGTATCTCCTTACTGCCACCGTTCCTGACCTTCAACGTGGGATAGCTCCTCTAGGCCCTCCTGTGCCTGCTCAGCCACCGCTCCTCATTACCAACAAATAGTGCTTTGCAGCAAAGGTCATTCAACCACTGCTCATAGAAGAACACTTTAAATACCTTACAATTTTATTTGTCGATTATACCTCAATAAAGCTGGAAAAAAAAAATTCCAGGAAGCCCAGTGGGACATCTTGTCCACTGTTCTACTGAAAACTAAACAAAACACAGCTACTACTAAATCTGGCTCTTCACCTACATCTGAAAATAACATTTTTTGAAACACATTGTCATCCATTCACCTTTAGTTGCTTTTGCATTGCAGCAGCAGGACTGAGAGAGTGGCATAACTACTGTAAGGCCTGCAAAGCCTGAAATACTCACTGTCTGACCCTTCATAGGAAATATCTGCCTGTCCTTGCTTTAGAGCAAGATCGCAAAGAAATAGACTATCTCATATCCCAACCATGCTTTCTTCTTTTTAAAGTATGTTTACATGTGTTATTTGATTCTCATAATAATTATAAACCACTTGGCCTAACTTGACACTTTTGCATGAATATTTAATGTCGTTGTTTGATCCAGTCCCACGTTGCCCTCCCATTTATCCAGAGTTCTGCCTAAGTCTCAAGGGTTCTTCAGGAAATAGGTGCTGATGCTTTAGGGAGCTTCATTGTGTAAAGCGCTAGCTGCCAAGTTCTAGTTACAATTCACTGTTTTTTCACTATACTTTTAATCTTCATGTTGGGTTCTTCGAAAGTATATCCTAAGACAAGATTTGGGTTTAGACAGCTGAATTGAGAGGTAATCTCAGGAAGCACTGGGAGAGAGTGGGAAAGTGAGTCAGAGACAAAGATAAAGCTTTTGTGATGGTGAACAGTTGTCACTTGGTAAGAGGGACTCAGTCCAGTTCCTTTGAACACTGTCCCAGCACTTCCCTGACATTCCAGTGGTTATGCAGTCCAAATGTAAATGGCATGGGTTGGATCCCTGGTTGGGGAACTAAGATCCTGTGTTCCACAAAATGTGGCCTAAGAACTTTTAAAACTTTAAAAACTGAAAAGACTGTCCCACTGAGAATAAAGAGCCTGAGATATTATTTATCCTCTACGTTCTGGCCCTTGTCATTTGTGAATCGTCCCTGAGACTTTAATTCCCTCTCTGACTTTTTACAGGTGAAGAAAGCCTTCAGCCAGAGTAACACTGGTGCTTGAGGTAGGGAGCCATCAGTCTATACAGAAGTGGTCCATTAAGCTGCAGCTGACGTTCAGGGTGAATCAACAGGGAAGACACTGCACTGGCTTTTGGCATCACTGTTCAGTTTCTTGAGAATCTGATAAGTTCCAAGCATCTCCCTATAAAAGGAGAAAAATTCATGATATAGCTTCATGTTGCTTGCCTTTTAAAATAATTTTTATTTTTTCAATTGGCTTTCTCCTTATAGTCAGCTTCTAACAAATTCTAAATATCTCTCTCTCTCTCATCAGAGCCTTAGAATTGTAGCACCATAGAATTTCAAAGCTAAACTTGGACTTCCCCCAGTTTTATTGTTTTTTCATTAGCAGATGCAGCTAACCTTAAGTTTTACAGCTTCTTTTTTGGTCACAGAAACCCCACTTAGAAAGGGAAATTGATTTAAAATTTGGAGAACATGAAAGTAAAACAGAGTCCACTCTTGAAACAGTGGCTGCATTATGTGGTTACAGATCCTATTGTCTGCCTTGCTCTGGGTGTCGAGCTGTAAGTTATGCAAGGGATTTTGCTGATCAGAGGAAAGAGAAGGGGAGAGAGCAGGTATGAAAATAAACCTCCCCAGTGATTTTAACATCAGGATCTGGACATTTCTTGACCAATACATATAGAGAGTCCTGGAAACTTCCTCACACTGAAAAAAGGAATTAGATGTCCAGTGATGTGTAATGATGTATT
Source organism: Ovis aries (assembly GCF_016772045.2). Taxonomy (NCBI): domain Eukaryota; kingdom Metazoa; phylum Chordata; class Mammalia; order Artiodactyla; family Bovidae; genus Ovis; species Ovis aries. The sequence goes on along the minus strand of NC_056075.1, from coordinate 31,673,820 downwards.
GGGCATGACTGTCAGAGCTCATGATTTATCTACATTCTGTCCTGCAAGGCTGCCTAACTGGTCCCTTTAGCCAACCCGCACCAACCAGAGTCAGTAGATAGAGGAAAGCACACATTCTTGCAAAGGCAGGGACCCCATTGGCTTGATTTATCTCCCAAAGGAGAAAAGGGGTAATTTAAATGGTGGATTTTCCTGTCTTACATGTGTTCCTGTAACATCAATGAATTTAGGTCCCAAGAGGGTTCCTACAGGGTGCAGGCTCTGAAGATCTGAGGTTCAATTTTGTCTTATTTAAGAAGCCCAGGATCCATTTGGTAGATGAAATCAATAAAAAGGGAGGTGCTTTCCACTCTCAGATTGGAAGGTACTGGGGGACAAGATTCATAGTTCCATTTTCAGGAGATTTTTCTTTTTATGAATGTTGAAAAACAGAGCACATATTTTTTTCCTGGCTGCAGAAATTGGATCCATGTTCCTTTAGGTAAAAGGAAAATTGTTTCTCAGTATTTTTTCCTGCCTGAATTATCAAGTATAGCTCCATTGAGCATACTGCATGAGCATAGCTTCTGGGTCACCCAGTAAATGAATCACCATTTATAATGGGAAGTTAAATTACTAAAAAGTCACCAGATTCCCTTTTTAAAATTGAATCGCTTATTTATGTTGTATAAATTATATGCAGTATATGGATAGATTATACTTATGTTACCAAGTAATGGTAGATACATGATTAATAGAACTGTGGAAAATTCTGAAAGAGATGGGAATACAGACCACCTGACCTGCCTCTTGAGAAACCTATATGCAGGTCAGGAAGCAACAGTTAGAACTGGACCTGGAACAATAAACTGGTTCCAAATAGGAAAAGGAGTATGTCAAGGCTGTATATTGTCACCCTGCTTATTTAATTTATATGCAGAGTACATCATGAGAAATACTGGGCTGGAGGAAGCACAAGCTGAAATCAAGATTGCCAGTAGAATAACCTCAGATATGCAGATGACACCACCCTTATGGCAGAAAGTGAAGAGGAACTAAAAAATCCTCTTGATGAAAGTGAAAGAGGAGAGTGAAAAAGTTGACTTAAAGCTCAACATTCAGAAAACGAAGATCATGGCATCTGGTCCCATCACTTCATGGGAAATAGACGGGGAAACAGTGGAAACAGTGGCTGACTTCATTTTAGGGGGCTCCAAATTCACTGCAGATGGTGACTGCAGCCATGAAATTAAAAGACGCTTACTCCTCGGAAGGAAAGTTATGACCAACCTAGACAGCATATTGAAAAGCAGAGACCTTACTTTGCCAACAAAGGTCTGTCTAGTCAAGGCTATGGTTTTTCCAGTGGTCATGTATGGATGTGAGAGTTGGACTGTGAAGAAAGATGAGCACTGAAGGATTGATGCTTTTGAACTGTGATGTTGGAGAAGGCTCTTGAGAGTCCCTTGGACTGCAAGGAGATCTGACCAGTCTATTCTAAAGGAGATCAGTCCTGGGTGTTCATTGGAAGGACTAATGCTAAAGCTGAAACTCTAATACTTTGGTCACCTCATGCGAAGAGTTGACTCATTGGAAAAGGCCCTGATGCTGGGAGGGATTGTGGGCATGAGGAGAAGGGGATGACAGAGGATGAGATGGCTGGATGGCATCACCAACTCGATGGACATGAGTTTGAGTGAACTCTGGGTGTTGGTGATGGACAGGGAGGCCTGGCGTGCTGTGATTCATGGGCTCGCAAAGAGTCAGACATGACTGAGTGACTGGACTGAACTGATGGACACTATTCTGTTCCCAAGTTATTGATGAAGTGAGTAACTGAGACATGGAACAATTAAGTAATTTGTGTGAGATCACGCGACAAACTGGTTGAGCAGTTGGGAAGGAAATCACTCTGTACTTTTAACCACTACACCACAGGCCCTTTGTCTGTTAGAAACTATAAGGGCAACACGCAAGGCTATACTCCATACCATCAACATTTATAATCTACCTGTCACCCAATCAGAAAAGAAATTATCTACCTTTATAAATTACTAAAGTTAAACTCAAAATGGCTTCAGCTGGCTTCCTAATCCCCCTTGAGTGGTGATGGCTGCCTGGCAGGCTGGTGGAAAACTGCTTCCAGTTGTTACAGGAAAGGCCACAGTGGCCAACTCTGCCAATTCCTCACCATAGCCCCTCAGCTCTCAATAGCTTGGTGCTTGTAGATTCCAAATGCAGATGGTTTTTTGTGGCCTCTAGTGCTTGGTAGTTGGTGTGGGCCAGGCAAGAAGGGAAGGCAGGAAGTGCTTGGCCCTTATTACCCCTAGAAACAGAGGAGAATTGACAGGGATTTGGTGCAAGCACCTTCATAGAGGACAACTCTGCAGCCTTCTCTGCGTGCCCTCCCAGAGGGTTCAAGCCTGACCTGGCCACTGAACTAACCTGCTTATGAATGCTCCATGCCTTGGCTGCCTTTGGGCTTCCCAGGTGGCACAGCGGTAAAGAACCTGCTTGCTAATGTGGGAGTTACAGGTTTAATCCCTGGAACAGGAAGATCCCCTGGTGTAGGAAATGGCAACCCCCTTCAGTATTCTTGCCTGGAAAATACCATAGACAGAGGAGCCTAGTGAGTTATAGTCCATGCGGTCACAAATAGTCGAACACAAAATATTGGCTGCCTTCACTTCTCTGCCTGGACTGCCGATTTCCTTTCCCACAATGGGATCAACTCCAGATCAATTTCTTGTACTCTTATCTTCCTCTCACTGTTTGTTTTTTGGAGGAGAAGATATTCTCCTAACCTAAGACAAATATCTTTAGTGGTGCTTGACTTGAACACAAAGCAGAGAAGTGGCTACAGGCCACCAGGTGCCTGCAGTCCTGAATTAGCATCAAGAAGAGAAGTCTTAGGTGCATGGCTGGGCAGCATGATGCTGCTATTTGTAAAATCAGGTGATAATAGCTATGTCACAGGTTTGCCGAAAGATTTACATGACTCTCATACATGGCCTTTCTGGTCAGCAACATCAGATCATGTTTATAAGTCCAGTTGATCCCTCTGTCCACTGACTGACCTGCAGGAAATCTGTCATTGTTCAGTCGCTAAGTTGTGTCCAGCTCTTCACAATTTCATGGACTGCAACACTGCCAGGCTTTCCTGTCCTTCACTATCTCCCGAAATTTGCTCAAACTCATGTCCACTGAGTCAGCAGTGCCATCCAACTATCTCATCCTCTGTTGCCCCCTTCTCCGGCAGGAAGTTGATCCTTCTCAAAAAATGGTCAACAGGCCCAGTCAATCTTGGTAGCTCTAAGTCCTCAGGCCTTCAGGGAAAATTGTTGCCATCATGAGATGGTTAGAACAAACGAAGATGGATTAAGTTATAACGTGTGTTCCAAGTCATCCTAGATGGGAAAATATTAATGATTTTCCAAACGTGAAAGGCAGCTTCTTATTGGCAAAGTATCAATATTTAATTTTCCTGATCAGTCCAGTGACAGAGGGGAAGCAACATACAAAAAGTGCTAAGGAATCCTAGGAGGTGGGGAGACTGGAAAAAGAGGAGAGAGAGAGATTAAGATCTGGCTATCTAGGCTCACTGAGCCTCAGTTTGACCATCTGTAAAACTGAGATAGCATGTGACTCCCAAGGTTGTAGCAAGGAAGAAATGTTAATGCAGTTTCAGACACATGGTATTCGCTCCATGCACGCAAGCTGTATTATTAACATTATTACTATTTGGCTTTTTTCATATTTTTCACGGGGTTCTCAAATCAAGAATACTGAAGTGATTTGCCTTTCCCTCCCCAGTGGACCAAGTTTTGTCAGAACACATTGGAAAAGATGTTGATGCTGAGAAAGACTGAGGGTATGAGGAGAAAGAGACGACAGAGGATGAGATGGTTGGATGGCATCATCAACTCAATGAACACGAATTTGAGCAAACTCCAGGAGATAGTGAAGGACAGGGGAGTCTGGCGTGCTGCAGTCCATGGGGTTGCAAAGAGTTGGATATGACTGAGCGACTGAACACAACTATTTGGCTAAACCTACGTAAGCTAGCCTTCTATCATCCACAGATTGTACTGTAGTTTGCATAAATATATCAGTTTATTTGCATGGACAACTGGAGTCTCTTATGCTCAGGAGCTCACCAACTGCGTCTCACTGCTCTGAAGTTTCCTTAGTTAGGGCTGCAAGATTTACTCCCTAGTGATCCAGTGTGTTTTCTCCAACAAAGGACTCTTGTGAGAAGTCTGTTCATTCCTTACTGCTGCAGGATGACATTGTGTGGAGAGGAGGATGTTTTCAAGGGAATTGGCAGTACCGATTCATCCTCCAGGCCACTGGAAATCAAACTGGTCTTCTTTGCAGAATCTGAGGAGCACCTGTGGTTAATAGGGTTGCTGCGGGCAGAGTAAAGAGGTGAATGTTTGTACCCCTGCTTCCTAGAATTCATTGACTTAAAATGGTTTTCTTGAAGCAAAGAAGATGAAAGAACCTGAGGAGGAGGCTGGAGCTTTTGATGGTCTGCACAGGCCATCCCCTTTCTCTGCTTTTCAGGATGAGGATGGCATATCGTGAGTTGAGCCAGGGAAAGCTTTGCTGCAAAACCATCTGTCACTTGCTGAAGCCACTGCCTCCTGAGAGCTTGCTATGTGTATCACAGAGGTGTAATATCTCTCACAGCACTGCAATTCACAGGGATTTCTTGCAGGATGGTTCTCAGTGGTTTTGTTTTTAAATAACATTTCTATAAATATATACACACATATATATATTTTAAATTATAGTATAATTATTTTCTTTCTGTACTCTCTCTGTCTTTACACAATCAGACACATGCGCGTGCACACACACACACACCTTTTTATAAAATAGAAATATTGGGAAAATAAGAGGAAGAAGTGTCCCAAATCCCATGACTCTAATACTCTAATACAGTAATTTTCAATGTTCACCCTGACACTTTGTGACCTCATGGACTATAGCCCGCCAGGCTCCTCTGCCTGGCGATTCGGGGATTTCCCAGGCAAAAATATTGGCGCGGGTTTCCATTTCCTCTTCCAGGGGATCTTCCTGACCTAGGGATTAAACCCGCATATCTTGTGTCTCCTGCATTGGCAGGTGGGTTATTTACTGCTAGTGCCACCTCGGAAGTCCCAGTGTTCACCAGATCTTTTTTAAAATAAATTTTTATGGTTATAAGCATGATTTCATGTATGCTAACTTTCAGAGAATATTCCATTGTAAAAAGTTGTCATGTTTCCAGACAGGTGGTATAGTTCTTATTCTGTTAGCAACATAATAATCCACGAAGTGGATGTCATCGCAGTTTTCAGCACTGTTCACTAGCACTGGACACTGAAGTTGCTTCCAAATTGCTTGTTATTGTAACTACTGCGGCAATGGGCATCTTTCTCAATGTCATTTTTCTAGCCTTTAGGCTCTTTCTTTGGGAGGGATTTCATCAGTTGGATGATAAGACAGAATGTAGGACTATTTAGAAGGATGGAAACAAAGATGGACTCAGTGAAGGAGGCGGGAACACAGCAGCTGAGAGTGGGGAGTGGGGGCTAGCCTGAGAGTATGGAAGCCCAGAAGTGGAGTTGCTCAGGGTGTCATGTTCAGAGTGGTCACCTTGTCAGATGCTGCTGACCGGAAAGGGAGGAGGACTGAACTGACCATTGGGAATTTCAGATCCTGCAGGAGGCACCAAGGTGGGTGACAGGGAGCTCAGAGCCACGTTCCTACTTTCCTGGAATAGACTCTCTGGTCGGAGACACAGGAGCCCAGAACCACCCAGTGAGCATTTAATGGTGATATGAGCCAAACACCTTGATGGAAAGGCATAGAGTTCTAGGATAGTATATGACAAAAAGAACTGGACCTAAACTTGAAATGCGAAGAACATCCTAGGCAAAAGAGACAGCATATGCAAAGGCCCCGAGGACGGAGAGAGTGACACATTGGAGAACAGGTCAGTGAATCTGAAGCCAGGCAGAGGGCGAGAACTGTCCTAGGCAGGACTAGAGGGGTAGGTGGGGGCCAGACTGCGCACAGGCTCACCGACCCTATTAAGGAGTTTGACCTTTACCCTGGAGAGAGCCAGGGTCAGAAGTGTACTTTGAAAAGATATTGATTATAGTGTGGTAGGTGACAGGAAGGTGGTCTCAGGACACTGTAGTATTCCGATAGTAATCATGGAAGAACCTGTGTAAAGTTAATGCCATGTATACATCCCAAAGACTGAAGCTAAGGTCACTGGTTGCTTCAGTACTATAAGGATCATACAACTGTAGTTACCGGGCAGCGTGGGAGAACTGTGTGCCGAGTGAGGTACTAAGAAAGTGCTACATATGCTCACAATGTTCTTCATTTCATCTCAAACTCTGAAGCAAGCCTTGCAGCTTTTTACCAGCAATTTGCAGCATGTTGATTTGAAGACAGTATTTTTTTCTGTCTTTAAGTTTCCATTTAAGTTCACGAAATTTGGAAACACAAGCCTTATGTAAATTTTTCTCAATTAGGATCCGCTGACTGCAAGGACGTGGTCAGGCTGAACTAATGAAGAGGAATGTTAGGGATGCCCTGGATGAGACAGATAGAGATGCCTGACCACTTTGACTTCTCAAATTTCCTTTTACTTAATATTTCACTTTATATTCAGCAAGAGAAAACCGAACCGAAATATTAGTACTTGGGGTGGAATAATAGACAGAACTTCATCTGTTGCAAATAACTTAAGTCAACAGCACAGTCCATAAGCCAACTGGTTTGGCTCTTAGGTGGATTCAGGAACTCAAATGAGATAGATAGTTGGATAGCATCCCCACTCAATGGACATGAACTTGGACAAACTCTGGGAAATAGTGAGGGACAGGGAGGCCTGGTGCACTGCAGTCCATGGGGTCAGAAAGAGTCGGACATGACTTAGCAACTGAACAACAAAAAGGAGCATAAAGAATGTTGCAATGAGATATGTGTGTTATTTTTCTCAAAAATATTCATTTCACATGAGGTGGCAAATGGAACACATAATGACTACTGCGTTCCCATTAAAAACTTCCGTCCAAAGCGTGTCCCCTTTGCTTTTCCATCCTGCTGCTCAGTCTCTCCGATTCGTGATTCAGCTTCATTGCTCCTCCTGAGACATCAGAATTGGGTCCAAGGCAGAGAAGGGAGTGGCCTCTGATTTAGGAAAGACCTAAACTGGTGTGCTTTTTGTTCTGTTGATCTGAGGGTGGAGTATTTGTTTAGAGTCACCAACTGGATGGTGCATTTACTTTTTCTAGCAGCTTCTTTAGAAAAATCATCAAAGTCCCTCCAAAAGAAACTTCTTCCTTCACTGATTGCATTAGCTGAAACAGCATTTCTCTGCTCACCACTCACAGATCAAGCCTAACAGAAAGTGATAGATGTCAGTTAAGTGGGAGCACCATTACCCTGAGGTTTGTTCTTGCCTTGTCCTTTTTGCGTGCCTGTGTCACCGACTCAGTCATTCTGACCCAAGATAGTTGTGCTGCCGAAACCATTCTTGTTCTTGTTCTGGCTAGTTTGCTGCTACCAAGCAAACTAGAGGTTAAATTGAAGGTAATGGAAGAGATGAGAAATAATCATACCCTTGATGTTCCAGCTTTCGTCTGACTTTTCTTGGTAATTTGCTTGGCTGAGCATTTCATCGCTGGGCGTGAGTAAAATTCTGTCCCAGCTTCTTCTTATCCATCTTCAGGAACATCTGAAGGAAAGCCTTAGTCTTTGCTTTGCTCAAGAAGTGACTTTGCCATCCTGATGTTTTGCAGACTTGCAAGGCAATTACTTTAGATGAAGTAAGGTCTGCTCAAAGTTTGACTAGAAAAGGAAAGGGGAATTGATTAATTGGTCCAGGAGTGTCTCTGCAGCCAAATAAATGGGATGGTCATTTAAAAGCAACCGGCTTGCACCCAGTTTCTCATTCCTTGTGGATCCTTGCCCAGAAAACTACTTTAATTAATGACTGATCTCCCTTTTCCAGATCTTTTCATGTCTTTAAAATACCCTAAGTCCAACTGCTGGAGGCTATGGTTCACTATAGAGGCAAGGAAAAAACCTATCTTTTAAAACCATTCTTTACCCAGAATCACAGGAGAGCATGTGTATAGCATTATACATTTCTTCTTATAAACACGCATCAAGAAGAATGGTGGAGACTGTTTTGTGGAATGTAGGGTGATATGGTCCTAAGCCCATATGAGTTTTGGCCAGACCAATCTAGGTTCAAATTCCCATTCTACAGTTAATGTTTGACAAGGGACAAGCTAGTTTCACAGCTATCTACAACATATTTTTCACTATTTTTTTTGTTAATAAATCTATAAAACCTAGAATATGATAGCTGTTCAACAAGTGTTAGTTATTATACTACCATTATTTTATTTACAAAGTGTATTTGACTGAAGACACACAAAAAAATTCCCAAGTAGCATTACATAATACCTATTATTTTAATGAGGAGGAGTTTCTCTAGCTATCCCATAGACTTCCACTTCCTTGGTGGCTCAGATGGTAAAGAATCTGCCTGCAATGCAGGAGACCTGGGTTTAATCCCTGGATCAGGAAGAGGCCCTGGAGAAGGAAATGGTAACCCAATCTAGTATTTTTGCCTGGAAAATCCCGTGGACAGAGGAATCTGGTGGGCTATAGTCCATGGGATAACAAAGAGTTGGACATGACTGACTAACACTTTCACTTTTCACTTCCATGTCTGAAGTGTAGAATCCCTGGAATTACTTGCTTCCTAGTACCCTCAAAGACCAGGCATAGAAGTGAAAATCTCTTCTGCTTATTTAGCTAGTACTGTCCTTTCTTTCCAGGTCCCTAGAAATTTTTTGACCAATTTAAGATCTTAGCATGAAATCATACATGCAAGAAAACTATGAGTAGTCACTAGATTTCCCTGAAATTCCTTGATCAATAGACACAACCCTTCTCCAGATCACAACATTCTTCAGTCCCCCTGGTGACTCCCCTGGGAGATGAATGGTGGTTGAGATACTGTTTTCTGTTGGTTTTGTTTAAGCTGGAAGACAAGAGGTTGGATCCTCAGCCCCACACTCCTTCAGAGTGTCTGTGTTACCAGAACCTAACAATGGGTACTGGCCAGCACCATAAAGAATCTATCATAAGATTATGTCTGTCTGCCTTTTTGTCATTTGTGTGATCTGTCCAACCAAGGAGCTTTGGGGTGGGAAGGAGGACATAAATGGGTAGCTGTGTTTTCTGAGGGGTCACATGACCTTGGATGGACCTTTGCCCTTGTGAAGACTGTTTTTCTGCCTCAAAAATGGAGATGATAGTAATTTCTTGTTCTCACCTGTCACCATGACCCTGAAATAATCATGGGTGCTTTAATCTTCTCAAACACTGCTTGTATGCTTCTAGCCATTGGTGTCTTTCATGGTAGATTTTCAGATTCAAATAGACTGCCTATTTTATGGATGAGTTTTTCAAAGGTCTCTATGAGGACCAATGATTGCATGTCATTGGAATTTTCTGGTGATCCAGTGGTTAGGACTCAGTACTTTCACTGCTGTGGGCCCAGGTTGATGATTAGGAAACTAAGATCTCGGAAGCAGCATGTTATGGCCAGAAAAAGGCATGTTGAGTTGAAATGAAATCATACAGTTTATTGAGACTCATCTTTCTCTAACACATTGTCTTTGATCTATTGATACTTCAATCATTTCTTGTTCTTTTTTTGAAGGGAAAATGTGCTTTATTTTGGGTGCCAGCAAAGATGGGGGAGAGCAATTGTTTTATCACTCCGTTGTGTCCAGCTCTTGTGACCCCAAGGACTGTAGCCTTCCAGTCTCCTCTGTCCATGGAATTTCCCGGGCAAGAATACTCGAGTGAGTTGCAATTTCATTCTCCAGGGGATCTTCCCAACCCAGGGATCAAACCTGCATCTCCTGCATTACAGGCAGATTCTTTACCACTGAGCCACCAGGGAAGCCCTGTTCAATCATTTCCTGAAAATCATTTTTAACCCACATGCATTTCTTCCTTCTTCTGGCATCCTTTCTCCATTAAGTGCTTAAAATTGTACTTTTGTGCCACTTTTAGTAAAAGATAGTACTTATTGCTGTGGTAATTTCTGTTCGCTTACTTAATTTTGCCAATTAGTTGTTAGCTCCCAGAGAGTATTTTATAGCTACCACTAGGTGGTCCTGGCTAGGTATGCTGAAGGCTAAAAACTTTCATGATATAAAACAGGCTTTGAAGGCTTTATTTAATGGTGCTTTTTCTTTTTTTCTCTTTTATTTTTTCTTCTCAGTCCAAGATAAAGTAGTGAAAGTTTATGTTTTCATGTTATTTATCTTTTATCTCTTACCTTGCTCCAGCTCAAAGACACTCATGATAATTCTACTGAAAGCTGACAGTCTTCAGAATCAGGCAGACTCGGTGTGAAATCTCAGCTCTGACATTTTCTTCCTTTGAAATATTGAGCAAGTTGCTCAACCTCTCAAGAACTAATCATTTCTTCATCTAAGAGCTGTTTTCAAAAAATAAACCAAGCACCAGACATAAAATACATGCATCTTGTAAATGGTCAAGTTATATTGGTTTCTTGTGAAACTTTTCTTGGGGAAAGTTGAAGGTATTTGACTGAATTGATACTTATGGCTTTTGAGGGGTTGCTTAAGACATGAAGATTAAATGACAGAATTTTTTAGTTAGAATTTCTTCAACCTCTAGTTTTACTTACAGAGGATTTATTTTATTTTTTAAAGAAAAGTCCCTTTAGAAAGCTCAAGTATCCCATCCAAGTACTAACCAGGCCCAACCATGCTTAGCTTCTGAGATCAGACAAGATCTGGCACGTTCAGGAGGATGATTTGGGAGAATGGCATTGAAACATGTGTAATATCATATATGAAACGAATTTCCAGCCCAGGTTTGATGCATGATACTGAATTTGGGGGGCTGGTGCACTGGGATGACCCAGAGGGATGGTATGGGGAGGGAGGAGGGAGGGGGTTCAGGATGGGGAGCACGTGTATACCTGTGGCAGATTCATGTTGATATATGGCAAAACCAACACAATATTGTAATTAACCTCCTATTAAAATTAATAAATTTATATTTAAAAAAAGAAAGCTCAAGTATCTTTAGCAGTGATTCTGAAAACTCTGAATTGGATTTTCCTTAAAACATACATGTGTTTAAAATTTGAAAAGAAGGAGAGGCTCTTTGGCAATAATGCGTTTAGAGATTTGATCAAAACCTCAAATATTTTGAAACCTAATGCAACCCATACCTAGATTATTTTTAGCTCTCCAAAGTCCAGTTATTTAATCTCTTAATCAAACTGCTTGAAGTTTCCATTTCAAAATAAATGAAATGATAATAAATAATGAGCCAAAAAAGAAAATACACCCATTTAAGGGAAAAAATGGAAATTTGATGGAAAATGAATGTGCATTTGAATAACATGAAAATACCATCTCCTTTGATTTTTCAGCTCCAAGTAAGTGAAGGATTGAAGTAGGAGCCAGCAAAAGTGCCTTTTGTCAAATTCTTCAGTGTAGAGTTCTTCAGTTGTGTCAAGCAGATTACATTTGTTCAGGGATTAAGGGAGACCTGGAGAATTTAAGGTCTGTTAACCTGACCATGACTGCCTCGACTGGCATAAACTACTCCCAAGAGTCATCCCTTTTTATTCCATGCTGCCATTGTTTCTTCCTTACATGGCCTGATCAGATGGAATCTGGATAGAGTATAGAGCAATTGTGGTTAATTGAATCAGCTAGAGGGTGACTATGGAAAAGCCTATGAGTGTCAGGCCCCAAGTCAGGTTAAGGTGTAATCTCTCATCTGGAGAAGACTGTGTTGCAGAGTGAAAAGTAAAGTTTTAATAGGAGTGAACAGCAAATAGTGGAAATTAACAACTCTTACAAGATCATGGAGAAACCCAGTGCCGTGAAGAGAGCACACACTAGCAATCACAAGAATTGGGTTTTAATCTGAGTTACTGTCATTAATTAGCTCTATGGATTTGATACACTATCTTCCTTTTTTGCTTCTTCCTTTTGCTTTTGCTCCTCTTTCACCCTATCTCAAAAAATGGATAGCCAGAGAAACGAAATGAAAGAGCAGGCAATTGCTAAGAGTTTTCCAAGTGTGTTCTATTTATCCTCTACATAACTTTTTTATTGATGGAAAGAGTCCTGTAGTAGCCTGGGAGAGTCGGTAAAAGTGATATTGAAACTTCTCAAAGGATGGAGTGACAAGAAGGGAAAATTGTACAGGTGTGTCCCTCTAAGATAGAGATAAGCCTTCTCAAGTGGTCAGTTTTGATCCTAGCCAAACAATCACTGCCCTCATAGACATGGTGCAAATGAACTGAAACCCATGAACTAATGCTCCACTAACGGGAAATACAGTATACTGCCTTCCCTTTTGATCCAGGTACTGAATCCGCTGAACTCACTCACTAGACTTAATACTTAGCAGGACACAAGACCGTAGATGGAGATATAATCTGCCCCTCAGGAGTCTTAATTTTTCTGAGGTAAATGATAATCTATTTATCCATAGGGTCCTAATACTTTGTGTTTCTACCTTTTTATAATAAACATACTGAAAAGCACACAAATCATATGTGCATACTTCAGTGAATTTTCATAAAGTGTGCACATCCAGGCAACCAGCACATAGATAAAACGCAGGATATTGCCAGCACCCCCAGAGTTTTCTCAGGTCCCTCCCAATCTCTGACCTCCACCAATATCCTGACTTAACATTAGTCTGTTTGGGAAGTTTCGTATAAATAGAGTCATACGGTATACATTCCCTGGGTCTGCCATCTTCTTCTTATTGTGTTCCTGAAATTCATTCATGTTGTGGCCTTTGGCAGTAGTTTGTTGCAGGTATATATACAGGTTTCTGTTGGCATATACCTTGAAATGGAATTGATGGGCCATAGGGTTCAACCTTGGTAGCTGCTGAACCCCAACCAGTCTCCCAAAGACAGGTTTTAGTGTAAATAAGGAACAATTAGAAATTCCTCATGCCACTGATAGGAGGTAAACTAGTTGCTCTATGTTAACACTTTGTCTTTTCATTTTAGCTCTTCAAGTGGGTACGTCATGGTATTGAGTTGTGATGTTAATTTGTATTTCTCTGAAGACTAAACAAGATATGTGTATTGGCCTTTGGGAATCCTCCTTATTGAAATATCTTGAGGTATCTTTTACTCATCCCTCCCCCATAGGGTTAACTGTATTTTCCTACTTGCTTTGGTGGAGTTTGTAAATATTTTCCTTGGTTGGAAAAATATAATGCAAATATTTTCTTACACTTTCTCCTTTGCCTATTTATACTTTTAATGGTATCTTTTCAAGAACAGATTTCTTAATTTTAATGTAATCAGATTAATCTTTCCTTCCTTTATTATTGGTGCTATTTTATCCAACTTAAAAATTCTTTCCCTAGCCATAGATCATATTATATTCTTTCATATTTTGCTTTTCAATCTGCTCAGGATTGATTTTTGTGTATCACGTAAGGTAACGGTCAGATTTTTTTTTTTTTTTTGGTCCCTTGGGTATATTCAATTGACTTATTAATTCAAAAGGCCATTCTTTCCCCACTACACTGAAGTTTCATGTTTGTCATCATTGTTCTATTTCTGGAGTCTTATTTCAGCCCATTGGTCTAGTTGCCTATGATTATGCCAGTGTATTAATAACCGAAGCTTCATAATAAACAGTGGTACCTATTTTAGAGATTACTATTGGAATATAGTAAAACAATTCATTAAGTGCTTAGCATAAGACCTGGCAGGTTGGGCTTTTGGCTCAGTTAATGTAAACTATTAAATACAAAAATGAAAGGTCATTTGACATCTTACCACACTAGGCCTCTGTGCCCTCCTGTTGGCTATACCATACTACTTCCTCTAAAACATTTCTGATGTTATAGGGTCAACCAAGCAATAAAATGCACATAGGTCATGAAAATTTTCCAAGCATACACCCATTCTGAGACTAGGTCTGTTGTGAGAAAGAGAAAAGAAAATCTATCTACAAAGTACTATAACCTACCTTCTCTTGGCTTCTTGCCCTTCAAGTTTGTGAAGGAAAGAGAAAAATGTTTTTTCATATGACTTCTATCTCCTTAGACTTCAGTGAATTCTTGTCTCATTGAGGCCCTATTTCCTTCAGTACAGAACTGAGATTTCTTGGCTTTTAATTTCCACTATATGTAAATGACAGATACAAGAATCCCCATCAAGAGAGGAGCCTGCAGGTCCCCTGGGGCTCAATTCTCTAGTAACCTAATTATTCCAAGCATCAAATATCTTCCTTCTTCAATTTTACTCACCTGAACAGTGTAAAAACATAAAAGTAAATCATATCTAGAGTGTAGCACATCAGAGTTAAATTGTTTCTTAACTGTTACCAATTTAAGTTTATTACAGGTTCTGATCTGTGGGTGTGGAATGGGGTGGGGGGGGGGGCAACAATGTATGTAGTGCTCAGTTCAGTTCAGTCACTCAGTCCTGACCAACTCTTTGCAACACCATAGACTGCAGCACCCAGGGTTCCCAGTCCATCACCAACTCCCGGAGCTTGCTCAAACTCATGTCCATTGAGTCAGTGACACCATCCAGCCATCTTATCCTCTATTGTCCCCTTGTCCTCCTGCCTTTGATCTTTCCCAGCATCAGCATCTTTTCCAGTGAAGTCAGTTCTTCGAAACAGGTGGGCAAATTATTGGAGTTTCAGCTTCAGCATCAGTCCTTCCAATGAGTATTTAGAATTGATTTCCTTTAGGATGGACTGGTTGGATTTCCTTGCAGTCCAAGGGACTCTCAAGAGTCTTCTTCAACACCACAGTTCAAAAGCATCAATTCTTTGGCACTCAGCTTTCTTTATAGTCCAACTCTCACATCCATACATGACTGCTGGAAAACCATAGCTTTAACTAGATGGACCTTGGTCAGTAAAGAAATGTCTCTGCTTTTTAATATGCTGTTTAGGTTTGTCATAGCTTTTCTTCCAAGGAGCAAGCATCTTTTAATTTCATGGCTGCAATCACCATCTGCAGTGATTTTGAGGCCAAGAAAATAAGGTCTCTCACTACTTCCAGTGTTTCCCCATCTATTTGCCATGAAGTAATGGGATCAGATGCCATGATCTTCCTTTTTTAAATGTTGAGTTTTAAGCCAGTTTTCTAACTCTCTTCTTTGACTTTCATCAAAAGGCTCTTCAGTTCCCCTTCACTTTCTGCCATAAGGGTAGTGTCATCTGCATATCTGAGGTTACTGGTATTTCTCCCAGCAGTCTTGTTTCCAGCTTGTGGTTTATCCAGTCTGGCATTTTGCATGATATACTTTGCATGTAAGTTAAATAAGCAGGGTGACAGTATACAGCCTTGACATATGTCTTTCCCAAATTGGAACTAGTCCATTGTTCCATGACAAGTTTTAACTGTTGCTTCTTGACTTATATACAAATTTCTCAAAGGTCAGTTAAGATGGTCTGGTATTCCCATCACTTTAAGAATTTTCCACAGTTTGATATGATCCACATCGTCAAAGGCTTTAGCATCGTCAATGAAGTAGATGTTTTTCTGGAACTCTATGCTTTTTCTGTGATCCAACAGATGTTGGCAATTTGATCTCTGGTTCCTCTGCCTTTTCTAAATCCAGATTGAACATCTGGAAGTTCTTGATTTACCTACTATTAAAGCCTCTCTTAGAGAATACTGAGCATTACTTTGCTAGTGTGTGAGATGAGCTCAATTGTGTGGTAGTTTGAATATTCCTTGGCATTGCCTTTCTTTGGGACTGGAATGAAACTGACCTTTTCCAGTTATGGGGCCACTGCTGAGTTTTCCAAATTTGCTGGCATATTGAGTGTAGTGCTTTCACAGCATCATCTTTAGGATTTGAAATAGCTTAGCTGGAATTCCATCACTTCCTCTAGCTTTGTTCATAGTGATGCTGCCTAAGGCCCACTTGACTTCACACTACAGGATGTCTGACTGTCTCAGTGAGTGATCACACCACGGTTATCTGGATCATTAAGATCTTTTTTGTGTAGTTCTTCTGTGTATTCTTGCCACTTCTTGTTAATATCTTCTGTTTTTGTTAGGTCTATATCGTTTCTGTCCTTCATTGTGCCCATCTTGCGTGAAATGTTCCCTTGGTATCTCTAATTTTCTTGAAGAGATCTCCAATCTTCCCCATTCTATTGTTTTTCTCTGTTTCTTTGTATCGATCACTTAGGAAAGCTTTCTTATCTCTCCTTGCTATCCAATGGAACTCTACATTCAGATGGGTATATTTTTACTTTTCTCTTTGCCTTCAGCTTCTCTTCTTTTCTCAACTATTTGTAAGGTCTCCTCAGACAACCATATTGCCTCTTTGCTTTTCTTTTTCTTGGGAGCAATTTTGATCATGGCCTCCTGTACAATGTTATGAACCTCCATCCATAGTAGACAGATACTCTGTCTATCAGATCTAACCCTTTGAATCTATTTGTCACTTCCACTGTATAATCATAAGGGACTTGATTTAGGTCATATGTGAATGGTCTAGTGGTTTTCCCTACTTTCTTCAATTATATCTGAATTTTCCAATAAGAAGTTCATGATCTGAGCCACAGTCAGCTCCTGGTCTTGTTTTTGCTGACTGTATAGAGCCTCTCCATTTTAAGCTGCAGAGAGTATAATCATCTGATTTTGGTATTGACCATCTGGTGATGTCCATGTGTAGAGTCTTCTCTTGTGTTGTTGGAAGAGGGTGTTTGCTATGACCAGTGCATTCTCTTGGCAAAACACTGTTAGCCTTTGTCCTGTTTCATTCTGTACTCTAAGGCCAAACTTGCCTGTTTCTCCAGGCATCTCTTCACTTCCTCCTTTTGCATTCCAGTCCCTGTGATGAAAAGGACATCTTTTTTTGGTGTTAGTTCTAGAAGGTCTTGTAGGTCATCATGGAACCATTCAACCTCAGCTTCTTCAGCATTAGTGTTGGGGCATAGACTTGGATTATTGTGATATTGAATGGTTTGCCTTAGAAATGAACAGAGATCATTCTGTCATTTTTGAGATTTCTCCCAAGTACTCTATTTTGGACTCTTTTGTTGATTATGAGGGCTACTACATTTCTTCTAAAGGATTCTTGCCCACAGTGGTAGATATAATGGTCATCTGAATTAAATCCACCCTTTCTGGTCCATTTTAGTTCACTGATTCCTAAAATTTCAGTGTTCACTCTTGCCATCTCCTGTTTGGCCACTTATAATTTACCTTGATTCATGGACCTAACATTTCAGGCTCCTATGCAGTGTTGTTCTTTACAGTCTCAGACTTTACTTTAATCACCAGGCAAATCTACAGCTCAGTGTTGTTTTTGCTTTGGCTCAGCCTCTTCATTCTTTCCAGAGCTATTTCTCCCCTCTTCTCCAGTAGCATATTGGGCACCTACTGCCCTGGGGAGTTCATCTTTTAGTGTCATGTATTTTTGCCTTTTCATACTGTTCATGGGGTTCTCAAGGCAAGAACACTGAAGTGGTTTGCCATTCCTTTCCCCAGTGGACCACATTTTGTCAGAACTCTCCACCACGACCTACCCGTCTTGGGTGGCCCTGCACAGCATGGCTCACAGGTTCATTGAGTTAGACAAGGCTGTGATCCCAGCGATCAGTTTGGTTTGTTTGTGCTTAGTCACTCAGTCATGTCTGACTCTTTGCGACCCCATGAACTGTAGCCCACCAGGCTCCCCTGTGCATGAGAATTCTCCAGATAAGAATACTGGAATGGGTTGCCATGCCCTCCTCCAGGGGATCTTCCCAACCCAGGGATTAAACCCAGGTCTCCTGCATTGCAGGCAGTTTCTTTACTATCTGAGCTACTAAGGAAGCCCAAGAATCCTGGAGTGGGTAGCCTTTCTCTTCTCCAGGGGTTCCTCCTGACCCAGGAATCAAACTGGGGTCTCCTTTATTGCAAGCACATTCTTAACAAGCTGGTTAGTTTTCTGTAATTGTTGTTTCCATTGTGCCTGCCCTCAGATGGATAAGGATAAGAGGTTTATGGAAGGCTCCTGATGGGTGTGACTGGCTGTGGGGGAATCTGGGTCTTGCTCTGATGGGCAGAGCCATGCTCAGTAAAGTTTTATTCCAATTTTCAGTTGATGGGTAGGGCTGTGTTCCCTCCCTGTAGTTTGGCCTGATGCCAAACTATGGTAGGGGTAATGGTCATAATGGCAACCTCCTTCAAAAGGACACATGCCAGGACTGTTGTTTTCAGTGCCCCTGACCCTACAGCAGGCCACTGTCAACCCATGCCTCTGCTAGAGACTCCTGGACACCCACAGGTAAGTCTGGGTCAGTCTCTTGTAGGGTCACAGATCCTTTCTCCTGGGTTCTGGTGTGCACAAGGTTTTGTTTGTGCCCTCTAAGAATCTGTTTCCCCAGTCCTGTGGAAGTTCTGTAATCAAACCCCACTGGCCTTCAAAGTCAAACTCCCTGGGTGTTCTCAGTCCCTTTGCTGGACCCCAGGTTGGCAAATATGTTGTGGGCCCTGGAACTTTTGCAACAGTGTGAGACCTTCTTTGGTATAGCTGTTTTTCAGTTTGTGGGTCATCTGCTCATTGGCTCTATGGTGGGGTTAATAGTGACTTCTTCCAAGAAGACTTATGCCACACAACACGCCTCCCAGGTCTGCTGCAGCCAGAGCCCCTGTCCCCATGGCCAGCCACTGCTGACCTTTGCCTCCGTAGGAGGCACTCAAATACCCAAAGGCATGTCTGGCAGGTCTGGTTCAGTCTCTTGCGGGGTCCCTGGGTACTCGTGCGCACAAGGTTTTATTTGAGCCCTCCAAGTGTCTCTGGTGGGTATGGGGTTTGATTCTAAATGCAATTTCACCCCTCCTACCATCTTGTTGGGGCCTCTCCTTTACCCTTGAACATGGAGTATCTCTTTTTGGTGGGACCCAGCACTCTCCTATCGATGGCTGTTCGGCAGTTAGTCGCAGTTTTGGAGTTCTCACAGAAGATATGTCCTTCCACTCCACCATCTTGTCTAGTTCTATGCATGTAGTATGTGTCTGTGTAATGCATATGTAATATATGTTTGTGTCTATAAGGATATATATGTATATCTATAACTTTGCTGAATATTTGACTTCTATGAACTTGAAAATCAGCGGAGTAATGTCTCAAAATCAATCACTTTACCCAGTAACTTCACTCAGAAGGTCCAGTTCATCTATTTTCTGTTCACTTGCTGGATCTGTGGAGGTTATAGCAAAGAGCAAAATCCATATCCTCTCTCCTTGTCAAAATTTAAAAAAATAATAAAAAATTTAATTGATTTCTTTCCAATTTGATGCCTATATTCGATACACATATACAAATGAATTATACAGACTGTAGAAAATGTCTTAGTGAAAAGAAAAATGGTAACTCAAGTTGGATTTCCTATCAGAGACCATGTTCTTTGAACAGCAAACATGGGGCCTGTTATAACCTGTCATAACCTTGACTCACTTTGGCCTGAGTTGTAAGTGAACTTGACCAACTGTCAAGGGCTTTAGACACAATGCAATGTTAATGCAGACTAACTAAGATTTTGCTTTACAATCCAGGTAAGGTAAGAGGTTGCAAATTAGCCCTGCTAATGACTAGCACAGGCAGGTCAAATATCACCCCCAATCTAGACAATGACAAATCTGACTAGAGATTTCTCAATTCCAGACTTTCCTTTAAACCAAAACATATAATATGTGGACTCTTGTGATTGGTTTCTTTCATTTAGCATGTTTTGAAGGTTCATTCAAGTTTAGCATACATCAGTACTTCATTCCTTTCTATTACTTAATAATATTGCAGTACATAGATACTCCATGTTGTTTGTCCATCCATCCACAGACAGATATTGGCATTGTGTCCACCTTTGGCTGTTATGAGTAATGCTGCACTAAACATTCAAGTACAAGTTTTTGTGTGGGCATACGTTTTCATTTCTCTTGGACATATAACTAGGAGTTGGATCAGTGGGTCACGTGGTAGTGGTGGTGGTGGTGGTGGTGGTGGTGGTGGTTGTTCAGTGGTATCTGACTCTTTGCAACCCAACAGCAGCCCTCCAGGCGCCTCTGTCCTCCAGTATCTCCTGGTTACTCAAATTCATGTCCACAGAGTCAATGATGCTATCTAACCATCTCTTCCTCTGCCACCCCTTTCTCCTTTTGCCTTCAATCTTTCCCAGTATAAGGGTCTTTTTAATGGGTGGGCTCTTCGCATCAGGTTACTCTACATTTAATCATTTGCTGGACTGTTTTCCAAAGTCACTGAACTATCTTACAATGCCAGAGGTTTACTATTAAAAAGATCTCAGAAAGCATTTCTCTTTCAAACCTATAAAAAACATAAAACCCAATGTAGCTGACAATATACAGCCTTGACGTACTTCTTTTCCTATTTGGAACCAGTCTGTTGTTCCATGTTGTTCTAACTGTTGGCTTCCTTACCTGTATACAGGTTTCTCAGAGGTAGGTCAGGTGGTCTGATATTTCCATCTATTTCAGAATTTTCCACAGTTTATTGTGATCCACACAGTCAAAGGCTTTGGCATAGTCAATAAAGCAGAAATAGATGTTTTTCTGGAACCCCTTTGCTTTTTTCATGATCCAGCAGATGTTGGCAATTTGATCTCTGGTTCCTCTGCCTTTTCTAAAACCAGCTTGAACATCTGGAAGTTCACAGTTCACCTACTGCTGAAGCCTGGCTTGGAGAATTTTGAGCATTACTTTACTAGCGTGTGAGATGAGTGCAATTGTGTGGTAGTTTCAGCATTCTTTGGCATTGCCTTTCTTTGTGATCATCATCATGAGAAACAACATGAGAAATGCTGGGCTGGAGGACGCACAAGCTGGAATCAAGATTGCTGGGAGAAATATCAATAACCTCAGATATGCAGATGACACCACCATTATGGCAAAAAGTGAAGAAGAACTAAAGAGCCTCTTGATGAAAGTGAAAGAGGAAGGTGAAAAATTTGGCTTAAAAAAAAGCTCAACATTCAGAAAAATAAGATCATGGCAACTGGTCCCATAACTTCATAGGAAATAGATGGGGAAACAGTGAAAACAGTGGCTGACTTTATTTTTCTGGGCTCCAAAATGACTGCGGATGGTGATTGCAGCCATGAAATTAAAAGATGCTTACTCCTTAGAAGGAAAGTTATGATCAACCCAGACAGCACATTAAAAAGCAGGACATTACTTTGCCAACAAAGGTCCATCTAGTCAAGGCTATGGTTTTTCCAGTATGGATGGAAAATGATATGGTCATGTATGGATGTGAGAGTTGGACTATAAAGAAAGCTGAGTGATGAAGAATTGATGCTTTTGAACTGTGGTGTTGGAGAAGACTCTTGAGAGTCCCTTGGACTGCAAGGAAATCCAACCAGTCCATCCTAAAGGAGATCAGTCCTGGGTGTCCTTTGGAAGAACTGATGTCGAGGCTGAAACTCCAATACTTTGGCTACCTCATGCGAAGAACTGATTCATTGGAAAAGACCCTGATCCTGGGAAAGATTGAGGGCAGGAGGAGAAGGGAATGACAGAGGATGAGATGGTTGGATGGCATCCTCGACTCGACGGACACGGATTTGAGTGAACTCCGGGAGTTGGTGATGGACAGGGAGGCCTGGCATGCTGTGGTTCATGGGGTCACATAGAGTCGGACACGACTGAGCGTCTGAACAGAACTGAATGTAGCTGAAATACGCTCTGAAGCTTAGAATCAGCCAATCACCATATAAATATTATACCTATGAGGAAAGATAAACTGAGAGACAAAGGGCTGGCACATTGACTTTTGGAATATAGCCTATCTTTCACTGGGGACTCCCTGTCTAACAGTGATATACTTTCCCCAAAACACCATCTGAGGAAAGCACTCAAGGTTGAAATTAGCTCAGAATGTTCCTGAACAAATGAATTTTAGGACATGAACTCCCCATTTCATATGGGCCTTGGCAGGGAGGAAGCTAACATCTTTTTCAGAGAAATAAACCTTTGAGATGAATTGGGGAAACTCTGGGCAAAATGTTGGCCCCATTACTTCCACATCCACTCAGCATTTTTGGAAGTGTGCTTTGGAAGCATTATTTCCTTTGTGTGTAAAGGAAGTAATTAAATGTAAAAAGTGTGCAGTGGAAAGAAGGTCCAATACAGAATATTTCCAGCAGGAGGGACCATTACAGCTCAAATTGAGGCTACAACCCTTTCAATAATCTATGCTCTTTCTGTCTGACCGAGAGGAGAGAAGTGCCTTACTTTTTCAAGGGACAAGCAAAGGAAGGTTTTGAGATCAAAGGTATTTGTATTGTGCTTGTTTCTCTTTTTACACTTAAAAAAAAATCCACAATAATTTGTTCTAGGGTATTTTCATGTCCTACAAAAAGATAAATGAATTATTCCTTTTTTTCTATAAATCATCATCTCCAAAGATAAGAAAATTGGTTTCCCTCCTATTTCTTGTTTGGGTTAGAGATGCAAATGCGATAAATTATTTGAGTCTTTTTTTTTTCCCTTTTGTGTGAAGAGCAAATTATGCTCCCAATAAACATCTTTTCACTATTCCTTCAGACTGATTAGAAGTGAAATGCTGCAAGGGAGAGATTTACTCCCATTGCTCTATTAAGTATAATTTCACTGTTCTCTGAAGCAATTGTTTCTGTCATATTTCTTGAAGAAGCAAGTTGAAAATTGACTCTGTAAAAAAATATGGAAACCTTTGCAGATGTCAAGAATTGGATTTCTTCTACCTATTCTAAACAGATACATTTTAAAGGATGTATTGTCTCACTGTCTAACACCTTCAAGTCTTTTAGTGCAGAAATCTGCATTTGCAGACAATGTTGTACTAAGACTAAACTTTTTCTTTTTTTTTTTAACTAAGATATTCAAACACTTTGGTGCTTTTACCAGGGTCCCTGGAGGGGCAAAGAAGTTTAAGTTGAATTGTACTTATTCAGAGTCAGCAGGGTGATTTTAATACCTAGCACATGGAAACAGGCTGGCCTCCTCACAGATTTCCCAGGAACTTCTAAAGGGTTCATGTGTCAAACTCAGTAACCTGAGGTCAGTTTCTGGGTGATGAGGAGAAGACCAGAATACTTTCTTTTCTTTTCTTTTTCTTTTTTTTTTTTTTAATAATACATACCTTATGAAAGAAGACTTCCCTGGTGGCTCAGACAGTAAAAGCGTCTACCTACAAAGCAGGAGACCTGGGTTCGACCTCTGGGTGGGGAAGATCCCCTGGAGAAGGAAATGGCAACCCACTCCAGTATTCTTGCCTGGAAAATTCCATGGACGGAGGAGCCTGGCAGGCCCCATGGGATCACAAAGAGTCAGACACAACTGAGCGACTTCACTTATGAAAGAAACCCTGCTCAGGAAAGAGCTCTTCATTCTCATGTGGTATTTCCTTAAATTTTCTTTTAAAAAATTCTTCCACATACTCAGTAAAATTGCTTAAGCACTGAAAAACTAACAGAATTTGAAGATGCCCATCCTCGCTCCCCACCTTCCTCCTACACTCATCTTAGGCTCTGTATTAAGTAGTGCCTGAAGCATATTAAACAGCAGGGCTCTTGGCTAAAAGACTGTGTGTGTGCGTGCTCGGTCACATTCGACTCTTTGAGACCCCATGGACTGTAGCCTGCCAGGCTCCTTTGTCCATGGAATTTTCCAGGCAAGAATACTGGAGTGGGTTGCCATTTCCTACTCCAGGGGATCTTCCTGACCCAGGGATTGAACCCATGTGTCTTGTGTCTCCTGCATTGACAGGTGGATTCTTTATCACTGTGCCACCTGGGAAGCCCACTAAAAGAGTTAATTCTTCCTTATGTCTTTAGGGACCTTTATAAAAATATGTCAGTGATAGTAGCAATTGTTAGTTTGTTTAATTTGTGATGTGATTAAACTCTATGTTTATAATCTTATTGAATTCCTACAATAGTTCAGAAATATCAGTTCTTTATTTCCCCCAACTTCTAGATTAGGAAACAGATGATGAGAGTAGTGGAGCTCTTGTTTAAAGTAACACAGCAGTGAATTACGGTGTGAGAATCCGCGATCATGACTCCGAGTTGCATCATCTCCGTAATTCTATGTACTATTCTTAGATAAAAGTGAAAGCGAAGTCGCTCAGTCGTGTCCGACTATTTGCGACCCCACGGACTGTAGCCTACCAGGCCTTTCGGTCCAAGGGATTCTCCAGGCAAGAGTACCGGGGTGGGTTGCCATTTCCTTCTCCAGGGGATCTTCCAAACCCAGGGATTGAACCCAGGTCTCCCGTGTTGCAGGCAGATGCTTTACCCTCTGAACCACCAGGGAAGCCCCCATTATTAGTTAGGTAACTACCAAAGAAAAAAATAGTCCAGCTCCTTTATTCTGTCAGACATAAAGTCCACAGATACAGTAGAGACTAGAGTCCAGAGATGGCAAGGCAATATATCTCGTGAGAAGTGGAATTCAGCTCAGAATCAGGTTTTCCCATCTCAAGACTCATGCTCTTCCCACCCCCAAATCATTTCCTTATCTTTATCCTTTGCTTGGAAATGTTTGATATGAATCCTCTCATTTCAAATCTATAATTGGTATGAATAAAACAATGCCAAAACTTTGGGGGTCTTGTTGAGCCATCAATTCTTTATTTTAAAAACTCTCTTTGGGTTTAATCAGTGGCATGAAATTGAGTTCAAAGCTTTCTTGGTACAGTTCTGGGGATAGTTGAGTCAGCTCATTCCCAGCATGGACACCAAGGTCTGCTGATTACTCTCTTCAAGAATCAGAAGGACTGCAGCCTCCACACCCAAATTTCATAATGAAGCAAAAGATGAAACAGAGCTGAGAGGCATGCTTGTTCAAGCCAGTTTTCTCAGAATGTAGTGTGAGCATGGGAAACTTGGTTCAAAATAAAAGATTGCCTGTGATTCCCCTACAGCTACAGTCTTCAGAATTCTTGTAATCAGTCCATCTCACCTTTATTAGGGTCACCCTGACTTTCACAGTTAAAGGACTGTGAAAGAGTTAGTGATGTATTAATCAGAACCTTCTCAGCTGCAGAGGAAAATGCACTATAAACTCATTTATACAAAAAGAGATTTCAGGGCTCACTTAGGAGATACATTCTAGGATTGGGGCATGCTGGATGGCTCAGATGGTAAAGAATCTGCCTGCAATCCCGGAAACAAAGTTTCGATCCCTGGGTCGGGAAGATCCATTGGAGAAGGGCATGGTAACCCACTCCAGTATTCTTGCCTGGAGAATCCCATGGACAGAGGAGCCTGGTGGGCTATAGTCCATGGAGTTGACTCTTTGCAACTCCATGGATGAGTCAGACACAACTGAGTGATAACACCTTCACCTTCAAGGATAGGGCTCATTACAGGGCATGGCTTGGCAAGTTTATGTCTTTCTGCCTTTTTTCCTTTATCTTCCACTGTGTTAGCTGCATTTTCAGATGAATTCTTCCCTTTCAACCCTAAAGGGATGGTAGCAGCTCACGTTGAAAAACAATGGGAGAAAGGAGCATTGTTTCTGGGGAAGCAGAAGCTCCCCCAGAAGCACAAATAAAATTCTGGAACTGAGTCTCATGTACTTATAATCTAAATCAAGTCTTACCTTCCGGAAGACCAGTGGTGAAACAAGTGAGGAAATGGAGCATTTAGTAGAAGGCAACCAGAGTTTTTGACTAGAGTTACTTGATAGGAGTGTAGCCAGTTAACAATGTGAGAGTTCAGGTGCATAGCAGAATGACTTGGCCGTTCATACACATGTACCCATTCTCCCCTAGAAGCCCCTTCCTATCCAGGCTGCCATGTAACATTGACCTACATGCTATACAGTAGGTCCTTGTTGGTTATCTCTTTTAAATCCAGCAGTGTGTACATGTTGATCCCAAATTCCCTAATTATCCCTTCCCTCCCCCTTTCCCTCTGGTAATCTTAAATTCATTCTCCAAGTCTGTGAATCTGTTTCTGTTTTGTAAGTTAAGTTTGTTTGTATCATTTCTCTTAGATTCCCCATGCAAGCAATATCATGTATTTCTCTCTCTGTCTTAATTCACTAGTATGATAATCTCTATGTTCATCTGCGTTGCTGCAAATGGCATTATTTCATTCTTTATTTGGCTGAGTAATATTCCGTTATATATGTGTATCACATCTTTATCCATTCCTCTGTTGGTGGACATTTAGGTGGCTTCCCTGTCTTGGCTACAGTAAATAGTGCTGCAATGAATATTGGGGTGCATGCATCCTTTTGAACCATGTTTTTCTCTGGATATATGCCCAGGACTGGGATTGCAAAATAATCTAAGAAGGGTTATAGGCAGAAGTTACAGATTTTATCATGGGGCCATAGGACCCAAAAGAGGGAAGGGAAGGGCAGCTTGACCCAAAAGGACTTGAAATTAGGGAAAGTTATCAGACCAAATTAGAAACTGTGGACAGAAGTTTGATGAACAAATCCTGGACAGCTTAAAAATAGTAAAAATTCACTAAAACAAAGCAAACAAACCAGAGGCCAGTATGTACTAGTGACCATGATTTAAACCGATATTATGCTATTATACATCGTCATAAAGGAATTGGGGTTATAAAACATTAGGACTTCATATTTAGCCTAAAGTTTTGTTAACTGAACAATGATTTTTCATCAAGGATTAACTCATACCCCACCTCTTCTTTTCAGCTTTTAACTGAATAGTGTTCTGCACTTTGTCACTACAGGCACTGGCTTGACTATGTAATTTAGTCCTTCAGAATACAAAGTCTTTCTCTTCTTTGAGAGGGTGTATTATGTATACCTGTTGGACAGTCATTCTTGACTTGACCACAGAGCATCATCACCTCTACAGATTATGCCTTCATTTTAAAAACAGTCTCTTCTCTTAACCACCTTGTTCTCCTTAATGTCCTTGATGTTTCTGGGTATTTTCTCCCATCCCTTTCCTATACTCCTCTTCATCTACTTTAAAGGTTGCTGTTTATCAGATTACTGTCCTAGCCCCGCTTCTCACCTCGGTTCTCACACTGTCCCTGTATAACTACACTCATGTCTCTGTTTTTAATTATCATTCATTTTCTGGGGGTTCCTAAAACTATGTTTCTGATCCTACTTAAATCTTTTCCCCAAAGACTAGATGTATTCTTTTTTTTTTTTTTAATAACCAGATTCCTCTACTTGGATCTTTGGTCACCAGTTCAAACTCCAAATATCCAAAATTAAATAAACAAATTCTCACCATCTCTGCAAAACCACA
Source organism: Ovis aries (assembly GCF_016772045.2). Taxonomy (NCBI): domain Eukaryota; kingdom Metazoa; phylum Chordata; class Mammalia; order Artiodactyla; family Bovidae; genus Ovis; species Ovis aries. The sequence continues at coordinate 31,646,516 of NC_056075.1, read as the reverse complement.
CCAACCCGTTTCTCTTCATCCTGGTTTTCCTATCTAAGTAAAGGTCATCACCATCCTGTTGCCCAAGTGGAAAACCTGAAAATCATTTCTTACTGCTTCTTTTTCTATATCCAATCAGTCACCAAGTTATGTGAATTCTGCTTTCTATATTTCACTTCAAGTTATGTATGTCTGCATTCTACTACCAGTACATTAATCCAAAGCCATTGTCTTCTCTCTCCTGTGGCTCTTCAGGAACCTACCACTGTTACCACTTCTCAGGGTTATCATTACTTCCTGTCCCCAATTCCAACTATACTCTTTGCTGCTTCCAGAAAAAGCTTTCACAAATGCAAGAAGGAAAGTAGACTCCTCCTTGCCCCTGCTTAAAAGTGATTGGTGACATCCCATTTTTTTTAAGAAAAAATAATTATTTATTCATGGCTGTGCTGGTTCTTCACTAGCGTGCAGGCTTTTCTCTGCAGAGAGTGGGGGCTACTCCCCAGCTGCGTGCCTGCTTCTCACTGCAGTGGCCCCTCTTATTGCAGAGCGTGGGCTATAGGTGTGAGGACTCAGTAGTTGGGGTTCTCAGGTTCTAGAGCTTAGGTTCAGTAGTTGTGATGCTTGGCCTTAGTTACTCTGCGGCACACGGGATCTTCTTAGATAAGGGACTGAACCCCTGTCTCCTGAATTAGCAGATGGATTCTTTACCACTGAGCGCCCTGGGAAGCCCTGATCAAAGTTTACAGCACATTAAAAAAAAACATATTTTAATCAAATTTTATTAAACTATAGCATTTTAAGGGCTATCATTCCTCAAGCCATTGAAGGAGTCCTCCAGCCTAGAAAAGAAGATAAAGACCTCAAAGGCCTTGGCCCTCGGGCCTGGAAAAAGAAGATAACGACCACAAGGGCTCTTGCTGAACCACCTGACTTCGGGGATAACAAAACTGAACTTTAAACCCTAGCCCAATGCTCTGGGCAGATTGCATCAGCCAGGGACCCTCTACCCTCTGCCTGACCTTCCTGCCCCCTGCTCAACCGCAAGTGCCATCTCAGCTAAAGATTACCCAAAACACCCCACTTGACTAAAAACCATCGCTTCCACAAACCTCCCCTTAAATATGAAGCCTCCCTGATCCCTCGCGCACTCAGCCTGGTCTTTAGACCAACTGTCATCCCTCCGTGCCTGAATAAAGGTAACCTGTCTCCGTTGAGGCTGTTGTCCTTTCTTCTTTGCCTCATCTCAAACTATACCTTACAGCCATAGTCTTATGGCAAGGCACCCTTCTGGGTGTATGAAAACAATCAGAAAGTTTCTAAAAATAAAAAAATAAAATACAAACCCTAATATCCAGCCTTATAGATTCTTACTCAGTAGGTCTTAGGTAAGGCCTAAGATTCTGCATTTTATTAAGCTCCCAACGAAACTGATTCAGGAGCTGCAAAGATCCCAGTCTGAGACAGTTTTAAAGGAGCCGATACTGTCCTGCTATTTGCAGATGGGTGCCTGCATCCTGACAGTGCAGGGAGTCACTGAAAAAAAAATGTGCTTTAAGATTCCCTTTTTCCAACCCTTGCATGTGTATTTTAACCAATTTTCCTGGACAAGGAGTAAATTTCTTACAGGCCTAGCTCTATTCTTGTCTCTTGTTCCAGGGTGGTATTTGATTAATATTTGCTGCCCCTGTAAACCATGGCCCCTGTAAACTATGGGTTCATACCATTCATTTGTTTTCTTTTTTCAGGATGAAGAAGGTTTTATAAAATATATATGCACATGGGTTTCCCAGGTGGCACTAGTGGTAAAGAACCCACACGCCAATGCAGGAGACATAAGAGACACAGGTTCGATCGCTGGGTTGGGCAGATCCCGTCGGTCACTAGTGAAGTGACTTAGCACACGCACACTATATATGCATATAAAATATATGCACTGTGAATGTGTGTATATGTATGTACATATAATTTGTAATATATTAAATTTTCTAATCATATTCTCAACCACTTTTGAAATGGGCTTCTCCTCTATCTTTCCCACTGTCTCTTTCCCTCAGTCATTCATTTAGCAAACATTTAACAAGGGCCTGGTCTAGTGCTTCCAGCTGTATGATGAGCACGGGGATACATGAGAGTGAAGTCAAATTTCACCCCCAGTTTGCGCAGAGCTGCTAGTCCATCAGCAGAGGAAAGAAGAGCATTTCACAGCACATACTATAATTACAGCTATGGAAGTGCTGTGAAGAGGAAAATGTGGTGTTCAATAGCAGCAAATACCAAGGGGGTCGTGCATGAATAAACACAACCATATGCTGGTGGAACCATCTCCTTCTCCAGTTTCTATGCCTTATAGGGAGAAGAGGATCTCTTCGACCTAAACACTGGATGATGTTTGAGTATGCAGTTAATCAAAGAATATTGTCAGCTGCATGGGGTTGTCCTGGGTCCTAAAATACCTTCTTTCAATGTTTAGGGAGAAGTTGAAAATGGTGCTATTATTTTTCTCACATTTGATTTTAGGGAGATTGTTGTTCAGTCGCTAAGTTGTGTCTGACTCTTTGTACCCCCCTGGACTGCATCACGCCAGGTTTCCCTGTCCTTCACTATCTCCCAGAGTTTGCTCAAACTCATGTCCATTGATTTGGTGATGCTAATCCAGCCACCCCATTCTCTGTTGCCCCCTTTCCCTTCTCTTGATCTTTCCCAGCATCAGGGTCTTTTCCAATTAGTTGGCTCTTTGCATCAAGTGACCAAAGTATTGAAGCTTCAGCTTCAGCATCAGTCCTTCCAATGAATATTCAGGACTGATTTCCTTTAGGACTGACTGGTTTGACTTCCTTGCTGTCCAATACCCAATAAAACAACCAGACTTTTAGAAAACTTTGTAAGACAATGGAAAGAACTTAAACCTATGGTAGGTATGTGTGCCATTTGCTCAGCCTAGAAAAGAACATTTGTTATCTGCTGTGGAATCTAACTCTTTACAGTATAAAGTTAGAAAAATGACTCAAAAGGGTAGATGGAGTGAATGTGTTGCACATTCGGAGGGTGCTGTGGATGGTGTGAATCTGCCTGTGATGCAGGAGACTTGACTTCAATGCTTGGGTTGGGAAGATCCCCTGGAGGAGGGCATGGCAACCCACTCCAGTATTCTTGCCTGGAGAATCCCCATGGGCAGAGGAGCCTGGCGGGCTACATTAATGTTTGCGACCCCACGCCGTCCATGGGGTCGCAAAGAGTGGCACTAAGCACAGTGGATGGCGTGATGTTTTGATTCCTTTTGGGTGTCTCAGTTTTCAGGTTTCATGATTCATGATGAGATCTCCTAGAGTTGACCCTTCTTCCTCCACTACCCCCAGAGGGGCGGGAGGTCTATTCTGGAGGTGGGTAACTTAATATTTGAAACTTTGCAACTGTAAAATAATAATAATGCTGACAGTGATAGGGAAAATGCTATCATGTCTGAATACTTCTTTTGATGTACATTTTTTACTACGCTAAAGCCTTTCTGCATTCCATACACACATGCTTCCTGCTGAGCAGTGCAGTTCCAGCTGGGGCTGCAGAGAGAGGGCATACCCGCTCTTGTTCTGTGGCCCTGTCCAGAGCAACTGCTCTTTCTTGTCAGCTGACTGGCTGCCAGACTCAACAAGAGGGCGTGCTGATTTCCCAAATACAATGCTTTGCTGGGGCTGGAATCAAAGCTGTCAGTAGTAAAGAGCTCTTTCATCTTTCTTTTCTCTCTTCTTGTATATTCAGTGGGGATTCAGGCATGAAAACAGGACCAACAAAAGGCAGAAGCCCTATACCAGTCTTTACAACTCAGAAAGATGGCTTTCAGGTCTTAATTGTCTGAAGATGTCATGAATTATTGATTTAAATATTGGCTTCAGGGCTGCAAGTTAGTTACAATAACATTCTTACCTATCTGTTGAGTCTGTTGGTCTCTCCCTCTGCAGGCTTACAAGTTTTGAGCTGAAAGACTTGTTTCAGCTTGGAACACAAGAGGAAACCTTGATTTTTCTGTGAAATGTGTTAGTAGTTTCTAGAAGTTATGAGTTAATTATAAAGAGGTAGCCATATGAGTTATAAGATGCAAACACTTGAAAACAAAAATCAAGCCAGCAGTATTTTGTTGGTCAAGAATCTGTTGGTTGAAAGTGACAGAAAGCCAATAAACGTGGCCTAAACCAAAATATACCTTTATCGGAATGTCCAGGAGTTGAGGTTTGTGTCAGGAATGGCTGGATTCAGGAGTCCAAATCACATAATCAGTCTTAGTCCTTCTTTTCCCATATCTCCACTTGTCTTCGTTTGCTGTTTTTCATTCCTGGACATGTGGTGTCCCTGGTGGCTCAGATCTGCACACCCTTGCAGTTGATTGTGGCAGCCATAGCTTTTCTGGGCTCTAGGACTCACTCTGATTAGACTAACCTAGGTTCAGCATCGCTGATCTCTGAACCAATCACCATGGTCAAGCAAGTGGAATATGCTCATTCTCCAGGCCTGGATCACGTGACTGTCCTTGAACATGATATGGGTATGAGACTGGCTGATCAGTGCCACTCAAGTCACAAAGCCAGCATTCAGGAGGGATTGTTTCTCAAAGGAAAACGAAGTTGTCATCTTCAAAAGATAGAAAAATAGACCCTGGACAGATAAAAACCATCAGTGTACATTGTTTGTAGGTAGCAGAGAGCATCTGAGGACCCTTCCTTACAGAGAATCCGTCCCCCTCTTGCCCTTGCCAGCTGGGCTTGAGCCCCTTGGCCTTCTTGTAGGGCCCTCAATGTGCTGAGCTTCATTTCAACTAAGACCCTCCTCACTTGCACTGTACAGGGCGACTCCATGTTTCCTGAACAAGCCCTCGTGTTCACATCCCCAAACTCATACTATCTGCTCTCTCCTCCTTCCTCCCTGTCCACCTTGGTTGTAGTCCTCTTCATCTTTCAAGGTCCAGCCTAGCTGTCAGCCTTGCTGCTATTTGGGAGGGTCCCTGCCCCAAATAGGCACACCTCAGTATTCCCTCTACTTTCTCATAGACTAACTAGAGTAACGGTCAAGAGGTATTCTAGTTAAGTGTTTATGCATTGGTTTCCCTGGCTAGTCTGCCTGTTCTTGGAGACTCTGAGCTGTGTCTTTTGCATCTTTATATAATTAACTGATAAAGTCATATCAAAATAGCACTTTATGAGGTTCTCTTATGGAGGTAACTATTTTCAATATTACCTTAATTAGCTCACTTGGAATTGGCAAATGGGCTATTTTACATACATTATTTCATTTGTGCCTCGCTAAATCCTCTAAAGTAGGTACAACTTATTATTATAACACTCTACAGATGAGGAAACTTAAGGCTCATCGAAGTTAAGACACTTGCCCATGGTTACCCAGATAATGAGTGGTAAAGCTGGAATTTTAACCCAGATCTGCTTGATTCCAAACTCTGAGGTGTTTATCACCATGCAAACTGTCTCTTAGCCTTAGCCTTAAATGGTGTTTTCAAATGGGTGACTGCTCAGATATCAATGAATGCCCCAAAGATTTACCACTCTCCCCCTCTTACCCCCACCCCACCACCCCATTCTCTCCCTACTGGCAATAGACTCTGCTTGGGGATATGGAATTCTCCACAGCAATAGATTAAGTGTTGAGGTATCTTCTGTGCCATTTTTTAAAGCATCCGTATTTCCTACTTTGCAACTGATCCATCCATGAGAACCTTGTCCTAATGGACTGGAATATTATTTCTGTAATAAAAGCTCACACTCTAATTGATATATTTTCCAAAATGTATGTCATTCATTGAGATCATGCTGGCTCTTTCTTACGTAAACTTGGCAGTCTGACGTGTATCCAGCAGGTGTCGCTAGACTTTCCTCTCCCAGGTGTGGCTGAAAAGGACCATGGAGTTGTTCTCTTACTAAGCAGCTGCTGTTGCATTGCTTCCTGAAAGCTAAATCATCCTGGATAGAGCAGGACTCTTCCTTGACTCACACTCTCCTTTCTCCCTGCCACAGAGAGTGGTCATACAGATGCCGTACCAGTACCTGGCTGCACAAGAGGGATGTGCCAGCAGTTCCCTTAGCCCACTCCTCCAGCTTCTGGCTTGCTGGCACTGTGTGTTGCTTAAAGCTGATGCTGGATAGGTGAGATACAAGTGCATTTCAAGACATTAGGAGGAAAATTACCTCAAACTCACAAAAATTTGGATTGGAGAGGTAGACGACACCAGGAAATGTTTTTCTCTGCATAGTGAAGGCAGCAGAAGGGCTTGATTAGAGATAGTGTCTAGCCATTCAGCCAACATTTCCTGAATCTCTTCTAAGAGCCCAAATGATTGTAGAAGCTAAACAAGGGATAAATGTGGAATTAACATGGTCCCTATATTTCAGGAGTTTAGCAGCACTAATGCCCATTGATTCAGCCAGTACTGATTGGGCACTTATGAATAACTGGGAGTAGAGCTCTGGACTACACAGATATGATTCCCACCCTGATGGAGCCCACAGCCTAGGAGAGAATATAGACATTGTACAAGTAATGACACAGCACTAGCAGGTACTAGTAGAACATCAAATTAACAAATGTTATGGGAACATATCGGAGAAGGCGATGGCACCTCACTCCAGGACTCTTGCCTGGAAAATCCTATGGACAGAGGAGGCTGGTAGGCTGCAGTCCATGGGGTTGCTAAGAGTCGGACATGACTGAGCAACTTCACTTTCACTTTTTACTTTCATGCTTTGGAGAAGGAAATGGCAACCCACTCCAGTGTTCTTGCCTGGAGAATCCCAGGGACGGGGGAGCCTGGTGGGTTGCCGTCTGTGGGGTCACACAGAGTTGGACACGACTGAAGCGACTTAGCAGCAGCAGCATGGGAACATATAGTAAGGAACTCCAGTGGACAGTGTGCCATGCAAGGTCTCCTAGGTGAGGTTATTTTAAGAGGGGATCCAAAGAGAAGTTGGAGTTGAAAGAAAGAATGGAGAAGGGGAGAAGGGAGAGAATCATACGCAATAAGAGTCTGTTGGAAAGTCCAAGGCAGGATGGATAAGGTGCCTTGAAAGAAAGGAAAGGAGGAAGGAAAGTCTTTCAGAGGCTAGAGCTAAGTGGTCAGGGAGAAAAGTGGCAGAAGATGGAGCTGAAAAGATTGATGGTTGGGGCCAGATTGACACGGGACCTTGTGGACCACTTTAAGGAATTTAAAATGTTTTCAAGAGCAATGGGAGCCACTTATGAAAGTTTTAATTGATTTATATTAGAGTATAGTTGATTTACAGGGTTATGTTAGTTTTTACTCTACAGCAAAGTGAATGCCTCTTGAGAAATCTGTATGTAGGCCAGGAAGCAACAGTTAGAACTGGACATGGAACAACAGACTGGTTCCAAATAGGAAAAGGATACGTCAAGGCTGCATATTGTCACCTTGCGTATTTAACTTATATGCAGAGTACATCATGAGAAATGCTAGACTGGAAGAAACACAAGCTGGAATCAAGATTGCCAGGAGAAATATCAATAACCTCAGATATGCAGATGACACCACCCTTATGGCAGAAAGTGAAGAGGAACTCAAAAGCCTCTTGATGAAAGTAAAAGAGGAGAGTGAAAAACTTGGCTTAAAGCTCAACATTCAGAAAACAAAGATCATGGCATCTGGTCCCATCACTTCATGGGAAATAGATGGGGAAACAGTAGAAACAGTGTCAGACTTTATTTTTTGGGGGGCTCCAAAATCACTGCAGATGGTGACTGCAGCCATGAAATTAAAAGATGCTTACTCCTTGGGAGAAAAGTTATGACCAACCTAGACAGCATATTCAAAAGCAGAGACATTACTTTGCCAACTAAGGTCCGTCTGGTCAAGGCTATGGTTTTTCCAGTAGTAATGTATGATTCTAAGAGTTGGACTGTGAAGAAGGCTGAGCGCCAAAGAATTGATGCTTTGGAACTGTGGTGTTGGAGAAAACTCTTGAGAGTCCTTTGGACTGCAAGGAGATCCAACCAGTCCATTCTGAAGGAGATCAACCCTGGGATTTCTTTGGAAGGAATGATGCTAAAGCTGAAACTCCAGTACTTTGGCTACCTCATGAGAAGAGTTGACTCATTGGAAAAGACTCTCATGCTGGGAGGGATTGGGGGCAGGAGAAGAAGGGGACGACAGAGGATGAGATGGCTGGATGGTATCACGGACTCGATGGACATGAGTCTGAGTGAACTCCGGGAGTTGGTGATGGACAGGGAGGCCTGGCGTGCCGCAATTCATGGGGTCACAGAGTCGGACACGACTGAGCGACTGAACTGAACTGAAAGTGAATAGGGGGCTTCCCTGGTGGCTCAGTGGTAAAGAATCTGCCTGCAATGCAGGAGACTCAGGTTCAATCCCTAGGTTGGGCAGATCCCCTGGAGAAGGAAATGGCTACACACTCCAGTATTCCTGCCTAGAGAATCCCATGGACCAGAAAAGCCTGGCAGGATACAGTCTACAGAGTCACAAAGAATTGGACACGACTGAGCAATTAACAATTTTACTTTCAAAAAAAGAAAATGAATTAGTGACATGTTTACATATATCCCCTCTTTTCTGGATTTCCTTTCCATTTAGGTCACCACAGAGCACGGAGTAGGGTTCCCTGTGCTATACAGTAGGTTCTCATTAGTTATCTGCTTTATACAAAGTATCAATTGTGTATCGATGTCAATCCCAATCTCCCAGTGCATCGCATCTCCTTTTCCCCCTTGGTATCTATACGCTTATTCTCTACGTCTGTGTCTCTATTTCTGCTTTGCATATAAGATCATCTATACCCTTTTCTAGATTCCATATACATGCATTAATATATGATGTTTGTTTTTCTCTTTTTGATTTAACCATGCTGTATGACCGTCTGTAAGTTCATCCATGTCGCTGCAAATGGCACAATTTCTTTCCTCTTTATGGTTGGGTAATACTTCATTGTATGTATGTTCCACGTCTTCTTTATTCATTCCTCTGTTGATAGACATTTAAGCTGTATCCATATCCTGGCTATTGCAAATAGTGCCGCAGGGTACATTGGGGTGCATGTATCTTTCTGAATTTTGGTATTCTCTGCCCAGGAGTGGTATTGCTGAGTCATATGGTAGTTCTGTTTTTAGGTTTTTAAGGAACCTCCCTACTGTTATTTAAAGTGAATGCATCAGTTTACATTCCCACCAATAGTGTAAGAAGGATTCCTTGTTTCCACACCCTCTCTAGCACATATTGTTTGTAAATTTTTTTGATGATTTCTATTCTGACTGGTGTGAGGTGATACCTCCCTTGTAGTTCTGATGTGCATTTCTCTAATAATTAGTTATATTGAGCATTTTTCCACGTGTTTGTTGGCCATCTGTATGTCTTCTTTGAATAAATGTTCCTTTAATTCTTCCACCATTTTTTATTGGGTTGTTTGGTTTTTGATATTGAACTGCATATTTTAGAGATTAATCCCTTGTCAGTTGCTTCATCTGCAAATATTTTCTCCCATTCTGTAGGTTGTCTATTCATCATTTTTATGGTTTCCTTTGCTCTGCCAAAGCTTTTAAGTTTAATTAGGTCCCATTTGTTTTTTTTGTTGTTGTTGTTTTTATTTTCATTACTCTAGGAGGTGGGTCCAAAAGAGCTTGCTATGATTTATGCCAGAGAGTTCTGCCTATGTTCTGCTCTAAGTGTTTCATAGTGTATGTCCTTATATTTAGGCTTATAATTCATTTTGAGTTTATTTTTATGTATAGTGCTAGGAGTACTCTAATTTCATTCTCTTACATGTGGCTTTCCAGTCTTCCACCACTGAATTCAGTAAAGCAAATGATGCATTTTTCAAAGAAGAGTGCTAAAGTATCATGTATTCATCTGTTTACTCAGCAGTATTTATTGCATACCTTTATGTGCCAGTATGGCAGGTGCCAGAAATTAATAGAGATATAAATCACAATGAAAAATAAAAAAGTAATTCTGGTTCAGGAAAGAAGGAGAAGGGAAAGTCATCTGAGAATTAACAAATCTATTCATGCAATAAAAATTTATTGGCACCCTGGCCTGCCTTAGAATCTGTTCCAAACCTTGGAGATTCAGTAGCAAATCAGACTGTCATCATCATAAGGAATCTTCATAGTATGCATTGAAGATCAGGGCAGAAGATACAGCAAATCAGAGGAAAAAACTTGTTTTACAGTCAATGGAAAGACATGTTCTAGTAGACAGAGTACGCCATGGTAGAAGCAAACATCAACAAGGATTCAGGCACTCTCATGATGTTTTCATTCATAATCCTGTTTCATAAAAACTGACTGTGCCCCATTAAAAGGAACCACAACTCCGTGGAGGAATGGCTAATACCAGGTTTGGGGTAGGAAATGTACAAGATGAGCCTGGGCCACTTTTTTCATACCAGACAGCAAAAAGCCATCAAAGAGTAATGGAGTTAGAACAAAAGGACCCAGGAACCAGCCTCAATGGTCTCTTGCTGAGACAATCTGAACATCAAACAAATAAACCTCAATAAATTTATAAAAATCTAAAGGTTTTTTTTAAAACGTATAGCTCTCCCCACCAAAAAAATCCCAAAAGCCTCATTAGTCAACTTTGAAGTAACTCCTCATTCTGAAAATTACCAAGTAAGGGGAAATAATTAAACATTTATTCTGCATTTCTGGATAAGCAATATTTCAGGGTCATTACATAGCCTTTGTTGAACAAGAAAGTGCTTTTGTAGAAGAAAATTCCAGCTAATGAATCTGAAAAGACTGGGAAAAAAATGACAGAATTAAGAAATCAACATTCAAAAAATTCTAATGAAATGATTGATTTAGGTAAAGAATATCAATAAGCAAAAACATTTTTAAAATATACAGAGAATTTTGCGAAAGAGGTATCAGGCTCTTAACCACTTGAAACCATGATTCATTAAAGCATTACTCCTAGCAGCAAAATAAGACAGTCTTACCATCCGAGGCAAGATGAAATACACAGTACCACCCATGAGATATTAGTTGAGAAAAATATCAAATCTGACCCTTAGAGCTAAATTTTTGTTTACAAAAAATATGAGATTTAGAGAAACAAACGTTGCCATGAAGAAACAAGCAGAAAAACTGATACTGTGATAATTTCTAAATCATTTTCTTCAGTAAGACAGCAGAATTACAAATTAGAATAATGGAGGGGACAGTGCTGTGTATTAAAAGATTCTGAGAGACATAACTGAAGGCACTGTGTAGATCTTATTTGGCCATTGTTTTGAACAATTAAACTATCAAAAGACATTTTTTCATGCAATCAGGAATTATGAATATAATGGATTATAAAGGAAATCAAAGAATTATTATTAATTTTGTTAGGATTGCTAATGTCGTTCAAGTTACATAAGAAAAAAGTTTTAATGCATACTGAAGTATATAAAGGGGTGAAATGACTTTGAGTTCTGAGATTTGCTTTAAAATACTTAGTCAAAATAGGAAGGGGTGCTACAGAAAGCTTGGATGGCAAAATCTAAGGAATCGTAACCTGGGTGTAATTGATGGGTGCTTGATACACTCTTATCTCTTTCAGATATGCCTGAAATTATTTATGAATAAACATGACCGTGGGTGGCTTTGTGAGGATCCTCAGCACCCAGATGATAGACCTGGAACTCAAGTATTGATTTGAGGTCATGTAGGCAATAAGGGGAGAAGGCAATGGCACCCCCAGTCCAGTACTCTTGCCTGGAAAATCCCATGGACGGAGGAGCCTGGTGGGCTGCAGTCCATGGGTTCGCTAGGAGTCAGACATGACTGAGTGACTTCACTTTCACTTTTCACTTTCATGCATTGGAGAAGGAAATGGCAACCCACTCCAGTATTCCTGCCTGGAGAATCCCAGGGATGGGGGAGCCTAGTGGGCTGCCGTCTATGGGGTCGTACAGAGTTAGACACGACTGAAGCAACTTAGCAGCAGCAGCAGCAGCAGGTAATAAGGAGGGCTTCCCAGGTGGCACTAGTTGGTAAAGAACCCACCTCTCAATGCAGGAGATATAAGAGATGCGAGTTCAATCCCTGGGTCAGGAATTTTCCCTGGAAGAGGGCATGGCAACCCACTCCAGTATTCTTGCCTGGAGAATCCCATGGAGAGAGAAGCCTGGTGGGCTACAGCCCATCGAGTTGCAAAGAATCAGACATGACTGAAATGACTTAGCACAACACAACTAATAAGGAACAGAGCTATCATTAGAATCCTAATTCCAAATCTAATGTTCTTTCCATAATATCTCCCACTGTGTTTTTCTAGAATCTGTTCAAGTGCTACTGACTTTGGCTGAGGATTTTATGTTGGAAGCAAACAGCCATCATTTTGTTCATAAATCTTGCCCTTTTCCTTCGAACTGGAAAAGAAAGCTGTGGTTTAACAGTAGGTGTCTGTTGGGAGATGGTTTCCAGCCACTGAGTGAATGAATGATCAAGCATTATTAGTAATGAATTTATTCACTGGTTAAAAGTATACAAGACTCTGGTTTCTGGCCTTTCTCAAGTCACAGCCAAATCTCAGGGATCTCATCAGATGCAAACATGTTTCTACTTGTTCTCAGTTCTGCTTTGAACATCAACTACCTTGTCTCAAGTATGAAAATATGAAATTCTTTAATGTGGGTTAAAAGAAAGTCCCCTAGTCACATATAAGCAAATCCATGGGGAAAAGTTAACGTTCAGATAGTGTCTATAATTTTCTTTCCTTCCATAATTTGGAGAGGTCCCCTCTGGATCAGCAAAGATTTGGGAGTACTAACACCACTGAAACAGAACTATCTCTATTTTCAGTAAAATGACACTAACTGGCATTATTGCCTACTGCATGGGAGGCACCTTGTGAGTGACTTTCCAAAAGTTAATGCATTCCGTTCAACCTAAGTTTTAATTAAAAAGAAAACAGTCTAGAGAAATGATTTTAGGAAACTCAAGGTCTAAGAGAACACTGAATGTCTATTGTTTGCTTTCCCTTTTCCAGAAACTCAGGGAGAATGGCTGCAGAAACACCACGTGCTTGTGATTCTATAACAATACATTCAGTTTCTAGGCTGGCACCCAGAGAGTTTGAACGCTACGGAGTAGACATAAGGGCAAAATCTCTGTTTGCATTGGATAAGAGGTGTCTATGCATAACTTGTGAGGAAATTTGTTAGGATGTGGTTTTACAGGCAGTACATGTTACCAAGAAGAAAACACAGGATGTGTTGGTTGAAGATGTTGAAAAATTATCACTGTACCGTAAGCTCCAAGAAAGCCGTGTCTACCTTACTTATAATTGTATTAGCACCTAACACAAGTTCTGGCCCTAGAGCAGATGAGCAAATGAATGAGTGTAATAAATACATTGGTCCTTCCCAAATTTTGGCAAAGGTGGCTAAAATCTATGCATCATTCCTCTCATTCATCCTCTGATTCAATTATTGTACTCAAAATCATTCCATTTCTAATCCAGATGCTTACCGGCTGAGCTTGGGCTTTTGAGATCTCCTCCAGCTTTGGCCTACTCTAGACCTCTGTGTTTTTAGAGTGTCCTATGGACTGTTCTGCATATTTTTAATCATTTTCTACCCAACCCCAAATTTCCCCCAAATTCCTCATTGTCTAGAATTACTCAGAAATGCCAAATCTGGCAAGCTCTGCCATTGGAATTCTTTCTTCCCATCCAATCAATCTTCCCAATCTACCCCAACAGATATCTCTGCCCCAACCAAAGTAACGATCAGCTGTTAGCCTTGCTCCTGGTAGGCCGCAACCATCAGCAAACACATACAGAAGGAATGAGGCAGCTGTACTTAGTCCTTTCATTTTCCCAAATGCTTAGGAATTCTGTTTAGCCAGGAACTCCATTTGTGATGATTCATGCTTATACATACTTTATATATAAAGTCGACTACTCACATTCTTTGCCAACATATCCATACTCATGTGAATGGGTATGTTCTTAAAAGAAGAATCTGACTTTACTATTCCCTTCATTTTTCCAGCTGCCCTCCTGTATTAATTACCTCAACTGCCATAAATACCATCATACTCTGGGTGGCTTCAACAATAGAAATTAATTTTCTTAAAATTCTGAAGACAGGAAGTCTGAGATCAGGGTACCAGCGTAGTTGGGTCTCAGTGAGGACCCTCTTCCTGCCTTTGCAGGCAGGCACATTCTCACTGTGTCCTCACGTGGTGGGAAGAGAGCTCTGTTGGGTGAAGGTGCTATGTTTATGACCTCACTTCATCTTAATTATTTCCCAAGTTCCCTACCTCCCCATATGATCACATTAGGGATGAGAGCATTAACACATGCATTTGGGGGGACAGCGCCCCTCTATCACTTCTACCACCTGTCATTCTAGTCATTGAGTGTCACCTTTGAGTACCAAAGCTTAAGCTACCATACGCCTCATGTATTATCATAATTGGTCTAAAACCAGAATGCTCAGTATTAGAGATTTCCGATGACTTTAATTTTGAAGTCTTTTACAGTTGTTTCACACGGACTCGGAGAGACCCGACATATCTTTAATTCACAGAAATGTTGTCCTACCCGAGCAGCAATTAAGTCCGGTGATTTGAGGAACCACCTGTATCACTAGCGTGCATGTCTAGTCATCTCCAACTCTTTGCAACCCCGTTAGACTCAGGTTCAAATCATGGCTCATGACTTTGAGGACTTTATTTAGTATCTTTGAAGTCTACTTTTCTTATCTGAAAGTGGGAATGATAATACCTCACTCACTGGACTGTTATGAGAATTGAAAATAGACATGGTATAAAGTGCTTGGCATGATGCTCAGTACATAAGAAATAATAATAGCTTGGTAGATATTAAAAAGTCAACACTTACTGAGAATTTACTGTAATTGACATTCTGCTAAACTCCTTACTTACATTACCTAATGTAATTCTTATTGTATATCCCTAGGAGGTAAGGTGAGGTATACCCTATATTCTAAAGAGTATATCCCTATTAATTCCATTTTACAGAATAGAACTGAGCCCAATATATATATATATATTTTTTTATCACTCTGTTGTTCTACCTCTCAAGGCACACGGCAGTACAGTCCCTGGGGACTATGTGATGTTTGGACTCCGTTTGTGGAAATGTGTAGGCTGTTATTAATCAAGTATTCTTTCTGCCCCTTTCTCTCTCCTCTCTTCTGGGTCTCCCATTATGTATAAGGTGGTACACTTGATGGGTTTCCCAAAGATTCCTGAGGGTCTGTTAAATTTTTAAAATAATTCCCTGTTTATTTTTCAGAATAGATATCTCAATGGACCTATCTTCAAGTATGCCAATTTTTAATCATGTCTGCTCAAATTTGCTGTTGAATCTGTCTAGCAATTTTTAAAATTTCAATTGTTATACTTTTCAACTTCAGAATTTCTATTTGACTTATTTTCTTCCTAAAATTTGCATCAATTACTTGCTATAAGCAGAATAATTCCTCTTCCCCCGGTGATGTTCATGTCCTATTTTATGGTACTTTGTATGGCAAAAGAGACTTTGGCAGGTATGATTAAGAAGTTCGTGATAGGGAGAATATCCTGGATTATCCAAGTGGGTCCAAAGAAGTCACAAGAGTCCTTGTCAGAAGGAGGTAGGTGGTCAGAGATGGAGATGGGACTATGGAAATATGGGACTATGGAAGGAAAGGTCAGATGCTAGATACAGGGCCACGAGCCAAAGAATGTGCACAGCCTCTAGAAGCTCGAAAAGGCAAAGATTCTCTCTTGCCACCTTTAGAAGTTCTGTTGACCTGTTGTAGATTTCTGACTTCTAGAGCTGTAAAATAATGTTTTTCTTGTTTTAAGCCAGTTTGATAATTTGTTACAGAAGCAGTAGGAAACAGATACATTATTGATATTCTCTATTTGGTTGGACATCATCCTTATACTTTGATTGTTAGAGATAATAAAAATTTGTTCTATGAACATATTTATAATAGGTGATTTAAAGTCTATGTAAGCCTAGCATTTGGCTTTTCTTCAAGGTAGTTTCTGTTGACTGCTTTTGTTCCTGTGTTTAAAAATATTTTTCTGTTTCTTTGCACATTTCATAATTATTTTGTTGAAAACTTGACATTTTAAATAATGTGCAACTCTAGAAATTTTATTGTCCCCCATTTCATTGTTGTTGTTCTCGCTGATGTTTGTTTTGTGTGCTTATTTAGTGACATCCTTGGACTAATTCTGGGAAGTCTGTTTTCTTTACCATGTGTGGCCACTGAAGTCTCTGCTTAGTGATTGGCTAATGACTAGACAGAGATTTCCTTAAATGCCTTTAACCAATAAGTCTGCCATCTTCCATCCTCTTTAGAGTGTGTGTGTGTGTGTGTGTGATGTGTGATGTGTGTGTGTGTGATGAGTGTGTATGTGTGTGATGTGTATGTGTGTGTGGGATGTATGTGTGTGATGAGTGTGTGTGTGTGATGTGTGTGTATGTGTGTGTGTGATGTGTGTGTGTGATGTGTGTATGATGTGTGATGTGTGTTGTGTGTGTGTGATAAGGGTGTGTGATGTGTGTTGTGTGTGTGATGAGGGTGTGTGATGTGTGTGTGTGTGTGTGATGAGGGTGTGTGATGTGTGTTGTGTGTGTGTGATGAGGGTGTGTGATGTGTGTTGTGTGTGTGTGATGAGGGTGTGTGATGTGTGTTGTGTGTGTGTGATGTGTGTGTGATGTGTGTGATGTGTGTGTGTGTGATGTGTGATGTGTGTGTGATGTGTGTGTGTGATGTGTGATGTGTGATGTGTGTGTGTGTGTGAGATGAGGGTGTGTGTGTGTGTGTGTGTGTGTGTGTGATGTGTGTGTGTGTGATGTGTTGAGGTGTGTCTTCACTGCTCCGGCAGTTTACAGCTCTGCCTCAGCCTTCACTTCTGCTTACGCTGGGACTGAGAGAGTACATCTTTCTCTGGTCTTTCCTGGGCATGCACACAGCCCAGCTCATGTGCATAGCCTTCAAGATCCTAAGATTTTTCAGAGCTTTTTCAAATCCCTCTAGGGACATCTCATTCCTCCAATTTTCCTTTTAAGTTTTTTCACCACCTCTTATTTACCCCAAGTTGATATTGACTCCTTATGTAGATTTCAGTGTTAAACCATTGATGCTGACCATTTTTGACAAACACCCTGAGATTGAAAGGCTTTCCTCACTAAATGACCTCTGATTCAAATCACACAAAAATTAGCCCATTGCATGGGACTTCCCTGAAGAGCTGCCAGATAGGTCAAATAGTGACAGTGCTGTGAGGACGGGACTTTTTGAGGGGCTCTAAACCTGATATGGCTGGATGGCATCACTGACTCACAATGGACGTGAGTCTGAGTGAACTCTGGGAGTTGGTGATGGACAGGGAGGCCTGGCGTGCTGCGATTCATGGGGTCGCAAAGAGTCGGACACGACTGAGTGACTGAACTGAACTGAACTGAAACCTGATATGCCTCCTCCTATGGTTACGAGGCTATTGGTCTTCAAGGCTAACATGGACCTGGGGAGAGAGAGAGGTGGAAATAGGGTAAGATAAAATGTCACAAAGCTCATTGTTCTTAATGAGATCCAGTCATTTTTCATAGATAAACATTCCTTGTATGTTTGAAAGTCCTTTATTAATTTCCAGAGATTTGAACATTTTGACTTTGATCATTTTTGTCAGTGTTCCTATTGCTTTATGGAAGAGCAAATTTCTGGAGTTCCTTACTCTGCCAGATTCCAAAAGCACTTCTCAAGGCTTTATTTTGGTAACAGATTTTTCCCTCCCTACTCCTGATGAGAGCTGAATCTAGACCCTTTAATTTCATTGTAAAAAATGCCTCACTAGGTATATAAAACTGCATATGGTTAGAGATAATCTATTCCCTATCCAAGCCAATTTTTTTTCATTCTTTATAGAATAAAGCTGTATGTATTTGATCACCAAAGTGAGACAATTTGAGCCTATAGATGGTTTTGTAATCACCTAAGTGAGACCATAGATGATGTTCTATCCCCAAAACAGTCTATTCCTGGGACCTAATATTCTTTTCCTATTTGTTTTGATTAATTATTGTTGAATCTTCCCCTCAATCTAATATAGAAATAAAAACCTCCCTAAAAGGCCACATTTAAAACTGAATAGATTTGGAGGAAAGATCTCTGAACTATAAGATGCAAATTGGGACTCTAGATGAACAAAGTGGTTGGAAGAACTTACGAGAGGCTAAAGGAACAGAAATGAATGTGCTTGCTTCACAAATTTGACTGGGTACACACTTTGCAATTTTATCTAGGACCATGGATCTAACAGAAAATATGGTTCTTGGATCCCATTTTTTTCTCTCCTGTTTTCCATTTCAATCTGACACCTTATTATTTCTTTGGGGTAACTCAACTTATACTTTAATAAAAAGCAACGTGGCCTGGAGCAATACTTTAGACAATCAAGGTCTAAGAGGGCATTGAAAATCCATCATTCACTTTTCCTTATCCAGAAATCTGCTTTTTTCTCGGAAATTCCAAGAAAATGATTATAGAAATGCCATACTTCAGATTCTTTAAATGTTGATGAAACTATCATGTCTCATTTTCCTCCCTGCCCACCCCACCCCTCATCCACCTGCTCCACCTCCATCAAACAGCTCAGCCAGTACACCGCTGTCACGCTCAGTAAGTCAGTCAGTCGCTCAGTCGTGTCCAACTCTCCATGACCCCATGAATCGCAGCATGCCAGGCCTTCCTGTCCATCACCAACTCCCGGAGTTCACTAAGACTCATGTCCATCGACTCGGTGATGCCATCCAGCCATCTCATCCTCTGTTGTCCCCTTCTCCTCCTGCCCTCAATCCCTCCCAGCATCAGAGTCTTTTCCAATGAGTCAACTCTTCACATGAGGTGGCGAAAGTATTGGAGTTTCAGCTTTAGCATCAGTCCTTCCAAAGAACACCGAAGACTGATCTCCTCTGGAATGGACTGGTAGGATCTGCTTGCAGTCCAAGGGACTCTCAAGAGTCTTCTCCAACACCACAGTTCAAAATATCCATTCTTCAGCGCTCAGCTTTCTTCACAGTCCAACTCTTACATCCATACATGACAATACAGCCTTGATGTACTCCTTTTCCTATTTGGAACCAGTCTGTTGTTCCATGTCCAGTTCTAACTGTTGCTTCCTGACCTTATACAGGTCTCTCAAGAGGCAGGTCAGGTGGTCTGGTATTCCCATCTCTTTCAGAATTTTCCACAGTTTATTGTGATCCATACAGCCAAAGGCTTTGGTATAGTCAATAAAGCAGAAATAGATATTTTCTGGAACTCTATTGCTTTCTCCATGATCCAGTGGATGTTGGCAATTTGATCTCTGGTTCCTCTGCCTTTTCTAAAACCAGCTTGAATATCTGGAAGTTCATGGTTCATGTATTGTTGAAGCCTGGCTTGGAGAATTTTGAGCATTACTTTACTAATGTGTGAGATGAGTGCAATTGTGCAATAGTTTGAGCATTCTTTGGCATTGCCTTTCTTTGGGATTGGAATGAAAACTGACCTTTTCCAGTCCTGTGGCCACTGCTGAGTTTTCCAAATTTACTGGCATATTGAGTGCAGCACTTTCACAACATCATCTTTCAAGATTTGAAATAGCTCAACTGGAATTCCATCACCTCCACTAGCTTTGTTCATAGCGATGCTTTCTAAGGCCCACTTCACTTCACATTCCAGGATGTCTGGCTCTAGGTGAGTGATCACACCATCGTGATTATCTGGGTCATGAAGACCTTGTTTGTATAGTTCTTCTGTGTATTCTTGCCACCTCTTCTTAATATCTTCTGCTTCTGTTAGGTCCATACAATTTCTGTCCTTTATCGAGCCCATCTTTGCATGAAATGTTCCCTTGGTATCTCTAATTTTCTTGAAGATATCTCTAGTCTTTCCCATTCTGTTGTTTTCCTCTATTTCTTTCCACTGACTGCTGAGGAAGGCTTTCTTATCTCTCCTTGCCATTCTTTGGAACTCTGCATTCAGATGCTTATATCTTTCCTTTTCTCATTTGCTTTTCACTTCTCTTCTTTTCACATCTATTTGTAAGGCCTCCCCAAACAGCCATTTTGCTTTTTTGCATTTCTTTCCATGGGGATGGTCTTGATCCTTGTCTCCTGTACAATGTCACGAACTTCTGTCCAAAGTTCATCAAGCACTATATCTATCAGATCTAGTCCGTTAAATCTATTTCTCATTTCCACTGTATAATCATAAGGGATTTGATTCAGGCCATACCTGAATGGTCTAGTGGTTTTCCCTACTTTCTTCAATTTAAGTCTGAATTTGGCAATAAGGAGTTCATGATCTGAGCCACAGTTAGCTCCTGGTCTTGTTTTTGTTGACTGTATAGAGCTTCTCCATCTTTGGCTGCAAAGAATATAATCAATCTGATTTCGGTGTTGACCATCTGGTGATGTCCATGTGTAGAGTCTTCTCTTGTGTTGTTGGAAGAGGGTGTTTGCTATGACCAGTGCATTCTCTTGGCAAAAGTCTATTAGCCTTTTCCCTGCTTCATTCCGTATTCCAAGGCCAAATTTGCCTGTTACTCCAGGTGTTTCGTAACTTCCTACTTTTGCATTCCAGTCCCCTATAATGAAAAGGACATCTTTTGGGGGTGTTAGTTCTAAAAGGTCTTGAAGGTCTTCATAGAACCGTTCAACTTCAGCTTCTTCAGCGTTACTGGTTGGGGCATAGATTTGGATTACTGTGATACTGAATGGTTTGCCTTGGAGACGAACAGAGATTATTCTGTCATTTTTGAGATTGCATGCAAGGACTGCATTTCAGACTCTTGTTGACCATGATAGCTACTCTATTTCTTCCGAGGGATTCCTGCCCACAGTAGTAGATATAATGGTCATCTGAGTTAAATTCACACATTCTAGTCCATTTTAGTTAGCTGATTCGTAGAATGTCGACATTCACTTTTGCCATCTCCTGTTTGACCACTTCCAATTTGCCTTGATTCGTGGACCTGACATTCCAGGTTCCTATGCAACATTGCTCTTCACAGCATCGGACCTTGCTTCTATCACCAGTCACATCCACAGCTGGGTATTGTTTTTGCTTTGGCTCCATCCCTTCCATTCTTTCTGGAGTTACCGTCATGGTAGCCTTCATAAAGAGCACTGCCAACTTTGTAGTCTCCATCTCCAAAATTTTAAATGATTCTTCATTACTTATATCTCAATGGGATATAAATTCCTCCCATTCATGTCTTTAACGATCTGGCTTCAATGCATCCTTCTCACCATATTTTTCTCCTTTCCTTATAAACACTGACTTGCAGCCTCACTTGTCTACTTCTAGAATGCTAATCTTCTCCCTCTCTACTTAATTGCTTCATAGTATTCAAGGCTCTCCTCTTTTAGGAAGCTTCCCCCAGATTGCCCAAGGTCAGAGGGATCTGAATTGCCTCCAAATTGCCATGTACTTGTTAACAGTATCTTTCTTTGTAAGTATATGTATTATATACATATAATTGGCAGTTAATTCAGGTATTGATTCATATGGTCATTTAACTGCAGTTCTTAAATCCTTTATATCCAATTAATGGAAGATGAGATTGTCTTACATTTACCATACCATAACAGAATCCTGTGCATAGAAGGCGCTTAACAGATAAAGTGATTTCTGGTTGTTGATCACAATTCATGAACAGTGGGAAGGCTCTTGTGACAGCTGCCATCAGTGCACCATTCAACTCCAAGTCTAGACCAAGTGAAGCAGCACAGAAGCTTCCCAGACAGCCACAAATTATGAATATCTTGAATCTGTAGACAGAATAGGTATGATGGACTCTGGTGTCTCTTCCATTATTCCCCCCTTACTCCTTCTGTTCCAGGCACACTCACCTGCTTAAGGGAAAAAAGTAAAAGTGCTGATATATCCTCCGTAATTAAACAATGCTTGGCACATGGTAAGTACTCAGTAAATTTCTGATGAATGGAGAAACTTTGAATGAGGGCTCTGTGATGGCTAATTTTACCTGTTAATTTGGATATCTGGACATTTGGTGAAACATTATTCTGGCTGTGTCAATGAGGGTGTTTCTGGGTGAGGTTCACATTTGAATCAGTAGATTGAGTAAAACAGATTCCCCGCCCCCACATCGTGAGTGAGCCCCATCTAATCCATTGAAGTCATGGACTAAGACATTAATTTCCTTTTGTCTCAAAGTGCTCATCTGTAAAATGGAGACAATGAAATCATAGCACCAACTGTTAGGATATTGTGAAGATTAAATGAGTTATTATAGTATCAATATTAAATGATGTATGATTATATGCAGAATGGTATGAATAGGGCCCAGAATATAATGAGCCCATCATTTTAGCTTCTATTATTCCAGTCCCATCACTTCAGTTTCCTGGACCATAAAATGGGAAAGTTGGACTACATGAGCTCTGGGTGTCCTGCCCACTTTGAACACTCTAGGATTCAACGACTCCAGTTTTTCTTGGTATATCTCCCGCAGAATTGGGCAGTGCCCTATCTCCCTAAAAAGCTGTCCATTTCCACCAAGGCAGGCAGCCTTTCTGAGCCCTCTGTTCTCACTCGTATTTCCTTCCCAGGTGCTGAGTCACTGCATTGATTAAACAGGCTGCCACAGCCCAGTCCTTCCCCGGGACTGGATGTGCTAGTGGAAGGTATCTTTGTTCTCTTGGGCTACAAGCCCCCCTTTCTCTCTTTTCACCAGGAGAGATTTTAATATAAAGTATAATGCGTGCTGTTTATGCTTTCATTGATGCGTGCATTTATTCTAAGACGATGCTTCCTTTGCTTAACGGTCGAAAAACCGTGATATTATAGAAGGCAATTTTTTTGACCGTGCCTACTTAAAGGTACAGAAAAGCCACTCTTCATAATTACTTTCAAATTCAGAAGAGAATTCTACCTTATGAAAAACTGAAAAAAGTGAGTGCCTTTATTTATCTCCATCTGGCTTTGAATGGGCTCTATAAAAATTGTATTGGTTCATGCTCAGAACCAAAAGGAACAAAATGGTTCCTCGTGGAATTCCTACTTTTCTTTTTTATAGAACATGCAATACAGTTCTACCTCTAGATGTACTCCCTTTGTTCAGCATTATTGCCTCTGCCACCTGCCTTGAAATGGCCCTTCAAGGGTTTTGATAAATCAGTTGCAAAGGTGTCTGATTTCACTGGAACATCTATAAGTGCCTTTTCTGAAAGGCTCCTTTTAAGCCATCTAAAGAAATTCACCTCTGTGAGTCCTAGGAGAACCCTAAAATCAGTTATAATATATCAGAAAGGAAGAGAAAATTATTTTTCTCTATCTATGCTTTGGAAAGACATTGAGGGCATTTCCAAGGAAGGAAAGCAAGTAATGAAATGAAAAATGATCATTTTGAGAGAGACTTCTGCAAATGCCTTTTTCTTTTCTTTTCGATACTGTGAAGCTAAGAAATTTGCATGTGACCTTGGGGACCTAGCCCAGCATTCACTCATTCAACCCTGCTGAAGTGTTTCCCCTTTTCACTTAAGACAGCTGAGTGAGGAGACTTACAGACACTGATCCCCCAACCCCAGCAACTGATGCTGACATTTCTTCTTTGTCAGGTCACCTCCAGGAGCACAGGGCAGAGCTGCAGGATAGATGCCCCTGGCAAGGCTGGAAGGAACTAAGGGCACCATCTTACTCTCTAGGGTTCTTGGGGCATAATGGTATGCGTAGGTCCACCAGATCATTCAGATCAACTTACAGATTACTGGTGTCCAGCAGAGACCCACAGAACTTTAACCAAGTGGCTTTTTGTTCTTGTTCACTCACTCAGTCATATTAGACTTTTTGTGACCCCATGGACTACAGCATACCAGGCTTCCCTGTCCCTCACCATCGCTTGGAACTTGCTCAAACTCATCTCCATTGAGTCAGTGATGTCATCCAACCATCTCATCCTCTGTCATCCCCTTCTCCTCCTGCCCTCAATCTTTCCCAGCATCAGAGTCTTTTCTAATGAGTTCGGCTCTTCCCATCAGGTGACCAAAGTATTGGAGCTTCAGCTTCAGCATCAGCCCTTCCAATGCATGTTCAGGATCGAATTCCTTGATTTATTGATTTCCAGGATTGACTGGCTTGATCTCCTTGCAGTCCAAGGGACTCTCAAGAGTCTTCTCCAACACCACAGTTCAAAAGCATCAGTTCTTCAGTTCTCAGCCTTGTTTATGGTCCAACTCTCACATCCATACGTGACTACTGAAAAAACCATGGCTTTGACTAGATGGATTTTTGTTAGCAAAGTCATGTCTCTGCTTTTTAATATGCTGCCTAGGTTTTTATCTTTTTAATTTTATGGCTGCAGTCACCATCTCCAGTGATTTTGGAGCCCAAGAAAATAAAGTCTGTCACTATTTCTATTGTTTCCTCATCTATTTGCCATGAAGTGATGGGACCAGATGCCATGATCCTCCTTTTTTGAATGTTGAGTTTTAAGCCAGTTTTTTCACTCTCCTCTTTAACTTTCTACTATAAGGGTGGTGTCATCTGCATATCTGAGGTTATTGATATTTCTCCTGGCAATCTTGATTCCAGCTTGCGCTTCATCCAGCCTGGCATGTCTCATGATGTACTCTGCAAGGATTTTACCAAGCTATCTAGACATTGAAAAACCAGCCACTCCTGGCTGGTCTGTGATTTTCCAACTGATGAGTCCCTGAGGGCGAGACCAGAAAAATAGGGAGAGATGGCATTTTCTCCCTGAAGGAAACAGAGATCAACTATACCAAAAAGTTAATAATTTAGGGCCAGGAAATTAGGCACTCCATGAGACTAGAAGATGGAGAGACTGTCTTCTTTCTCAGCCCAGGCTTCTGAGGTGGGGAGAAAGCTTCACCACATAGGTGCATCATGGCCTTCTTACACTGAGTAAAACTAGACAGCGCCTCAGCATTAAGCTTGTGTTAAGCTCCATTCATTGATTAACCAAATAGCTAATCTATTTGCCAGGAATTAGCACAACATTAATGAAGTAAATGTATAAGATTGTTGTGCACATACATACATATATATGTATATATACACACACATATATATCAGATTATAATCTGAAAAAATAAATTAATACTTGATGCATCTTAATTTTAATAGTAAAAATTCTAATGAAAAGAGGAAATAGCCCTTGAGTTAAAGAAGCCGCACAGACAAATTAGAAGCCAATGGATAAGAACGTATAAAAAGGCAAAACTATAGCTCTACTATGTAAGCTTGACTTAAATAGTTGTGGTAGGAGTTGTACAATCAGGCAGATATCCCCAGGGAATGCTTCCACCACCAACCCCCACCCCCCACCCCTGCTCCACCTAGCAGAAAGTCACGCTCTCCTTTACATCTGCCCACACCGTATTTCTTCAGGGGCCAGAGGATCAAAATTTGGACTCAACACAAAGAATATGTTCAAATTGTTGAGAATAATCACAGCTCTTTTCCAAGAAAAATATATACTTTTTTTCTAGCAAGTCTGTGCTGAAATAAGATGGTCTCTGGACAAGACAACAATTCCATATCTTAACCTCCTACCCCAGAGGGCCAACCCAGCCTCTTTCATGACTTGCCATTCAGAGTACATTTTGGCTAATAGTCTCCACTCTCTGCGTTCTCTGAGATTTGTACTTTCTGAAATTGACTGCAAGTCAATGCCTACCAAAAGCTCACTTTAAGGAGCTGTAATTTGCTAGAAAGGGCCTGATGGATGTAGGAAATGTCTTCTTTCTTCCAGGTCCTTTAAGTGGATTCCCTATAATAAAGTATGTTCCCTATCATAAAGCAAAGTACGAGGACCACAATACCTCGGCTTCCTACAAAAATGGCATTGTGGATTTATACAGCTCTTAACTTCTGCAGATAGCAGGCCCAAGAAACATTTCTTAAACTACATTTCTGTCTTTCCTTTAACATTTTTACAGATGGCATTGTCCATTAGATAAACCAACGTCTCCTATACAAAAATCTACAGTATAAATTCCTCTTTCGGTGGGGTTCAAAGCAAAAGGTTTGTCTCTGCAGGGTGATTCTTTTATTTTCTTGTTATCAGATAATAAGCATCACATGACTCACCACTCCCCTTCTTTCCTCAGTTTCTAGGAAATTCAGGGACAGAATTCAGTCAATGAATTTGCCTATCGTAAAGTCATTTCCTTCAGAGGGATAGAGAGATTTGTACCCTCTTTTCCCTTCCCTTTATTGCTTTATTTTGTGCAGTATTTAATTTTTGAAGTGGTCTCAAATGCCTCTGTAATATGTGCGGGATAAACTTTAAACCAAAACAGATATAATTTCTGATCCTTCTTGCATTAATTCAAGCTTCTGTAAAGATCCAACATCAGGGGTAATATCTCCTTGAGTGCTTATTCAAACACTATTTGGCATTGGGGAAAAGTAAACTGTGTTTTACCTTCTTGGAGATGCAGCCAATAAAACCATTTGTGCATCAATAATAATTAGATCTTAACTGTAAAGATATGTGCCAAGAAACCTTCTGCTCCCAAAGGACCAGGTTTGGGTAATTTAAGCCTCAGATTCATTTTGTCATTTTCCATGAAAGTCATGCTGAAATGGATTTTAACATTCAAAGTGATGAGGCAAACGTATAGATCCTGAGCTTATGTCAATCCATTGAAGGCTCTTTCCATTAATTAAAACCAGACATACAGAACAGAAATGTTGTGTGCTTCCTGTTTTATTATATTCTTATTGCATGTAATTATACGTGTAATTCAGAATTATAGAATAATAATTCTGTAAGATTAGCCATTTGGTGTAGCTCATACAATTTCAGGCCCTTTGCTCATCTCTCTTGACACTAAGAATAAAGTCTGAATAAACTCCATGTCATGGCTGATAAGTCCGTGGGACCTAGGCCCTGCCTGGCTCTCCAATGTCAGTTCTTTCCGCTACCTCTGACTCGGCTTATTCATACTGCAGTCCCTTTCTGTTTCTTTAATTTTGTAATCTCTTTCCCATCTCAGATCCTTATGTGTTTACTGTTCCCTGTGTTCTCAGTTGCTTATCGTGTCTGACTCTTTGCGACTCCCTGGACTGTACCCTGCCAGGCTCCTCTGTCTGTGGGATTCTCCAGGCAAGAATACTGGAGTAGGTTGCCATGCCCTCCTCCAGGAGATCTTTCTGATGCAGAGATCAAACCTGGGTCTCCTGCATTGCAGGCCGATTGTTTACTGTCTAAGCCACTAGGGAAGGCCTTACTGTTCCCTAGTCTTTCCTTTATTCTCCTATCTCTCTCTTTCAATCTCAGCTGAAACAACATTGCTGCTTCTGAGAAGATGCCTGATCATTACCTACCACAACACTGTCTTATTTCCATCCCAGCTCTCATGGCATCTGTTAATTCATCATCTCTCACTCCCAGCAGACAGTAAGCTCCATGAAGACCGTGCCTTATATACATGTATATCCTTGCACCAAGTTCAGAGCCTTGTTCCTCTCCTTTATTTTGTGGAGTGATACAATTTGATCTCTCCAATTCTCCAAGACAGAACAACCCACAAATCAGAAATTATATTAGCACTAGAACATCCCTTAGAGGTAATCAGGTCCCTCACCTCATAGGGAGAGAAATTTAGGCATTAAGAGATGACATCACAATGGTGAAACTAGATCAGGCTCTACTTACCTTTCAATAACTTATCTATTTCCTTACTACACATCACCTTTGGTCTTTCAATAGGTGAAACTTGGCCCATTTAGGGTGATCCACTTGTGCCAGTTGCCCAGAGCTTTCCTGGTTTTAGCTCTGAAAGCCCTATGTCTCAGGACAACCCTGAGTCCTGGGCAAATGACATGCTTGGCCACCCTAAAGAGGCCAGGGTGTGTGTTGATATATCCTCCCTTCTCCCAGGTGTATGGGTTACTACAAGTAGGATAATAAGAAGCCTAGGACATATGTGCTCAAATTGACTGAGATGGATATGTCCTTGGAAGCCATAACTAGCAGCTGATCATTGACAGATAATCAACCTGTCCAGTGTCAGCAGACAAGCTTTGAATTCAAAAACATCCCCTTTCTTATCAAGATTCTAGTTCCCAATAGTCCATTCTCCTTGGACAAATATGTCTTAGTCTGCTTAGACTGCTATAACATAATACCATAGATTTTGTGATTTAAGCAACAGAAATTAATTTCCTTACCATTTTGGAGGCTGGATGTCCAAGATCAAGGTTCAGTGGGGTCAGGTTCTGGTGAACACTCTATTCCTGGCTTGCACATAGCTGCCTTCTTACTGAGTCCTCACCTGCCTTTGCTCAGGGCACATGTGTAGAGAGATCCATCTCTCTCTTCTTATAAAGCCACCAATCCTATCAGATTAAGACCCCACCCTTATGGCTTCATTTAACCTTAATTATCTCCTTAAAGATCTTATCTCCAAATACAGTTACATGGGGGTGAGTAAGGCTTCAACATATAGCAAAATGTTACCATATTTCTAAGTGGTGATCACATCAAGTCTGCAACCTGTGTATTTATGTGGCGGTGTTAGCCTCTGGCTTCAGGTTCCCCAAAACCAGGAATGGTCGCCCTGCAGCAGTGGGTTGGAGCCCACCTCTTACAGGCCAGAGCAGTCGGACGAACAGCGTTAGAAGGGAGAACAGGGAACTTCATGGAGCCTGCCCCAGAGTGGCATATTTCTGACAATAGCAGCTGTGGCAGCCCTGGGAACCTTTGCCAAGTGCAGTCCAGACACAATTTACAACCACAATGGGTACTGTCTACTGTTGCTAGTGAAGGGTGAGGGTGAGGTCAGTGACAAGCCCAAACCTCTTTCTGTTCTCTGTATCCTTTTCCCTCGGCTTTGTTATTCATGAGGGAAATGAAGCCCCAAGTGTAGACTCAAGCCCTGGCAGAATGTTTTCATCCTCCTTAAACATCCATCTAGCTAAGCAATGCTTTTGTGAAGCGCATCTCAAAATTTCTCAGGCATGGAAATTACCTGGGGGTCTTGTTAAGATGTAGATTCTGATTCAGTGAGTCTGGATGTCTGATGAGCTCCCAGATTTACTGATGCTGCTGGTCTGAGACCCCACTCTGAGTGGCAGGGCTTCCAAAGATGTTAACAAATCGCCGCGCAGACTTTCCCTAGATTGGTTTCTGGAACTGGAAGTGGCCTGATAATTGTGTGCGTAGATTTCTCTTCCCTAGAACTGCAAGCCTTGCTACTGTTCTCTCCTTTGTTTACTCTTCAGATGACCTCCACCTGCAAACCCAGCTTCTCTTCCCTAGATAGCCCCTGACCCTTTCTCTGCCTCCCTGTCTGATTCTCCAGGGAAGAGCACATTTTTGGAATTCAGTTATGACTCATAGGATTTGGGCAGGACTCTGGGAAAAAACATGAAAACAGTTAATCCCAAGCTGGTCCCAGATTGCCGCCCAGGCTCCAGGAGGACCGAAGGGCAATGCCAATCCCAGAATATCAATTTACTTCTTCAAATTTTTTGCCCAAAACCAATCACACAGCAGCTCTCGGGATCCCTCACTGGAATGGCATACCTGAGCACTTGGGGCTTATTTAAACTTCAGTTTAACGTCTTCAATGAAACAATACACCCATAATTAAACCAACACAGAATTCTTAGGTCCTGATGAGTCAAGGACTTTAAGGAAATGCATCCAAATTAGACAGTTTTAATAATTTCCTAAGCACAGTGGTCTGGAGAAACAGTCCAAAAATTAGATGTTCCAGCTTCTATATATGGCATTGGATATTTTCTGAAAATCAGATTTTAAGAGGAAATAAATCTTTCACCAGGACTTTAGCCAACCAAGTCTTGAAATTTGGAAAATGTCACCTTCGGTGCCCTAGTTCCCTTCCCCACCATACACCTCTTCAGAATCCCTTTTTACCAATACTCAGTGTCTCATCTTTCTCCCATTGCTTACAGCTTGCTCTCAAGAAAATCATTTATACCTGCATATGAATTTGAACTATTGCTCTTTGTTTTTCTCCTGCAGGTGTGTGTTTAAATGTCACCTCTGACTATAGAAAGGACATGATTCCAGTCAGACAAAGAAGGAGAAATATTGTATGATAGCCCTTATCTGCAGAATCTAAAAAGAAATGATATAAATGAATTTATTTACAAATCAGAATCAGACTTACAGACTTAGAGAACAAACTTATGGTTCCGGCGGGTGGGGCGGGGGGGATGTTGCGGGGAGACTGGGGGAAAGGGATAGTTAGGGAGTTTGGGATGGGTATTTAAAATGGATAACAAGGACCTACTGTATAGTACAGGGAAGTCTTCTCAATGTTGGGGATGGGGGGAGGTATGGAATTTAGCGGAGAATGGATACTTATGTATGTCTGGCTGAGTCCTTTTGCTGTCCACTTGAAACTGTCACAACACTGTTAATAGGCTATTCTCCAATATAAAATAAAAAAGGTTTATTTTAAAAGGACTTGGTTGCTTAGCAAATAATTTCAGGGAGTAGGCAGCTCATAGCAGGTGACCTCTTGCCCCTGTCTTTGAAAGCAGCAATGAGCATTGATTCTTATTTGATATATTGTGTTGGTGCCTTGGAGTAGTGTTCTCAAGCTGCCATAACAAAATGCCACAGACCAGGTGGCTTAAACAACAGCAGCTTATTTTCTCACAGTTCTGGAGGCTCAAAGTCCAAGACCAAGGTGTGGGCAGGTTTGTTTCTCTCGAGGCATCTCTCCTTGGCTTGCAGAAGGCCCGCTTCTATGTCCTCACATGGCCTTTTCTCTGTGTGCAGGCATCCCAGGCACCTCTTCCTTCTCTTATAAAAACACCAGACATATTGGATGAGGCCTTCACACTTATGACCTCACATAGGGCGCTGGTGTTCTGATATATAAATTCTGGAGACACAACTCAGTCCACAATATGATTCTGTTGATGCCCTTGTCACTCATATGACTGGTTAGTGTTTCCTTTTGGAAAATACCTGAATCTAGTGCCTGTTGTTTCCTATACTTCTGAACTTGTTGGCTGGTGGACTCCTGGGTGAGTTGGTTGATAGATTCCACCTCAATTAAATCATCAAAAGATAAGCGCCAGCTTGTTTCTATTGCTTTGACTCAAATCTTCTTTTCCCTTTAGGATAAAGAGAATAGACAGAGAAAACACTGGAAACAGCAATGTGGAATATCACTCCCCTCAGAGAGTCTTCCTGCCAGTTGCCTCTGTGTGTTAGGGACCTGTTCAGTTGACAGGCGTAAAACCAAAGAAGTTGGTAAAGATAATTGTATAGGTCAGTGCCTGTCTGTCTTCAAATCCATTCTCTGAGCTTCATCTGCCCTGTGTTTCAGGGAATCTTATATCCCAGGCTCCCTTGCTCCCTGGCTTCTAGGTAGGTCCAGTTAATGAGAGGCACTGGTGGAAGGCTGGATGGTGGGAGCTGGAGAGATGTCAAAGTATTCTCCCCCTTCTGTCTCTCCACTTCCTGTCAGATCTCTGGAAATAGCAGTATCTCTTCCAGGATCAGTTCCTAGAGGGCCCCTTCCTCTCAGAGGGCCCCACTTTGGAACTCAGGGACACCGCCTGCTATTGTGCCTCCAGCCCTGAAGGCAGCAGGGCAGCAGCTTCCTGCTGTTGATAACCTCTTGAGTTGACTTCCTGCCCCCTTATTGCTTTCTTAGCTCTCCCACTCTGATAGAACCAATTTCCCCAGTCAAATTCCTTCTGCTCAGCATCTTAAAGTGGTTCCTGTTTCCCAGCTGATATAATGTTCATTGTACCTACTTTACACTGTAAGAGTTAAATGAGAGAGAGAGCGCGCGCATTCAGCCTATAAGTGCTTAAAACACAGAAAATGCTAAAAGAAACTGCAGAGCCATTAATGAATTTTGTCATTTTAGAAGACTAATTTTAAAAATAATGAATTTCATCTATAAAATATTATTCAGAAATAGAGCCATTAAATATAATTCTATGTATAATTCACCAATAATTCAAACCACCTCTGAAACGGTGTCATACTTCTGAGTTTTGTCTTCTCTAGAAAGAGAAGGATATAATACAAAAGACCCTGGATTTGGGGTTTCAAGGTGTATGATTTTGAGTTTCTCGTTTTGTTTAATGGGCCTCAAACTTTACATCTGTAGACTGAGATCGTTCAGTGTGACAGTTTTTAAAGCTCCTGGAGCCCTAACTACTTATGATTCTGTAACTGGTGTGAGTTACTATTCATCTTTAGAGAGTATCTTTAGGGAGAGTGGGGTGTGAAATAACATTTTTCCTTTACAAATAAAATGGCAGAAACTCTGAAGACTCACATGGCTAGCCTGCTAAGAAATCCAGATTTTTTCTGAGGATCTACTCATCAAATATTTCTAAGGATGATCCCCCATTCTCTAGCAGGGTTGCCTAAACTGGTCCATGCATTAATCCAGAACAGCACAAGATGTGAATTGGCAGAGAGTTAAAGGCTGGCTGAGCTGGGGAGAGGCATTCCCAACAAGTGACTGTGCAATGAGGTGAATGAGGACTCAGTACATCTCCTGCTTCTGATGGGAGGATCTCAGCATGTTAGTCCAAATGATGTATGTGGGGAAGGGGAGGAGTCAAGTTTGAATATGCAATAAAGAATATTAATTCAAGAGTTTAAAAGATAAGCAAATCTAGGCTGATATCTTGGCACTGTCCTTTATCAGCAAAGTACCTTTGGGCTAGTAATTGACTTCTTCAAACCTTGGGCCCCTTATCTGTAAATTCTGTCTAATGAACAGTGTTCAACTGGGTGGAATAATGAAGCCCATCCACTCTAGGGATAGTGTCTGAAAACATTTTTGATATATACATTATCTATATTATACTATATATATATTATATATACACCCATACCACATCTTCTTTATCCATTTATCTACCAATGGATGGGTTGCTTCCATATCTTGGCTATTAAAAATAATCCTGCAAAGAATATAGGGTGTGCATACTTTTTAAATTAGTGTGTTCATATTATTTGGAAACTACCCAGAAGAGGAATCGCTAGATCATATGTTAGTGCTAATTTTATTTAAAATGGAACCTCCATACTGTTTTCCATAGTGACTCTATCAGTTTACATTACCACCAATGTTGCACAAAGTTTCCCTTTTCTCTGCATCCTCCCCAATACGTTATTTATGATCATTTTGATGACAGCAGTTCTGACAGGTGTGAGGTGATACCTCATCGTGGTTTTGGTATGCATATCTCTGATGATTAGTGATACTGAACATCTTTTCATGTGTCTGGCCATCTGTATGTCTTTCTGGGAAAAATGTTTATTCAAGTCCTCTGCCCATTTTTTGAATTGAATTGTTTCCTTTGATAATAAGTTGCATGAGCCCTTTATATATATTTTAGACATTAGCCTCTTTTAGATATATTATTTACAAATGTATTCTCCCATTCAGTAGGTTGCCTTTTCATTTTGTTAATGATTTCCTCTACTAGGTAAAAGCTTTTCAGTTTAATGTCATCTGGTTTGCTTTATTTTTGCTTTTCTTGCCTTTGGAGACAGATCCAAAAAATATTGTTAAGCCCAACGTCAAAGAGCTCAAAGAACCCAATAGCAAAGAGCTACCTACTATTTCATGTAGTCAGAGGATTAGATAATGGGTATAAGCATCAGTGCACTCTTGGCAAGAAAGAAATTCATAAGATGCCACTAGTAAGTCCTTACCTG
The DNA here is from genome assembly GCF_016772045.2 of Ovis aries. Lineage (NCBI taxonomy): Eukaryota > Metazoa > Chordata > Mammalia > Artiodactyla > Bovidae > Ovis > Ovis aries. The sequence continues at coordinate 31,612,841 of NC_056075.1, read as the reverse complement.
ACAATAATTACTCTAAATTAACATTTCTAATCAAAAGATGCAGAGTGAACGGATGGGTAAAAAAATAAGAAACAACTAAATGCTGCCTATAAGAGACTCACTTCAGCTTTGAAAATACACACAGACTCAAAATGAAGAAATGGGAAAAGGTATTTCATGCAAGTGGAGACCAAAAGAAAACAGTAGTAAGTATACTTATATCCGACAAAAGAGGCTTTAAGCCAAACATGGTAATGAGAAACCAGTGTTGTATTAAAGGGGTCAGTTCATCAAGATGTAACAATCTTAAATATATACACACCCAACATCAGAGTACCTGAATATATTAAGCCAAACTAATAGATCTGAGGGAGGAGATATATACAAATAAAATAAGAGTAGGGGACTTCAACAGGCTTCCCTGATAGCTCAACTGGTAAAGAATCCTTCTGCAATGCAGGATACCCCAGTTCAATTCCTATTCCTAGGTCAGGAAACGCCTCTGGAGAAGGGCTAGGCAACCCACTCCAGTAGTCTGGGGCTTCCCTGGTGGTTCAGATGGTAAAGAATCCACCTGCAATGTGGGAGACCTGGGTTGGATCCCTGGATTGGGAAGCTCTCCTGGAGGAGGGCATGGCAACACACTCTATTATTCTTGCCTGGAGAATCCCCATGGACAGAGGAGCCTGGTGTGCTACAGTCCATGGGGTCACAAGGCGTCAGGCATGACTAAGTGACTAAGAACAAGTAGAGGACTTCAACACCCCATTTTCAAGAGTAGATCATTCAGACTGAAAATTTATAGCGAATGTTGGACTTGAACCATTTTTTGGACCTAACCAACATGTATAGAAAATTCCACTATATAGTACCAGAATACACATTCTTCTCAAGTGCGCACAGAACATTCTCCAGGATAGATCACACGAAGGTAACAAAACAAGTCTTAGCAACTTTAAGATTGAAACCCTACCAAGTATCAAAAGGAAAATCAAAAAATAAATGAAAATGAAAGCACCACTTCCCAAAACTTACGGGATGCTACAGAACAGTTCTAAAAGGGAAATTTACAGCAGTAAAGGCCTGAATTAAGGAAAAAGATCTCAAATAAACCACCTAACTTTACACTTTAAAAAAATAGAAAAAGAAGAATAAACTGAACCAAAGTTAGTAGAAGGAGGGAAATAACAAAGATTAGCACAGAAATAAATGCAATAGAGACCAGGAAAAAATAGAAATGGCCAATGAAACTAAGAGCTGATTATTTGAAAAGATAAATGAAATTCAGAAATCTTTAGCCAGACTAAGAAATAGAAGACTCAAATAAAATCAAAACTCAAAGAGGATGCATTACAACTGATACCATGGAAATACAAAGGATTGTAAAAGACTGTTATAAATGATTATACACCAACAAGTTAAATAACCTAAAAGAAGTAGACAAATTCCTTGAAAAAAAAAAACAAAATACAACCCACCAAGACTAAATCACTAAATAGAAAATCTGAACACACTGGCAACAAGTAAGGAGACTGAACTGATAATCAAAAACCTTACAGCAAAGAAAGCCCAGGACCAGTGGTTTTGCTGGTGAATTTTACTAAACATCTAATGGAGAATGAATGCCAGTACTTACTAAACCCTTCCAGAATTCTGAACAGGTAGGAACACTCTTAAACTCATTTTACAAGGCCAATGTCACCCTGATACCAAAACCAAACACAGACATCGCAAGTAAATAAAATTACAGGCCAATACTTCTGATGAACATATATTCATATTTCATGTGAAACTGCTGCTGCTGCTGCTGCTAGGTCACTTCAGTCGTGTCCGACTCTGTGCGATCCCATAGACGGCAGCCCACCAGGCTCCCCCTGTCTCTGGGATTCTCCAGGCAAGAACACTGGAGTAGGTTGCCATTTCCTTCTCCAATGCATGAAAGTGAAAAGTGAAAGCGAAGTCACTCAGTTGTATCTGACTCTTAGAGACCCCATGGCGTGCAGCCTACCAGGCTCCTCTGTCCATGGGATTTTCCAGGCAAGAGTACTGGAGTGGGGTGCCATTGCCTTCTCCACATGTGAAACTGATTATCTTCAAAAGGACTGTAGTAGAGGTCCAGTTGTTCTCTATCCTCTCTAACACTTGGTACTGTCAGTTCCTCTAAATGTAGCCATTCTTAAATGTGTGTCGTGTGTCTCTTTGCCTTAGGAGGAGAAAGCTGTTTCCAGAGACCTCCTAGCAGGCTTGCTGTATAGACCATGGCTAAGTCCCATGCTTACACCTTAGCAAGTCATGGTACTTTTAGTCTCTAGAGTGGGAGAGGCTTCTCCAGCAAAAGGGAAGGGAAATGGAATGAGTGTTAGTTGGACAACCAGTAATGCTTCCCTGTTATACCGCGTTTCACTGGGTTAGTTCTATTGCAAGCTGCTGAATGCAATGATAAGGACTTCATAACTAAGTTCCTTCGAAGAAAATAGGAAAAATCAGAGCAGACCTAAGTTTTGAGCTTGAGTTATTAGAGACAGGTGACATTGGTGGGAAAGGTACAGAGCCAGGTTTGTTTCTGCAAACATTCTTTGTAGAACCTGACCTCTTTGATCCACTGCCTTTTCAGTGTTTCCTAGGATTTTGAAATAGTAATACAATTCAGTCTTCCTGGGTCTTTCAAGAACTTTGCGAGTCATCTGGAGGGGACAAAATGACCCCTACCTTGGAAAAATTGGAGAAAATGTGTGGACCAGAATTGGTAGTGAAAGTGTTAGTCATTCAGTCACGTCTGACTCTTTGCGACTCTGTGGACTGTAGCCCTCCAGGCTCCTCTGTCCATGGAATTCTCCAGGCAATACTGGAGTGGGTAGTCAGTCATTCCCTTCTCCAGGAGATTTCCTGACCTAGGGATCAGTCCCAGGTCTCCTGTATTGCAGGCAGATTCTTTACCGTCTGAGCCACCAAGGGAGTGATCACTGTGTTAATTCAAGCAAGAGATACAGCAAGATTTCATGCCCTCCCTCCAAAACCCTTTGAGTCCTGCCAAACACTATGCCTCTTTCATATAAAAGCACTGACATTTGAATGAAAACCTCAGGAAAAGATAAGGTGAAATTCTTTCAACAATTCCCTGTGTGTTCCCCAAGTTTTAAGCCAAGGATTTGCAGAGAAAGACTACACCTACCTTGCTACTACATTTCAAATCAATCTTCTCTCTTTTCAGAATGTTTCAAATAACAGTGACAATGTAATGTAAAAAGCAATCATTACAGTTCATGTCACATAAAAAATATGAACATAAGAGTAAATGATCTCTATTAACCTGAGTTTTATCTCTATTTCTATTTATGCAAATACAAAGGGTTATTTGGATTAGTAATTATGTTTTTGGCATTTCTTGGTGTTTCAGATTACTTACTGGAAGCAGCCTGCTGAATTCAGATACTGGATTCTAAATCCCTTATTCTTCTATAAGCCATTGCTCAATATGGATAATAGCAATGCTGTTACCAGTAAATAGCAACTTGGGATGGAAAGAGATTCACTGGAATTCAGCATGGATTTTAGGATTTTGGTAACAGCTTCTTGAAGAACTTAAGTGGACTTTCCCTGTGACTGAGATGGACTTGGAAGTTTTCATTTATTTAGTTTACTTTTTTCCTTCTTTTTCACTTCTGTTATTATGAAATTATTTCTGGGAAAAATCCAGCATTTTTTTCCAAGTCTTGCCAAGGATATATTTGCTTTATTTAATGCACTGCAGTCTGCCTCAGTTCAGTTTTCAAGTTTCCCATCATGCACAGTGCCCTGTTAGCTGTGTGTGTGTGCATGTGTGTGCAGAGAGAGTTTCAAAATTGCCGTGAGAAGATGCTTAATATCCAGCCAGAAATGAAGGACAGAAGCCAGTTTATTGACAGGGAAATAGATAATTATGAGCATACCTTTAGCACTGTGGGACTTCCTTCTCTCAAATACCCTGGAAACTTGTTCTCAGAACCCAGAGGGAGATTTTTGTCACTCCCCACTCAGCATGCCCTCTACTAACAGGCAGACTCTGGGATAAGGAAAAACATCCTTCCTCAAGCGCTCCTCTCTCTACCTCCTGTTTGTGATAATGGCAGCTTGGACTCACTTTAATAATCTACTCTGAGAGGCATGTGTGTGTGACTAGCCTCTGCACAAAATGAAAAAGTGTAATGTTACTCTTTTCTTCCCATTACAACTGGGTCCAGTTTCCTGGGTGAGAGAGAGGGAGGCATCAGCTCAAGGCAAAATATCAATGCCATTGCATTTTAATTGTCATCCATTTTTTTCTGCTCCTTTCTCTTTCCCAGTGTTCTGAGCATGCACATCCTCATTCTCCTTTCCCCTATTACTAGGGGTCTATTCAAGTACCCTTTCCTGTCATAGGTCCCAGCAATGACATTCCCAGATTAGACACACCCTCCTGAGAATAAGAAGGGCTACACAGAATCCTCAGACCACTAGGGAGCTGTAAGTCCTCCCTTTTATCTCAGAAGCATAAAAGAAAATCTAAATGAAAGTGAATAAGAGAAAACTATTGCAGGGGTAATGTTGAATCTGCTTTAATTTACAACAGAAAGTAATTTGCAAACTGCTTTACTTTAAATGTGATTAGCGACAAATTACTCCTGACTCAGCCCTCCTGCTGACTATCTCCATCTGCCTTCCCAGATCCTCTGTCCACTCTTCCCTGTCCTGTTCTGTGCTCCGGGAAGGAGCACTTTTGGATTACTTCACCCATGTAACCTTGACCTCTAGCCAATGGAGACATCAGGGTACTGGAGGGCAGGAGGAAAGAGAATGTATTTGTTCTCATTCTTTCTTTGCTGCCTGAGCTCCTCTTCCCAAAGCCACCCAACTTCTGGCAGGCAGTCCTTTTCCATATCTGCAGCCTGAGTTGCAGCTATAACTCTCTCAGGGATCCAGGCATGGTTTCCTCCCTCCTCATTCCAGGGGAGCAAAGGGAGGACATGGAAAACAGACCTCCCTCTTACTAAGCCTAGGGTACTTAACCAACCCTTATCATTTCCTCTTAGCTTTGCTCACACCTTTGTAATAACTCCCAGTTGAGTGTGCCATCACACTATCACTCTCTGGTCAGGATCCTCACAAACCGTGTGGTTGAGAACTCGTTCAATAAATTTGTTACTACTCCTAAGATTTCAGACACTTAATAGGACATTCTTGTTGATAGCATAAAGACCGAAAACCCTTGGTGACCAAATGGAATAGCTTTCAAATGGAGGACTTCTCAGCTTTTTGCAACTAAAAATGAGCTGCTGCTGTTGCTGCTAAGTCGCTTCAATTGTGTCCGACTCTGTGCAACCCCACAGACGGCAGCCCACCAGGCCCTGTCCCTGGGATTCTCCAGGCAAGAACACTGGAGTGGGTTGCCATTTCCTTCTCCAATGCATGAAAGTGAAAAGCGAAAGTAAAGTCGCCCAGTCGTGTCTGACTCCCAACAACCCCATGGATTGCAGCCCACCAGGCTCCTCTGCCCATGGGACCTTCCAGGCAAGAGTACTGGAGTGGGTTGCCATTGCCTTCTCCAAAAGTGAGCTATTTGGGTGCAAGATACACATTCTTCACCAATACTGCCTATATGGCACACTTCTTCATAAACTCTCAAAACACTTCAAGGAACACATACAAACACATAATGATTATAATTTTCACATTCTAAAAATATAACTATCACTATTTGCCAGACTTTAGGACAAGAACAGTCATGGTCTAAATTTGTGTCTTATGTAAACTAGTTTCATAATCTAAAATTTAAAAGCATGATGTGAAAGTCACTCAGTCGTGTCCAACTCTTTGTGACCCCATGGACTATACACAGTCCATGGAATTTCCCAGGCCAGAATACTGGAGTAGGTAGCCTTTCCCTTCTCCAGGGGTTGAACCCATGTCTCTCGCATTGGGCACAAGGGAAGCCAAAGAATACTGAAGTGCATAGCCTATCCCTTCTCCAGTGGATCTTCCAGACCCAGGAATCAAACTGAGATCTCCTGCATCACAGACAGATTCTTTACCAACTGAGTTATCAGGGAAGCCCCTGACAAAAGCATGATACTGACCTGAAAGTCACATGGACTTCATTAGAGGCTTAGATCTGCTGCTAGCTACTGTATATGTACACACTAGTATAGAACTTTTACATACCTTAGTTTCCTGAAAGGAAAATGATACAGTGTTCTCATAAAATAGTTGTAAAAACTAAATGAGATATTTTTCCTGCTGTTTAAGCATAGTACCTGTTACATGTGGTGGTGGTTTAGTTACTAAATCATGTCATACTTTTTGTAACCACATGGACCTTAGCCCATCAGTCTCCTCTGTCCATGGGTTTCCCAGACAAGCATATTGGAGTGGGTTGTCATTTTCTTCTCTATGAGACAGATCTTCCCAATCTAGGGATTGAACCTAGGTTTCCTGCATTGCAGGTAGATTCTTTACCAACTGAGCCACTAGGGAAGAGTGCCTGTTGCATATTTAACTCTAAGCATTGGGTTGGCCACAAAGTTCATTTGGCTTTTTCTGTTCCCTCTTATGTAAAAATCCAAATGAACATTTTGGCCACCCCAATAAATATTAGATAAAACAAACCTACAAAGACCAGACTGTGGTGTTTCCATTAAGCTTCTTGAAGGTAACAGCCTGTCTTGACATCTTTGTATTCTCAGTAGATGTCCAGTATATATTGAGATGGATGGATGACGGATGACGGCTAGATGGATACGGGGATGATGGATGGGTGGACGAGACTGACCTCAAATAAAAGTTTCTTCAGGCTACCTAGAGTTTACTTGGAAGAGAGACATTAAGATTTCCAACAAGTCCTTTGGATCTCTGGATGTGAGGGTTTTTTTCAGCTTAATTCATTTAAATCATGGATGTGTATCCCTGTGTTTGCAGGTTATTTTTTCATTCTTTTTTCAGTAAGAAGTTTAAAATCTCTCCTCCATGTTGTGCAATCCTCAGTTTAGTTCTTTGGGAGCTTCCACAGGTATTTGTTCCCCTTGAGGATTATTTTGTGTTCCTTTCAGAAGAAGGGGTGCAGTTTCTGCCAAAGCTAACAGCAGGAGGAGATCATTAGTTGACTCAATATTTCCACAACAAAAGTTGGGAAATTTAACCTTGAGGGTATTGGTATTTCCAGCCATTCTCTATGGATCAACAATTAGGCCAAGTTCATCTATCAGTTATGAAACAGCCCAGGAAGAATTTGGACTTTTATTTTTACCAAGCAGCAAAATAAATAGAAAAGTATCAAAAATACCACACAAAAGCCCAGATTATTTGTTCCTATATCTATTACCCTCTTAACCAGTCAGAAGTTACTTAATCCAATCACATTTTTTGTTAACCACAATGTGATAGGCATGCTGTATACCTGTTAAAATAATTCTTTTGCAACAAAATTTGGTTTTAATTAAAACAATCCCTATGACTCATTTGCATTATTTGACATAAGTAATTACTTTTTCCTTTTTTGACCAGAATGACACGACTGTCAAAGGCTTAATCTCCAAAATATACAAACAGCCTATACAATTCAACAACAAAAAATCTAATCAAAACACTGGCAGAAGACCTTAACAGACATTTCTCCAAAGAAGATATACAGATGGCCAATAGGAACATGAAAAGATACTCAACATCACTAATTATTAGGGAAATGCAATCAAAACTAAATGAGGTAATCACCTCACACAAGTCAAAATGGTTATCATCAAAAATTTGAGTATGAAGAGAAGGAAACCCTCCCACACTGTGGGAATGCAAGTTGCTGCAGCCCCTGTGGAGAACAGTATGGAGGTTCCTCAGGAAATTAAAAATATAGAGTTTCCATGTGATCCAGAAAATCCACTTCTGGGCAAATATGTGGAGAAAACTATAATTTAAAAAGATACATGCACCCCTATGTTTATAGTGGCACTATTTTCAAAAGCCAAGGCATGGAAAGAACCAACATATCCATCGGCAGATGAATGGATAAAGAAGACGTAAGGTCCGTCTAGTCAAGGCTATGGTTTTTCCTGTGGTCATGTATGGATGTGAGAGTTGGACTGTGAAGAAGGCTGAATGCCCAAGAATTGATGCTTTTGAACTGTGGTGTTGGAGAAGACTCTTGAGAGTCCCTTGGACTGCAAGGAGATCCAACCAGTCCATTCTGAAGGAGATCAACCCTGGGATTTCTTTGGAAGGAATGATGCTAAAGCTGAAGCTCCAGTACTTTGGCCACCTCATGTGAAGAGTTGACTCATTGGAAAAGACTCTGATGCTGGGAGGGATTGGGGGCAGAAGGAAAAGGGGATGACTGAGGATGAGATGGCTGGATGGCATCACAGACTCGATGGACGTGAGTCTGAGTGAAATCCAGGAGATGGTGATGGACAGGGAGGCCCGGCGTACTGCGATTCATGGGGTCGCAAAGAGTCGGACACGACTGAGCGACTGAACTGAACTGAACTGAACTGAAGTATATTTACAATGGGATACTCAGCCATATAATACTACAGCCATAAAAAAAGAATGAAATAATGCCATTTTTAGCAACATGGATGCAAGTAGAGATTATCAAGTGAAATAAGTCAGAAAGAAAAAGACAAATGTCATATGATTTCATTTATATGTGGAATTTAACATATGGCGCAAATGAATCTATTTATGAAATAGAATCACGGACATAGAGAGCAGACTTGTCATTAAGGGGAAGTGGGGAAGGAGAGGAATGGACTGTGAGTTTGGGGTTGGTAGACACAAACTATTGCATTTAGAATGGATAAACAACAAGGTCTACTGTATAGCACAAAGAACTATATCCAATCTCCTGGGATAAACCATAATAGAATATTTTTTAAAAGAAGAATGTATATATGTTTATAACTGAGTCACTTTCACTTCGCTGCACAGCAGAGTTTGGCACTACAATGTAAATAAACTACTTCAATAAAAAATGAAATAATAAAATATGGCACAAATGAAACCATACAAAACAGAAACAGATTCATAGAGATCAGATTTGTAATTGCAAAGTGGGAGAGGGGTGGTATGTAAGGGATAGATTAGGAGTTTGAGGTTGGAAGATGAAAACTATTGTATTTAGAACGCGTAAACAACGGTCTTACTGTGTAGCACAGGGAATTATATTCAATCTCCTGGGATAAACCATAATAGAGAAGAATATTTTTAAAAAGAATGTATATATGTGTATAACTGAGTCACTGCTGTACAGCTGAAATTAGCACAACATTGTAGATCAACTATATTTCCATTAAAAAAAAAAAACTTATACATCCATACAGTGGATTTCTATCCAAGAATAAAAAGAAATGAGCTACTTTACCTGCTCCTACATGGGTGGGTGAACATTAAAAACATTATTCTAAGTGAAAGAAGCCAGATACAAAATTGCATTTATATGAAATTTTTTAAATGACAAAATTACAAGGGCAGAATCAAAGGAGAGGATACAGGATTGAGCACAAAGGTGCACATGGAAATATTTCAGGGTTATGTTAGTTACATAAGTGATTGTCAAAGCTTATGTAACTGCACACCCCAAATTTTGAATTTTGCCTTGATAAGTTTCATTTCAATAAATTTGACTTTATGTAAATAAAGGAAAAATAGATAACATGTCCCTAAAAGTGAATAGTTACGAGGTTTAGAGATCATCTATTTAAAGCATTCAGCCACATGCTTGCTCTGCTTGGTCCTCTCTGCTCCTCCTCACTCACAGAAGAAAAGAGAGAAGTCAGGATAGTTACTCAAGTACAAAGCAGGAAGTTACAAGAAGTAGTTTGAGTCAAGTCAAAAGTTAGATCTCAATGGTGAAATAAAACATCAATGTCAAGAAGAAAGGGCATGAATTCAAGCAGAGAGGAGACAGAGCTGTGGTGTCAGCAAAATTTCTGTATTGATACTAAAGCCATTTAGCATTGGAGCCATAGGAGAGGCTAGGAAAGGGATCAAAGGCAAGAGAAGTCACTTTTTACAGCACACATACTATGCTCTAAGCTGGATGCTTTACTCACATTACCATACTTAAACTATACAACCATCCCATGAGGTAGGGATTTATTCAGCTATTTATTCCACTATTACCCTCACTGTGTGGAGAGTGAAACTGAGGCACAGAGAGGCAGTGAGTAGGTTTCTTCTGACCTCAATTGCTTTGCTTTCTGGATTAGGTGGCAGAAAATTACTTCATCCATCATCCCCAGAGTATATACTTCTTTCACTCAAGAAAGCAACTAGGGACTTCCCTGGTGGTTCAGTGGCTAAGATTCCTCACTCCCAATGCAGGGGGCCCAAGTTCCATCCCTGGTTGAGGAATGAGATCCCACATGCCCCAGTTAAAGATCCCACATGATGCAACTAAGACCAGTACAGCCAAATAAATAAAAGCACCCAGCCTTGGATAAGAATTACTTACTTCCATTTCAGATTTTGAGTTTGGGTCAGGAGACAGCCATAGTCCAGACAATACTGATGAGGACAGGGAGGGAGAGAATGTGGTCCATCTGAATAAACATAAATGCTCTGCTGAATCCACATAGGTGGTCGAGGGGTGGGGCTTCAGCAGCAAGTTCAGGAGGCCCCATTCACAGTTTGATTCTGTTGAGAAAAATGAACCAAAATTATTAATAGATAACTTCATGTGCCCTCAGTGTCACACTTAGGCATTATTTCCCTGGCTATTTAATCATCTGGGTAGCAGCTGGCAAGCTGTGAACATCAGCTATATGTATGTGTACATAAAATTTTACTGGAACAACCACATCCATTTGTTTATTATCTAAGGTAGTTTGGGGACTAGAGGATCTAAGTTAGTAGCTTCAGTAGAGGTCGGATGATCTAGAAAGCCAAAAATACTGGCTATCTAGACCTTTAAAATATTTGCTACATCTGTGACCTGGGAGAATTTGCCTGTGTTTGAATTTGCTGTTTACTAGTATTTGGTTGACTTCCCTGGTGGCTCAGACGGTAAAGCATCTGCCTACAATGCAAGAGACCTGGGTTCACTGACTGGTCAATTTCTGTGACATAGAAAACCAGAAGGCTATAGTTTTATTGCTCTGTAAGTCATTAACCAGTTTTATAATTTATTAACAAACTCATTTCAGTATCCCCTTGACTGAGTGACTGTATAAATTCCCTTCCTGATTCTCATTTGAACCAGATTTCCCATCCTAATGATCTCATGAATTAATAAGCTGAATAGATTTTTGATTCAGATTCATTCCATTTGGTGTGAGTCATGTTTTTAACTTTTGTAACATTATACTTTGACAACTCCAAGGGACACCATTGAATACAATATGAATGGTGATAATTCTCAGTACAGGAATGGTGGTACTGCACAGCCAACCCTATTTGTACCCACTACGATAAGCTGAAGCTCCAATACTTTGACCACCTGATACAAAGAGTTGACTCATTGGAAAAGATCCTGATGCTGGGAAAGATTGAGGGCAACAGGAGAAGGGGGCAACAGAGGATGAGTTGGTTAAATGGCATCACCAACTCAGTGGACATGAGTTTGAGCAAGCTTCAGGAGATAGTGAAAGACAGGAAAGCTTGGTATATTGCAGTTCATGGGGTAGCAAAGAGTCATATATGACTTAACAACTGAACAACAATAATAATATTGTAGCTCATTTAATCCACACAACAGTCCAAAAAAGTATGTTACCTTACAACATGGAGAAATTAAGGCAAATAACAAAGAAGAAAGTAATTGGAATAAACATCTTGAACACACAGAATCAAAAGAATAGCTAAGCAGCTGATCCCCAGGGCTCTGTCCTGTCCCCAGGGACTGAGACTCAGACATGGAAGAGCCTACCATGTCTAAATATACAAGCAACTTGGTTTTGGAGGACTGTAAACCCTGATCAGATAGGGAGCCGGCCTCATTTCTTCTACCCTGGAAAGTGAAGCAGAGACTTTAACGTCCTCACCTTTGTGTCCCTGTGTTTCTCAGCACAGTGCCTGCTACATGGTACACGCTCAATAAAAGTTTATTGAACTAAATTACCAGCAGGTTGATGGGGATGATAAGGAGATATGACTGGCAAAAAAAAAGTCGAGATTGTCTACAGAAATAATAATATATCTGATATGGTAGGCCAGTTGGAGGCCAGGTTAGGAGGGAGGGGGCTTCAGTGGTAGCCTAAGGCTACATTTCCTCTTCATAACTATAAAATAAAATGAGGATAACATTTGCCATAGTCTGAGCATGCAGAAGTCATTTTGTGTTCTCTTCTTTGTCAATGGAATCTTCCTCTGCTTCTGGGAGGAGCTGGGAGATAAGACCTGTTCCCCTAAGCCCCACGGGGCACAAAGCCGGCCAGCTTTATTGAGTTACAGGAGCTGTCTACCTCCATTGCACTGACAAGTTGTGCCAGGCCTGTGCACACATCCTGAGCCTTCTAATCCCTTTAGTTCCATCACCTGGACATTTTATTTGAAATTGATTTTTAAATGTCTGAGTAATTGAGGTTTATGTGTAGTTGCCTCTCTGCCACAGAGGTAAGCGGAGGCTGCTTATATCCTCATTAAAGGCTGATTAAAAGTGATTGCATTACTGGAGGCCCCAACTGATGCCATTCCTCAGGGCTCCCACCCGAGAACAGCTTCCGTACTTGGCAGGTATGACAGTCTGGACAGCAGAACTTTGCATCCCCTGTGTGTCTTCAGCAGATGACCAGCTCTAACAGGTGGAGCTTCCCCAGCAGCTCAGTGGAAAAGCATCTGCCTGGCAATGCAGGAGACCTGGATTCAATACCTAGGTGGGGAAGATCCCCTGGAAGAGGAAATGCCACCCACTCCAGTACTCTTGCCTGGAAAGTTCCTTGGACAGAGGAGTCTGGCAGGCTACAATCCATGGGGTCACAGATTTGGAGATTACTGAGCATGTAGAGAGAGCTCTAACAGGAGGTTATTTTCCAGACCTCCCATGGGTTCCATCTCTGTTGTTTAGTTGCAAAGACACGCCTGACTCCTCTGCAACCCCATGGACTATAGCCCACCAGGCTCCCCTGTCCATGAGATTATCCAGGCGAGAATACTGGAGTGGGTTGTCATTTCCTTCTCCACCTGCCAGACCTCCCATGGGTTCCATCTCTGGGACACATATAAACCATCAGGTAGGTTGTGGGGCAGGCAAAATATCCACTTTTCCCCAGAAACATGGGACTCTTGCTGAAGTCAATCTTACAAGCAAATTTTTGAAGTAGGAAATCTAATATCCTTTGACTGATCTTTTAACCTTAGGCAAGTCCTGGAGCCTCCCTTTCTCTCTCTCCCTCTTTCCTCTTCCACCCACCCCCTATCCCAACCAGTGTCCTACTGACTGTGTGTGTGTGACACTGGACTTGTTCCTTTCCAAAAACATTGGCCTTCATTTATGGCACAGACCAAGGAACAAAAGAGACTGATAGGAAGGATTGTGATCTTAAAAATGTCATCTGTCTTCCATGCTCTTGAGAGTAGCTTTGCTACTCCATTCCAGGAGAAGTAGAGTGCTAGGGTGGAAGTGATGACAAGCTCTGATGCTGAAGTCAGAAAGACCTGGATTTGGGACTTCCCTGGTATTCTATTCCAGTGGGTAAGACTCTGCACTCTCAATGCAGAGGGTCCAGGTTTGATCCTTAGTCAGGGAACTAGATCGCAGATGCTGCAACTACAGCCTGGCACAGCCAAATCAATAAATAATATTTTTAAAAAATAGAAATACTGGGTTTGACTCTTGGCTCGAACCATTAAAACTTAGATAATTGTGGGCAAAATCCTGAATCTCTCTTGGTTCATTTTCTTCATCTGTGAAATGGGTATATCAAAACCTACTTCCTAGAGTAAGCGTGAAGACATAATGAAATAAAGTGTACAAAGGAATGGACATAAGAAAAGAGTTCACTCAGTGTGAGTTTCTTTTTCCCTGAAGGGATTGTAGAAGTCATCTAAAAAAATAATAACAACCCACCACGTGGCCTTGCAGACTTTTCAAGTCTTGCAATTTTCACTATGGATCATGACCTCTAAATTCTATGAAAGGACATTAACAAAATTCTGAAGGGCAAAGGAGGCTGAAGAGGCAGGACTCTGATATCTCCAACCTTTCCTAGAACATACACTCTCTGGAGCAGCTCACTCTTTATCCATTTATATACCAAGGTTCTATACAACTCTTACTTTGAAAAATTTATACTACTTTGAAAAGAACTGACTATGATTATTCTATTAGAAAATTCACGAAGTCCACAAGATTCAAGTAAAATCCCCATTTCCCATCACACCGCAATGTACTCTGACCATACCAGGGGGCAGAAGCTCCTCAGCATGTATGCAGGGAAATCTCACAACCTGTCTGGACTAATGTATTCCTAAAGCTTTTGCAATAGAAAAATGAAGATACATACAGATCCAGATAATAAGGGCTAAATCTCTAGGATGTGACGGTCCCCTTCTTCTTTTAAGCCAAAACCTAGAGCAAGAGTTCTCATTGTGTTTGGTCTTTTCAAAGTTGTTCCTCATACATTGTTAGCGCCTATTCCAGCACTTTGCACTGAGCTGGGCATTTGGTAGGAATTCAAAACATGTTAGTCAAAAGACCAGTCAATCCTAAAGGAAATCAACCCTGAACATTCACTGGAAAGACTGATGCTGAAGCTCCAATATTTTGGCCACCTGATGCAAAGAGCTGACTGACTGGAAAAGAGCCTGATGCTGGGAAAGACAGAGGGCAGGAGGAGAAGTGGGTGACAGAGGATGAGATGGTTGGATGTCATCACCAACTCAACGGATATGAGTTTGAGCAAACTCTGGGAGATAATAAAGGACAGGGAAGTCTGGTGTGCTGCAGTTCACGGGTCGCAAAGAGTTGGACATGACTGGGCAACTGAAGAACAACAAAAGTCAATAGAAGAATCTCCAGTAGATCAGACCTCTGTCCTCATGGCCTGTGCTGCTCTGCCCTGAAGGATACAGGAAGTGTAATGTCTGCACTGAATGTATGCCAAGAGAACAAACTAAGTCAGGGAAAGCTGCCAGAGGTGGGAAGTAGCAGGCAGGACCTCACAGAGGGGATGAGATTGAAACGGGCCCTGCCAGAGGGTTAGGTAGGACCTGGGAGGCCAGATAGAAGGTATATGATTCTTGGTCGGATGCAGAGTCAGATTAAAAGTAAGGAGCAGGACTAAGCAGAGTATGTAAGAAAAAGAGGACCAGGCTATGAATGAATGGTATTCAAGAGAAATATAAATATGTATCTCCCTAAATGATGCTAGAAAATATTGGGTCCCTGTCCTCACTTCTGATCAGAGAATTCATAGTTACCGTTAAGAAGTGCAAATATGGATCTCCTCCTCCAGTATTTAGCCACAATCTGTGCCCCTTCCCCAGCTGAAAAGAAAGAAGTGGGTGCAGAAGTTTAGTCCAATACATTTTTTGGACCTTTGCATGTAGACACATTAAAGTGGGCTCACTGAGTCCAAAGAACAATCCTATTTATCAGTTCAGTTCAGTTACTCAGTAGGGTCTGAATCTTTGCAACCCCATGTGACGCTAGGCTTCCCTGTCCAGCACCAACTCCTGGAACCTACTCAAACTCATATCCACTGAGTCAGTGATGCCCGCCAACCATCTCATCCTCTGTCATTCCCTTTCCTCATGCCTTCAATCTTTCCCAGAATCAGGGTCTTCTCAAAAGAGTCAGTTCTTCACATCAGGTGGCCAAAGTATTGGAGTTTCAGCTTCAGCATCAGTCCTTCCAATGAACACTCAGGATTGATCTCCTTTAGGATGGACAGGTTGGATCTCCTTGCAGTCCAAGGGACTCTCAAGAGTCTTTCCCAACACCACAGTTCAAAAGCATCAATTCTTTGGTGCTCAGCTATCTTTATAGTCCAACTCTCACATCCATACATGAATATTGGAAAAACTGTTGCTTTGACTAGACCTAACTTTGTTGGCAAAGTCACATCTCTGCTTTTTAATATGCTGTCTAGGCTGGTCATAGCTTTTCTTCCAAGGAGCAAGTGTCTTTTAATTTCATGGCTGCAGTTACCATCTGCAGTGATTTCGGAGTCCAAAAAAATAGAATCTGACACTGTTTGCATTGTTTCCCCATCTATTTGCCGTGAAGTGATGGGACCAGATGCCATGACCTTAGTGTTCTGAATGTTGAGTTTTAAGCCAACTTTTTCACTTTCCTTTCTCATTTTCATCAAGTGGGTCTTTAGTTCTTCTTCACTTTCTGCCATAAGGGTGGTGTCATCTGCATATCTGAGATTATTCATATTTCTCCTGGCTTTTCTCCTGGCAATCTTGATTCCAGCTTGTGCTTCATCCAGCCCAGCATTTCTCATGAGGTATTCTGCATACAAGTTAAATAAGCAGGGTGACAGTACATAGCCTTGACATATTACTTTCCAGATTTGGAACCAGTCTGTTGTTCATGTCCAGTTCTCTTGCTTCTTGGTCTGAAGACAGATTTCTCAGGAAGCAGGTCAGGTGGTTTGGTATTCTCATCTCTTTAAGAATTTTCCACAGTTTGTTGTGATAACCCTATTTATACATTTATTTATTCATTCAACATAACTATAGGCAATGTTAATTGTTCTGGGCTGTGGTGATACAACACTGCATAAATCACTCCAAGTCCCCATCCTTTTGGAGCTTATATTTACAAGGGGAAAAAATAAAATAAAACTTCGTAGCATTAAGACTTGCAAGGTCAGCATGTTTCTCCTTTCCTTGGGGATAGGAGACTGAGGCATGAAGCATTTATACAAAATACCTACGGACACCCACCACCCCCAGCACGCCCAGACATAGATGTCTTTCAATTCTGTACTTTTAAACACATGGCTTCTCATAACTAGAAAATTTCTAGCTTCTCTCTTGAAATTCTTTCATCCATTAAGCCAAAAGAACCAACATCCACCCAACACCTGTGAGAAACATGTCAGACCCATGCTTGCCCCTAGGATGGTTTTGAGTCTAGAGGTCTTACTTCTTCCTAGAGTCCTGAACATGACTTCATTTTCCCACTTTAAATCAGATCACATCAATGCTTTTAACCCATCTCAGCTCAACTCGAGGTATTAATTTACAAAATTGCTGCTTCTGGCCTGCTGTGGTATCACAGTGACTTAATGACCTGATTTCATGGTCATTCTGGTTCCGTCACTTATTTGAGCCTTTGAGTGTTCTACATCTGACCCACTTCTTAAAGGAACATGCTCATAGTCCAAAACAGAAATAAACACTTTAGAGTTGGAATCTAGACAATTAGGGATCAAGGGTTTCCCTTAGCAGGCTCTGTCCTGGGAGTGAGCTTTCCAGTCAAGTATCTTTAATGAGAGTTTGATTTGACTGAACTGAACTGAACTTCCTGAAAAGAGATCTCTAAAATAAACAAGAGAGAAAATCTACTCTTCTCCTTCAATTCAATTGCCCAGTCACGTCTATCTCTTTGTAACCCCATGGACTGCAGCATGCCAGGCTTCCTTGTCCATTACCAACTCCCGGAGCCTCCTTAAACGCGTGGCCATTGTGTTGGTGATGCCAGCCAACCACCTCATCCTCTGTCATTCCCTTTTTCTCCCGTCTTCAATCTTTCCCTGCATCAGAGTCTTTTCCAATGAGTCAGTTCTTCCCACCAGGTGGCCAAAGTATTGGAGTTTCAGCTTCAACATCAGTCCTTCCAATGAACACCCAAGACTGATCTCCTTTAGGATGGACTGGTTGGATCTCCTTGCAGTCCAACGGACTCTCAAGAGTCTTCTTCAACACCACAGTTCAAAAGCATCAATTCTTCAGTGGTTAGCTTTCTTTATGGTCCAACTCTCACATCCATATATGACTACTGGAAAAAACATAGCCTTGACTAGATGGACCTTTGTTGGCAAAGTAATGTCTCTGCTTTTTAATATGCTATCAGGTTGGTCATACCTTCTTTTCCAAGGAGCAAGTGTCTTTTAATTTCACAGCTTCAGTCACCATCTGCAGTGATTTTGGAGCCCAAGAAAATAAAGCCTCTCACTATTTCCATTGTTTCCCCATCTATTTGCCATGAAGTGATGGGACCATATGCCACGATCTTAGTTTTCTGAATGTTGAGTTTTAAGCCAGCTCTTTCACTCTCTTTTCTTTCACTTTCATCAAGAGGCTCTTTAGTTCTTCTTCACTTTCTGCCATAAGGGTGGTGTCATCTGCATATCTGAGGTTATTATTATTTCTCCTGGCAATCTTGATTCCAGCTTGTGCTTCATTCAGCCCAGCATTTCTCATGATGTACTCTGCATATATGTTAAATAAGCAGGGTGACAGAATACAGCCTTGATGTACTCCTTTCCCAATTTGGAACCAGTCTGTTGTTCCATGTCTAGTTCTGACTGTTGCTTCTTGACCTGAATACAGATTTTTCAAGAAGCAAGTAAGGTAGTATGGTATTCCCATCTCTTGAGGAATTTTCCACAGTGTGTTGTGATATACACAGCCAAAGGCTTTGGGATACTCAATAAAGCAGAAGTAGATGTTTTTCTGGAACTCTTTTTCAATGATCCAGTGGATTTTGGCAATTTGATCTCTGGATCCTATGCCTTTTCAAAATCCAGCTGGAACATGTGGAAGTTCACAGTTCATGTACTGTTGAAGCCTGGCTTGGAGAATTTTGAGCATTACTTTGCTAGCATGTGCAATGAGTGCAATTATGTGGTAGTTTGAACATTCTTTGGCATTGCCTTTCTTTGGGATTGGAATGAGAACTGACCTTTTCCAGTCCTGGGGCCACTGCTGAGTTTTCCAAATTTCCTGGCATACTGAGTGCAACACTGTAACAGCATCATGTTTTTAGGGGAAAAAAAATTTTTTTTAGGCAAAAATTCACAAATTTTCTAATATATATATTATACATACCAAATATGTGTATATAAAAGCTTTTGTATTATGCTTGAGAAAGAACATTTTAAAAAAGATAGAGAAATTGGAAAGCATAAGCTAAATGAAATGGGAAACTGTCTTGATAAAAGACATTGTAAGGGGCTTTCCTGATGGCTCAGCGGTAAAGAATCCATCTGCCAATACAGGAGACATGAGTTCAATCCCTGATCTGGGAAGAAGCCACATGCCGCAGGACGACTAAGCCCAAGTACTGCAACTAATGAGCCTGTTTTCTAGAGTCCAGGAGCCACACCTGCTGAGCCCATTTCTACTGATGCCTGCTCACCCTAGAGCCCATGGTCCACAACAAGAGAAGCCACAATGAGAAGCCCGAGCACTGCAACTCGAGATTAGCCCCTACCATCCGCAACTAGAGAAAACCCCACGCAGCAATGATGACCCAGCACAGCCAAAAATAAATGAATGAAATGCTTCTTTAAAACAAGACATGCTAAGATGTGCAGTATTTTAAGAGATAAAACCTTGTGTTAGACTTAATGTAGAACATCAAAAATTGTTGTCTCTGTCTACAAAGACTGGCCACCTAGCCGACCAGCGAATTCTATAGAAACTATGAAGGAAGATACTTGGGTAAAGAAACTAAAAGCAAAATGAATGTCCACAGCATTTCCCAGCTACTATACACACTTCTCTTGGCATAACTGTAAGAGATCCCAAAGAGGATATGGTCCCATCAAGACCTACCCCTTCAAGCACCACACAGATGCACCTGGAGAACCTCCAAAGTGGTCAACTCTGTGCCCTTTAGTGATTCTCAACTGTAAATGGAATAAAAGCTCAACTCTTCCTTCCAACCCGTAAAGTTTTCAAGGTTGGAATCCTACCTCTCTTCCTCCTTTATAAACTTCTCCTTCCTGAATTGCACCCTCTGTCTGTCCTGTGACTCAGGCTTCTACCACCCCACTCCCTCGCCTGCCCCTAGGATATCACTGTCTTGCAGATTCTCTGTAGCTTTTCCTACCTCTGTACTCTACATTATTCCCACTCATGAAATACTTTCTCTCTTCAACTGTCCCCTTTTCCCACCTAACAAGTTCATACACATTCACCTTGATCCATCATGTAAACTGCCCGGAACTTTAAATAAAATCTCTCTTATCACCCCCATATGACTCTACTGTGAGTTGCCTTTGCAGCATTTAGCAAATTCTGCTCTCTCAGACTCTTATCTCCAGGATGTGAACCCCCAAAGGACAGTCACATTTCTTACACCTCTTGACATCTCCCATAGAATCTAGCACATTTCTCACTACCTAAAAACCTAAAAGAAATTGGCTTCACTGAATTCTGGAGGCCAAGAGCTGACTCATTGAAAAAGACCCTGATGCTGGGAAGGATTGAAGTTAGGAAGAGAAGGAGGCAACAGAAGATGAGATAGTTGGATGGCATCACTGACTCGATGGACATGAGCCAAGCTCTGGGAGGTGGCAGGGACAGGGAAGCCTGGCGTGCTACAGTTCATGGAGTTACAAAGAGCCAGACATGACTGAGAAACTGAACAGCAACAAGAGATTAGGTAAGCACACAGGGCAGTAGAAAAGAAGAGACCCAAGCTGAAGCTCTAAATAGTGGCCACTCCAATATGTAGAGGTCAGTCATAGCAAAAATAAGAGAAAGAGAGAGAGACGGAGGAAGAGCTATGCCTGAAAGGGGAGGAAATATAGGAGAATATGGATCCCAGAAGCCAAGAGAAGACAGAGTTTCAAGAAGCAGGGAAGGTCAGCTGTCAAATGATGCTGAGATACCAAGAAAAGTGAGAAAAGAGACGTGCCATTTGGCAGTGGTAACATGTGTATCACAGAGTTGTTGTCACAGGATGTGGGAGCAGGAAACCCAACTGGGAGAGTTCAAGGGGAAAAGGCAGATGAGGAAGTGGGGTTCTCTTAGGAATTACACTGCATGGAACTGGAGAATCCCATGGACAGGGGAGCCTGGCATGCTATGGTCCATAGGGTCAGAAAGAGTCAGACCCAACTGAAGAGACTTAGCATGCACACATGCATGGGACATTTTACAGGACAACCAACCATAGCCTAGAAAAACAATATATGTTCTAGATTGAACTTATTTAAGACTGAATTATATTTAAAAGATTAAAAATCAAATGCAATGAAGGAACCTTGCTTAGATTGTTTTTCAACTAATCCAACATAAGCTATTTGGGGAATAATTGAGGAAATATGAATCTAAACTGGATATTAGTTGACAGTAAGGAATTTTTGTTCATTCTGCTAGGTATGATGATGTAATCATGGTTATGTAAGAAAATGCACTTAAGAGATGTACTAAAATATTTATAAGTGAAATGTCATAAGGTCTGATATTTGCTTTAAAGTGTTAAAGCAAAAAATAATGAAGAAAATATGACCAAAAGTTTAAAATTTTTAAGTATGTATGGAGAGTACACACAGGTTCATTTTGTAGTTCTTTTATATATATATCTGAAAGTTTTCATAATACAAGTTACAAAACAGTGGTACTGTGAAAGAAAACAAATAGGACAGTAGCTAGCAGAAAATGTAGGTCAAGGAAGTTTGGGTTTTTTTTAAATGACTTTTTTACAGAGAATTTTTTGATTCACAATAAAACTAAGAAGGTATAGAGATTTCCCAAATACTCCTATTCCCTCACGTGCATAGCCTCCCCCATCTTCAACACTCCACCCGCCCCCTCCCCCACTGCCAGAATAATGCACTTGTTACGAGTGATAAGCATACAATGACACAACATAATTGCCCAAAGTCCACAGTGTTCACTTTTAATGTTGTATGTGGACAAGTATATGACATATCTATCATTATATCATACAGTTTGCTGGGAAAGTCCTATGAGCTCTTGTCCTTCACCCCCCACCACCCTTGCGCAGCTATGAAAACCCCTGATCTTTTTACTGCCTCCATAGTTTTGCTTTGGAATAGTATTGTATACAGCCTTTTAAGGTTGGCTTCTTCCACTTAGTAACAAGATCCCTCCAGGTCTATCCATGGTTTGATAAGCTCACTTCTTTCTAATGCTAAACCCATTTCATTGAATGGATGCGCCAGTTTTTATTGACCCATTCACCTACTGAAGGGCATCTTGGTTGTTTCCACTTTTTTGCCAATTATGATTCAAGCTGCTATAAATATCCATGTCTAGGTTTTTTGTTTGGACATACATTTTCAACCCCTTTAGGTAAATACAAGCAGCATGATTTGCTGGATCCTATGGTAGATGTTTAGTTTTCTAAGAAACCCCACACTATCTTCTATAGTGGGTTTACTAGTTTGCATTTCCACCAGCAGTGAATGAGAGTTCGTGCTGATCCCTACCTTGTCAGCATTTGCTGGTGTCAGTCTTTGGATTTTGGCCATTCTAATAGGTATGTAACAATAGACCATTGTTGTTTCTTTTCTTCCTTTGCTTTTTTGTCTTGTCTGATTGCATTAGCAAGGGCTTCCAATATGATTTAGGGGACAAGCTTGCTTTGTACCAGATCTTAATGGGAAATCTTCAAGATGTTCACCATTAAGTATGGTGTTAGCTGTAGATTTTTTTGTAGATACTCTTTATCAGTTTGAAAAAGTTCATCCCTATTCCTAATTTACTGAAAGCCTTTTTTAATATTTTAATTTTATTCAAGTATAGTTGATCTGAAAATATTTATCATGAATAGGTCTGGATTTTATTTAAATGCTTTTTCTGCATCTATTGTTATGATCATGTGACTCTTTGTCATTAGTCTGTTGATATGATTGGATACGTTAACTGATTTTCCAAAGCTGAAAGTCTTGTATCCCTGGGATAAATTCCACTTGGTTATGGTGTATAATTCTTTTTACACATTGTTGGATGGGATTTGCTAATATTTTGTTGAGGATCTTTGCATCTATGTTCTTGAGAGATTATTAGACTGTAGTATACTTTGTTTTAATGTCTTTTTCCAGTTTTAATATTAGGGTAATGCTAGCCTCTTAGAATGAGTTAGGAAGTGTTCACTGTGTTCCCTGTCCTACTATCTTCTGAAAGAGAATTAGTATAATTTCTTCCTTTAATATTTAGTAGAAGTCACCAGGAAATCCATCTGGGGCTTTGAAAGAAGTTTTTTAAAATTGTTCATTAAAGAAGAAACACTAGACTATTTCCATGATGACAATCATCTGAGAGGGAGAAAGAGAAATTGATGATATAGCAAAGACAGGGAACTATCATCGTTCCAAGTGCCTAAGCAGACTAGAGGGGATTCAATCAGGCTGACATGCCAAATTGGCCTCTGAATCTTGAGAATAGAAAAGAGTCAGTGTAAGTACAGGGGCAAGTGAAGCAGTGGTTTTGGTAGTGAAAAAGAAGATACAATTCCCCCATGCTGATCCATGAAGTGAAGTCATCAGCTAAGGAATAGTCCATGATGGCAGTGAGGGTAAGAGGAGAAAAGAACATGCATGAAATAGATAATTTGGAAACAAGAAAGTACAGGAAGATTGCCAAGTGGTGTTATAGATTCATTAGAGACGTTGATTCATGAACTTCAACTGAATAGAGTCAGCACTCTTGGTGGTTTCCACCAGCAGTCTGCCTTGTTCACGTGAAGTTGTAAAGTTGGTATTTGGTTCTAACCAGCCTGGAGCTTTGCTACATATGCACACATACATATTAGGGATAATAGAACAAAGGGATTAAGGTGTTTGGAAAGAAATAATTATAAAGATGGACAATGCAATTTACACTATTAAGAAGTAAACTATGGACATACAAGAGTGAGGCTGTGGAGAGGGAGAAGTATTAGCTACCTCCATGAACTGGAGAACTTGAGGTGGGCTCCACATCTGCTGAGCAAATGACACATGCCTGGCACTGTTGGAAGCATTTTATATGAATTAACATGCTGAATTGTTTCAATAACCCTGAGAGGTAGTTATTATTATTGCTTACCTCTTGAAAGTGAAAGTGAAAGTCATTCAGTCATGTCCAACACTTTGTGACCTCATGGATAAATAATCCATGGAATTCTCCAGGCCAGAATACTGGAGTGGGTAGCCTTTCCCTTCTCCAGGGCATCTTCCCAAGCCAGGGATTGAACCCAGATCTTCCACACTGCAGGTGGATTCTTTACCAACTGAGCCACCAGGGAAGCCCAAGAATACTGGAGTGGGTAGCCTATCCCTTCTCCAGTGGATCTTCCCAACCCAGGAATCAAACCAGGGTCTCCTGCATTATAGGTGGATTCTTTACCAACTGAGCTATCAGGGAGTAAACCAAAGGAAAGAGAGACTAAGAACTTGTATACACAACCACTGCTGTTCAATGCTGGAATTTGAAGCTTAACAGACCAGGTCTCAAGCCCCTACTGTACTACTAATAACACAGCCTCATTCACAATTTTTGGAGTCAAAATGCTGAAGCAGGCAAATTGGGAGGCTAGGAGGTGATGGTCAGAGAACAACATGCTTGAAATAGGGAATCAAAGAGTTTAGACATGAGAAAATGAGGACAAACAGAAAAAAAGATCACTAGAGATTGGAAGGTTAAGAAACTAAAGAGCACAGATGTTAGGTGAACAAGCATCAGAGATACTGGGGTCTTCAGGAAGGGTGACAAGAGTTATGGAAACAGATTTCTCTACTACGGGACTTCTGGAAGAGTCCTTGCCAACTTATTTTACAACAGGCCAAAAAAGAGGAGCACAAGTCGGCTTTCTCATATTTATTCACCCTGATAGCCTTCCTCTCAAAACACATAATAATATATTCGTAGGAATCTGGTCCAAGAGACAATGTAGAAAAAACAAGCTCCAGGGCAAAGCTCAGATCACATCTCCATACACCTAACCTTTATCCCCCTGAAAATTGACCAAGAAACAGTTGTGAAAATATTCATACCCCACTGAGGGGCAAGCATGTGCCTTTGAAGAATTATTCATTACAAGACTGCATTTTTTCATCTTCCTTCATCTGAGCAGCTTCTCTGTCCACATTCAGCTTTAGTCCAAATGGTGACATGAACTGCAATTCTGATTGCCAGAAAAATCTCAGCTGCAAGCCGTTCTTCTAAAGCAATCCTGGCCAGCTTTCTGGGCTTCAGAGTTTGAGATGAGGCAAATAATCTGCAAAGTCAACATCTGACCTTCTCCCTTACTGAAGCCAACCTGAATCCATGCTTTCTGAGATTCACTCGGCACCAGTCATTTACAGCTACAGAACTCTGCACTGTCTTTACACTTGGAGACCTGACCACAGTTCAAATAATAAACAAAAACAACCAGCTTTTTTCTCCCCTTTCCTCTGTGAATGGAAACCTTTCAAACTGAACTTTTATTGGCTATTTGTTACTGTCATTTGCCATTGTCTGTTCCCAAGATGACGCATCTGTCACTAAATCCACATCTTCCTAAGCTTTGGTGGGAATTGAATTGACATTCAAGTGCAAACAGCCCAGCCGCTGACCACAGGACAATTTCAGTCACCATGATCCCACGTCCAGATTCATTTCAGTCATTTGGAAACAATAGGTGAGTGGTAAAGTTGAAGTCACTGAACAAAGAGGATAATATCAACACTATCAGGAATTGATCATTCCCTCAAGCCACTCCCAGTCTGCTCCCCTTCCTTGCTACATATCATATCACCAACTAGAATGCATTTTGCCTCCACAGTTTCTTGTGGTATCAAATTAGCTTTGAATGGCCATTTTTCATACTGCTGTGCAATAATTACAATCACAGTATAACTCTATGTTATGGCTACATTTTTATTGGAATTTCTAAAACAAAATTATCTCTCTTTTATGTTTCCACCAAAGAGGAGCCATAGAAAACCTCTAATAAAAAGTATTGAACTGCATTTCATAGCACTGGGTCCGCAGAAATGCCTATCAATAATTTCTAGCAAATAAATCCAGTGCCGCTGGTTTCTTCACAATGTTTTTTTTTTCTAACAGCAAACCACTGTGAATCAGTCTATCTATCTTCCTATCTATCACTTTGTTGATAGTCATTGACAGTGTGTTGGGAAAACTACACTGAACACAGAATTCAGCTCAATGATCTCAATGAATTCTGCTGTCAATATAGGATGGACTTAGAAGTGTCAAAAAGCTTTGTGGAAAGAAAGTCCTCTGATATTCCTCCACAGGAAACATTCTAAACCATATTTTGAAATCAACATTGAAAGTGTTAAGTCACTTTCTCCTGTCTAACTCTTAGCAACCCCGTGGACTATAGCCCACCAGGCTTCTCTGTCCATGGATTTCTCCAGGTAAAAATATGGGAGTGGTAGCCAATCCCTTCTCCAGGGGATCTTCCCAACCCAGGGATCAAACCCAGGTCTCCTGCATTGAAAGCAGATTCTTTACCATCTGAGCCACCAATCAACACTTTTGAGATGCAATTTACAAACAATAAAAAGCCTATATTTGAAATATTCAATTTAGTGAGCTTTGAAAAATATATAAATCTAAGCAACCACCAGCAAAATCAGGATAAAAAATATTTCCCATCATCTCAGAAAATCCCGACGTCCTTTTCCAGTCAATGTCTACCCCCAAAGGCAACTGCTACTCTAAATTCTGTCTCCACTGAATATTTAGCCTGTTGTTTTGCCTGTCACCCATTTATATAAATGAAATCATATAATACATACTGTCTTATATCATGACTCACCATGATGCTTGATTTTGTTGCTTAGCTTTCATTTTAAGTCCATGTTCTATCCTGAATTAATCTTTTTACATGGTGTGAGGGCATGGTTAAGGTTCATTTTCTTCCCATAGGAATAAATAACATTTTCCTTCTGTGTAGAATTATGTTAGTACCTTTGCTGAAAATCCATTAACCGCATGTGTGGGTCTATTTCTGGAATATCTATTATGTTCCACTGATGTAAATGTGTATTTATTTTTTGTAGCTCATTGCAATAATGGTTTTATTGACTTTTATAATACAAACCGTTCTTTTATATTTTGTTCTGCTTTTAAAGTATTAAAATCACAGTGGAACTTTTTTTCCTTCTTGCCTACCCATTGGTCACTCTTCTAACTTGTCTTTGCTTTGTCCCAACACAAAAAGAACAATCTTTTATTCCAATGATTTAAAGTATGGAATACAAACCCTACACTGTCAGAATTCACAAATTCTAAATATATTCATGACATATTAGAGGATTTTCTAGATTTCTACTTACGTCTCATGCTAAGCTAAGTTCCTTCAGTTGTGTCCGACTCTGTTGTGACCCCATAAACGGCAGCCCACCAGGCTCTGCCATCCCTGGGATTCTCCAGGCAAGAACACTGGAGTGGGTTGCCATTTCCTTCTCCAATGCGTGAAAGTGAAAAGTGAAAGTGAAGTCACTCAGTCATGTCTGACTCTTTGCGACCCCATGGACTTCAGTCTACCAGGCTCCTCTGTCCATGGGATTTTCCAGGCAAGAGTACTGGATCGGGGTGCTATTGCCTTCTCCGCATGTCTCATGAGTTGCTTAATTATCTATTTTTACTATTTTTTAAACTAAATATGTATATTTACAGAATATCACACTGCCTTGATTACTGTATATCTCTGCTGCTGCTGCTGCTAAGTCACTGCAGTCATGTCCAACTGTGCGACCCCACAGACGGCAGCCCACGAAGCTCCCGCGTCCCTGGGATTCTCCAGGCAAGAACACTGGAGTGGGTTGCCATTTCCTTCTCCAATGTATGAAAGTGAAAAGTGAAAACAAAGTCATTTAGTCATGTCCAACTCTTTGCCACCCCATGGACTAGCCTATCAGTATCCTCCATCCATGAGTCGCTCAGGCATATCCGACTCTTTCTGACCCCTGTGGCTGTAGCCTACCAGCCTCCTCTGTCCATGGGATTTTCCAGGCAATAGTGCTGGAGTGGATTGCCATTTCCTTCTCCAGGTGATCTTCCCAACCCAGGGGTTGAACCCGGGTCTCCCGCATTGTAGACAGACGCTTTACCATCTGAGCCACCAGGGAAGCCCTTAGAAAAAAGTGAAAGTCGCTCAGTCGCGTCCAACTCTGCAATCTCATGGACTATAGAGTCCACGGAATCCTCCAGGCCAGAATACTGGAGTGGGTAGCCTTTCCCTTCTCCAGGGGATCTTCCCAACCCAGGAATCAAACCCAGGTCTCCTGCATTGCAGGTAGATTCTTTACCAGCTGAGCCACAAGGAAGCCCATAAATTTCTAGTGAGTCTTAAAATCAGATAACATAGGCACTCCAACTTACTTCTCAAGGTCGTTTTAGCTATTCTAGATCATTTGCATTGGTATTAAATTAACTTGTCAATTTTTAAAAAGCTGATAGAATCATGATTGTGATTTTGTTGAATCTACATGTCACTTTGTTAAAAAATGAAAAGAAAATATCTACTTCTCCTTTAATTTTGAAGGATGATTGACAATTTTGAAGGAAAATTGACAATCATATTGTATTGTCCAATCCATGAATATGATATAATCCTCCATTTATTTACTCTTCTTTAATTTCTTTCAGCAATCTATATATTTTTTATTATAGAGTTTTTGTACCTATTGGGATATTTTTATGATACAATTTTTAAATTAAAAAAATTTTTACTTTGTTTATTGTGAATATTAGAAATACAGTTCATTTTTGTTTTATGAATTTATGTCCTGTGGTGTCACTGAATTCCTTCATTCACACAGCTTTTTTCTTTTTTTTTTAAGATTATTTAGGAAGATACTGGAAGGAATGTCAGCCGGAAGAGTATCTTTCAGGTTTGATGGTGATCAATTCTCGCAGCCTTTAGTTTTGTGAAAATATCTAATAGTTCATCCTTGTTTATGAAGGACATTTTCTCCATACATAGAATATGTGATGTCAGGGTTTTCTATTTTCACCTTTTAAAAAATGTGATTCATCTTCCTACTTCTATTTTTTCTAACGTGATCAGCTTTCATTTATTCTTATCATTCTCCTGTGTGTATTTTGCTTTGTCTCCTTTCAAGATGTTTTGGTTCTTTACTTTTTAATTTCAGCTGTTTGAGTCTGAGTGCTTACTCGTCACGTTGTATTTCTCTTGTTGTGAGTTCATCAGGCATCATAGATCTGTAACCAGTGTTTTCCAACAAATATAGAAAATCTTTGCCACTAATTTTCAAAGTTTCTCTGCTGCTGAGATGTTAATTACATGTTTGATAAAGTGTCCAATATTATTCCAAAAGTTCCTAATGTTCTATTAATTTTGTTTTAGTCTTTCCTTTTAGATTCTGTGAAGGCAGGTCTAGAATGAACCTTATTTTAAATATGTAAGGTATGGCTTTTCTGATGTCTTAACCAGACGCTAGAGTGTTAACAAGACTTCTCCACTCTAACTGGGCTGAAACTCCAATGTTATCCAGCACTGCTTGATATCTAGAATCTCTATTCTCTTCTCAATGCCATTAACATCCAGTTTTAGATATGCCCCACCACATAATCTCACCCTGTCTTCAAGCAAGGCTTCATAAGGAATGCCTATCCAAACAAACTCTCACCCCCAGCCCACACACCCCCCAAGGTGCAGCTTTCTTCTCTATAGTGAAAACCCTAGAGAATATGGCTCTTTAAGCTGCCCCAAATTCTCACCTTAGCAGTTTCTTTTTTCTCAGGAACTATGGTTTTCCATGCCTAGCATCCAATGCTTAAAAACAATTGCCCTGTATATGTTATTCAATTTTTGTGTGTATATCTGTGTCTCTGTGTGTGCTGGTTGTTTATGGGGACTAATTTGGTGTCAAATTAGTCCATCATATCCAAGTGTTAAGTTTCTCTCTGTGTATATGTGTGTGTGTGGTTTTAAATCAAACTGCCTAGCGAAGAGGTCCCAAATAAAAACCTTTATTCATTTGCTATCTAGTTCTTCAAAGCATCTTCATGTAAACTCAAAAGTATAAGATGGCCAAAGTGTTCTTATCATGAGAAGAGAAAAGGAAAACCAAGAAATGTTTTTAGCTTATAACCTCAAAATGACTATGTTTCTATATGTATTCCCCATCCTCTGCAGCAAAAGAATCTGTAAGTTTTCCATACAATGACTCATTTTTAAAATTTTTGGTTGTCAGTCTTCTCTAGAAATTCTAAGTCTATTGGTTTAAGCAGGACAGATTTACTGCTTTGGTAGTTTCTTTTAGATTTTCAGTAGCATTTTCCCTTTTTGATAGTTCAGGGCCCTCTTCCTTGAGATGTCAGTGCTCCTTCCTAAACCTTATCCAGGATGTTGTAGGAAAAGGAATGAGTGGCTATTTCTTTTGAGCATTTTGTTTGAATAAAAAAATACCAGTATTCTTGAAGTCTCTCTTCAAACTATAAGAATAAGGACAACATTCTTGACTAATTGGAGTCCTTTTCTCTTGCGGTGTTTTGTTTTGATCACGGTATCATTGGATAGATATCAGGACATTTCTTTTAAGCAGGTTTCAAGTAGGAGCTAATTATGCCGGCAGTCACCTACTCATCAATAGATAGTGGAGCGAAAGCCAGCAAAAGACAAGACACACTGAGTATCTTCATCAGGCCAGATGGTCAAACCGGAAGGTTGAGCCACCTGAACACATTGTATTATTTTATTCCCCATTAAGCAAAGTGAAATTTTGCAGTAATATTTAACAACGTGTTTTTTTCTCTCCCTCATTTAAAACCACCAGGCCTAAAATGTGTCAAATGAAATTTCAACTCAGTGTAGTCTGTGTTCCAGGAAATGTCACTAAGGGTTTCAAAGCAGCTGTCACTGTCATTGCAGTTTTACAAGAGCAAGCTTCTAGAATTCAAGGATTCCCTGCCTGATCAGATGAGATGCATATATGTGAAATCTCCAGTGTTGATTTTATTTTTACTTCAGCTCCAAGAAGGAGACCATGAAAGTACCCCCTAAAGTCACCCTTACTAGAAAAAGACACAAACAGAAATTCTAAGACTTTGTATCCTTCGAGACTGAAATAGAACCCAAACTTCAGCCATTTCCCTTTGTGCAGCTACTGCTCTCTGCCTGCACCCGAATGACAATCATGGGATTTAAGTTATATATCCCAGACCTCCCTAAAGTCTCTTTCACCAGAATAGAGACTGTTTGTGTCCTTTTCATGTTGATGTTGTCAAAAGGATTGTTCCCAAGATGATGCTCGAACTGGCTTCAGAACTACCATGAAATATCAAGGGGGCTGCTAGGATCTGGGTGTTCTGTTTCCTGCCGCTCTCCACGCCACATGTTTTGATCTTTCTTCTTGTGCTGCCGTTTCTCTGCTTCCCCTCTCCCTCTCTGGGACGTCAGGGTCCTCACCAGCTGGTCCTCGTGGTCGCCTCTATCTTCAGCATGAATCCCCTTAGTCATCTTTAAGCGGCTGCAGATACTGACTTCAGGTAAACGTCTAGTGTGTATGAAAGACTGGAAAGTTTCCTATCTTTATACTTTCAGTTTATTGAGTTGGAAATTTAAGTTTCTAGCCAAAGACCAAGAGGCTCCAAGTGTCAAACAATGGTATGAAAAAAATAGAAAAAAAACTTTTCTGAAGTTTCAGCCAATTCTCCTGCCCAGAGAATGTACCCAGATTCTGTATTCCTGGGTTTGGATTCTGGCTAGCATCCTAGTTTGGCAGCCCATTTTCAGGGGCTATTTTTTCTCCTACCTCATCCTCATCTGTAGAATTCTAGACTGAAGAGAGAATAAGGAAATGAATGCCTAAGTATGAATTTTATGTGCCATGTTAAAATGCAGAACCTGATTATTCATACTGATGCTATCTTCACTGACTGCATTAAAGTTTCTGGTGCAATTTCAATAAACATTCTAGCACCAGCCAGCCAGTGTGATACTGATGCTAGGAACACCAAGATGAATGGGATGGAGTCCTTGCCTGTAGAGTGTCCACGCATAACTCACCCATCCCCTGTTTGACAATAAGAGTTCTAAAACTTTTTATTAAGTCTGTTTGGGTGTACAAGAGATAGGAATCTGCAGAAAGAAAAGCCCTCTGCTGGATCACATTATTTTTATAATGTCAGATGCCTCATACCTCCCGCCTCCATCCTAAGAGCTTCTAGGTTCAAATCTGATATGCTACATTTTCCCTATTTCAGTTTTCCAGAGTGAAATTGCTCTCATCTTTGTCATCTAAGACTCAGCCAGTGGTGTGCTACCCGACCACTCTGCTCCAGAGCAAAAAATTGCTTCTGCTTTCTTAGAAAATAGAGACCAACATGGGATGCTCTGAAACCATCTTAGGATTTCATAGGTTGTTTGAATAAGGAAAGCAATGCAACTTACATGGCTGTGTAATTCCTGTGCCTGGTTAGCCAGACACCAGTGCTAGACACTAGAGTGGATGAGGGCATGAATTTCCCATGAAGCTCATAAGGTTTACACCCCAGCAACCCTCACTTGAGTAGTCTTGGGAGAAGTCCTAATAATATCTCAAGGTCACTATGTAATTTTCTCTCTAAAATAAGGCTATCCACAAATGTGCTTCTGTTCCCACAAAACCTGTGTCTATGATTGCTGCTGCTGCTGCTATGCCTCTTCAGTCATGTCCAACTCTGTGCGACCCCATAGACGGCAGCCCACCAGGCTCCTCCGTCCCTGGGATTCTCCAGGCAAGAACACTGGAGTGGGTTGCCATTTCCTTCTTCAATGCATGAAAGTGAAAAGTGAAAGTAAAGTCGCTCAGTCATATCCGACTCTTAGCGACCCCATGGACTGCAGCCTACCAGGCTCCTCCATCCATGGGATTTTCCAGGCAAGAGTGCTGGAGTGGGGTGCCATTGCCTTCTCTGATGTCTATGATTAGGTATGTGTAAAATCAAATCAATAAGAGGTAGTCTCCATTCTTAAAGAGCTTGCTTTTAGCAAGTGAAAAATGAAATCACGAATGCAACAGAATAAGGGGACCCCAAGTATAAGGCAATGCTTCCATTTTCCCACTGACAGTGTTTGACGAATTTTAATCTTTAAATGCTTAGAGGGGTAGTTGAAGTGATCAATATTTCATTTCTAATTTTGCTTACAATAGATATTTAAATTCATGTTAACTTATACAGTGATCCAGAAATAGTACGTTTTCTATGCTCAAACTTCATGGAACAATTCTATTCAAACTTTTCATATGCACCCTTGACATCATTGTCTTAATCATCACTAGTATCCCTTTTGAATCACCTAATGAAGTTTTCTCGCACATCATATTCACTGCTGCCTAAGTTGTTCCAACTATGGCACTTTCTGATTCCATGCATGAATCTGCCTCTGGAGATTTATCCTATGCCACCAAAACCAGCTAGTATAATATAAGAATGTACTTTTCATTTATCCTGCGGATGTATGTTTGAGATTTGTACAACTTATAATAATGATATTTCTTATCAAAATGATTTTTTAAAGAAAAAAGTAATGATAGCCACCATTTGCAATGATGGAGACTTTCTCCTCAGGAATACTCACTAAACCTCTGTTGAATCCCCGCTTCCATCAGATGACCTTTATAAACACCAAGTTCCAGCACTAAGTTTGTTTCAGGTTAACAGTAATTTTCAGGATTACTGTTACTGAATCACCTGCAGAGCATTTAAAAAACACTAATACCAGTACCAGACTTCCCAGGGAGCACAATGGTAACGAAACTACCTGCCAATGCAGGAGACGTGTGTTTGATCCCTGGGTCAAGAAGATATCCCTGGAGAAGGAAATGGCAACCCACTCCAGTATTCTTACCGGGAAAATCACACGGACAGAGGAGCCTGGAGGGCTATCATCCATGGAGTCACAAAAGACCCAGACAAGACTTAGCGAATAAAAAACAACAATGCCAGTACCATACTGTTAATTACTGTAGCCCCAGCATTAGTGCTTTTTAAATGCTCTTCAGAGACAACCCTCAAAATGGGAGCAAATGTTTGCAAATGAAGCAACTGGCAAAGGATTAATCTCCGAAATATATAAATAGCTCATGCAGCTCTATTAAAAACAAACAAACAAAAAAAACAATAATCAAAAAATGGGCAGAAGACCTAAACAGACATTTCTTCAAAGAAGACATACAGATAGCAAACAAAGCAAACAGAGGAAAGGATGCTCAATATCACTAATTATTATAGAAGTCCAAATCAAAGCTACAATCTGCCTCACACCAGTCAGAATGGCCATCATTGCAAAATCTACAAAAAATAAATGCTGGAGAAGGTGGGGAGTAAAGGGAGCCCTCTTGCCCTGATGGTGGGACTGTAAATTGGTATAACCGCTATAGGGAACAGTATGGGGGTTCCTTAAAAAACTAAAAATAGAACCACATGACCCAGGGGAATATACTCAGAGAAAATAATAGTTCAAAAAGATACATGCACCCCAGTGTTCATTGTAGTGCTATTTCCAATAGCCTGGACATGGAAACAACCTAAATGGCCATCAATAGAAGAATGGATGAGTAAGATGTGGTGCATATACATATAATGGAATATTACTTAGCCATAAAAAGAAATGAAATTGGGTCATTTGTAGAGATCTGAATGGATTTAAGATTGTTATACAGAGTGAAGAAAGTCAAAGGGAAAAACAAATACCATATATTAACACATATATGTGGAATCTGAAAAAAAATTAGTGTAGATGATCTTATCTACAAAACAAAAATAGAGATGCAGATATAAAGAACAAATGTTTGAATACCAAGAAGAGGGAGGTGGGATGAATTGGGAGATTAGGATCGACATATATACACTACTGATACTATGTATAAAATAGATTGCTAATGACAGTCTGTTATATACAGCACACAGGATTCTACTCAATGCTCTGTGGTGATCTAAATGGGAAGAGAATCCAAAACAGAGGGGATGTATGTATAAGCATGGCTGATGCACTTTAGGTTAGCAGAAACTAACATAACACTATACTCCTATAAAAATTTAAAAACAACAGCAAGACCCACTAGTGCCAGGACACACTTCCATAGATTCTGATTCAATAGTTTATGATGCAGCACGCACTGGAATTTTTTAAAGTCCTCTGAGTGATCTGAATATGCAGCCAAGGTTGAGGTGCCTTGTTTTCCCCAAACAATCCTTGGTTATTCAAAATAAAGTAACTGGGAGAAGGACAAACATTCTAACATGAGACTTTATAAGGACTCAAATATGAAATAGCCATCTCTTTTCTAAGTGATAATTCAAAGAAATATGTCACATAAAGACAAATATATAATATAGGGAGACATATAAATATATTATGCATATACATGTATATATTATACCTTTACAGTATACACAATACTTATGTATACATACATACATTGTATACAAAAATACAATACATTTTTATATATGTGTGTGTGTGTATATATATATATATATATATAAGGGCTTCCCTGGTGGCTCAGAGGGTAAAGCGTCTGCTTGCATTGTGGGAGACCTGGGTTTGATCCCTGGGTTGGGAATATCCCCTGGAGAAAGAAATGGCAACCCACTCCAGTACTCTTGCCTGGAAAATCCCATGGACAGAGAAGCCTGGTAGGCTACAGTCCATGGGGTCACAAAGAGTTGGACACGATATACAGAGATTATTTTTTAATATAATAAAATTTTAATATTTTAAAAGTTACTCATTTTCTAAATAAAATTTAGAAAAAGTCAGACTGCCTCAGTTGAGGATTCAAAGATGGAGGCAAGTATGATTTCAGTTAAAAGAATCTGACATCAGTAAATTCACCTGGATAAAGTATTAGGATTCATATAGGCAGAGATATTAAAGGGAGGCAGTTGTACCAGGCGGAGGAAATGAAAATATAATACTCAAAGTCCCCCAAACTGCAGTAGCTTTGAGGTGGTCATGAGAATTCCTTTAAAAGAATAAAGACACATATTTTATTGATGAGCAAAGTTACGTGCCAGCTTATGGAGATGACCATCACTTCCAAAGGACTTATTTGGTAGCTTTGAGTGTGGACAAACTAACATAACATCTGGAAATGATCAACCAATCATCAAGGGTGCTATTTACTGCTTTATCCATGACATAAATGCAGTTTCCTGCCTGGACAGCCCTGAGTTCATGGGTAATGTCATCCTTTGACCATTAGAGTATTGGAAATTTGTCTCCTTTCCTGCCTCTTTGGTTTGGTTTGTAAGACCAGTTGACAGCAAATGATAAAAAAGTGAGAACTGATCAGCCTAAATATCTAAACTGAGAAAAGTCACATCAAGCTTAGCCACTCCTAACATGACAGCAGATGTTCCTAGTTGAAATTCATTTAGAAAGAAGAAAAAGGAGAAAATAAATGCTATGGGAGATCTATATATTGATTTTCTTTGTAAAGAGTAGAGACAAATAAGAAATAAGAATGGAAGGGGTTATAGTTCATAATGAGTCTTAGTGTCCAACTCAATTGGCTTCATCTGCAAGAAGGAGTTAAAAGGGACAGTTCAAACTTTAAAAAGGTAAAAACTTGAAACATAAAGGTAATGTATGTTTGTAAATCACTTTACAGTTTTGAAGTCTTTATTCAGTCTTACGTGATGTACTTATTAGTTAACGAGATGACCTGTCAAATATTGCTCTTGCCATTTCCAGGAAGAAACAGAGATCAGAGAAGTTGAGTGACTTTTCCAAGGTCACAGGGAAGGAGGAGACCCAAATCCCCCAGCTCTCAGTTCTGCGCCTCTTCTACCACCCATAACAGATTTGTACAGCTTTTATTCTACCAGTAGGACTAATTTAATGAATACCCAGAAAGGTAACCTGTTAAAAGGATGAGACAATGTAGGAATAATCATTTTCAATAACCTAAATGGTTTGTCTTTATTGTTAAAATTGTGTATACTTATTAAAGAAATATTAATGGACTGAGAGAAAATATCTGCAAATGATGTGACCAACAAGGGCCTAATTTCCAAAATACATGAAGAGTTCCTACAATTCAATAACCAAAAAAACAGATAACCCAATCAAAAA
This sequence comes from Ovis aries, assembly GCF_016772045.2. Lineage (NCBI taxonomy): Eukaryota > Metazoa > Chordata > Mammalia > Artiodactyla > Bovidae > Ovis > Ovis aries. Next base: position 31,575,961 of record NC_056075.1, on the reverse strand, counting down.
ATGGACAGAAGACCTGAATAGACATTTATTGAAAGAAAGAAATGAAGACATTTCTCTATGAAAAGATGCTTATCATCACTAATTATCAGAGAAATCCAAATCAAAGTGCAATAATGTACCATCTATGCCATTCGGGACGGCCATCACTAAAATGTCTACAAATAATACATGCTGGACAGGGTGTGGAGAAAAGGGGATCTTCCTACACTGTTAGTGGAAATGTAAATTGGTTCAGTGACTAGGGAAAACAGTATGAAAGATTCTCAAATAACTAGAGTTGCCATATGATCCAGCAATCTCACTCCTAGGCACACACCCAGACAAAACTGTAATTTGAAAAGATACACGCACCCCTATGTTCATAGCAGTAATATTTTTTAAAAAATCAAGACATGAAAGCAACTCAATCTGTCAATTCATTGATAAAGAAGATGGATAAAGAAGTTGTGGTACATCTATACAACAGAGTATTGCTCAGCCATTAAAAAGAATAAAATAAAGCCATTTGCAGCAATATGGATGGACCTAGAGATTACCATACTAACCAAAATAAGTCAGACAAATACCATATGGTATCATTTATACATAGAATCTAAAATATGACACAAAGGAGCATATCTATAAAACAAAAACAACTCGCAGATACAGAGAACAGACTTGGGACTGCCGAGCGGGGTGAGGATGGCAAAGGGAAGGATTGGGAGTTTGGGACTGGCAGATGCAAACTATTACATACAGGATGGATAAACAATAAAGTCCTACTGTATAGTCACCAGGGAAGCCCATTGTATAGCACAGGGAACTATATTCGATATTCTGTAATAAACCATAATGGAAACGAATAGGAAAAAGAATATGTATATATATGTATGTATGTATGTATATCTGAGTCACTTTTTTGTACAGTAGAAATTAAACACAGCACTGTAAATCAACTATAGCTCAATAAAATTATAAAATTATTAGATAATATGAGAGACAAATACAAATCACTATAGTTCTTTTTAAAATACATTTTCACTTTGCATTTTTTACATATCCTTCAGTCCATTTTTCTATTTACAATTTTTTTTTAAGTGAAATCCTGGGCTTCCTAGGTGGCTAAGTGTTGTGAAGAATCTGCCTGCCAATGCAAGAGACCAGGTTCAATCTCTGGGTTGGGAAGATCCCCTGAAGAAGGAAATGACAACCCAGTCCAGTATTCTTGCCTGGAGAATTCCATGGACAGAGCCTGGAGGGTTACAGTCCATGGGGTTGCAAAGAATCAGACACAACTTAGCAACTTAACAACAACAACAAAAGTGAAATACAATATTGTTTCACTTTTAGCATAGCATAAACACTTCTCCTTGCTTTTATACAGATTTCATAAATATTCATGGCACCATAATAGCACTCACTTTTGAAATGTCCACCATATTCCAGGCACAATGCTATAGCCACAGGTAGAAACTACAATGACCTAATTAGGCAAGAGGTGTACCATTAAAGAAATAAGACAGTCACCTCCCTGCAGTAGAGGGTGTTGTAGAATTCACCCTCCAGGGTTTGGTTAACCTCACTCTCCTACATAATATAGAATCATGAGGATATTCTCTGGTCTATTCAAACATTCCCACAGAGTTTAACGTTCAGATTGTTTCTAATGTTGCTTATTACAAATGATAGTGAAATAAATATTTTAGGACTGGTAATATTTTCTCAATACTAATACTAACCAAACTTTTCCATAGGATAAATCATAAAATTCTATGGAGATTAAAGAACATAAAAAATGTAATGTGATTTGCCATTTGCTTCCAAAGCATTAAAATAATACCCATTTATATTCCCAGCTAAGAATCAGAATGCCCATTTCACAGAACATATGTCTACATCAAAGTTTAGGTTAATATTTCCTTACTTTTTCCCATCTGTCAAATTATTGGTTAAACAAAATGTAACTTTTTTTTTTACAGTGAAGAGTCAACTTGCTGGATAAGACCATGTTGCTGGGAAAGATTGAAAGCAAAAGGAGAAGAGAGCTGAAGAGGGTGAGATGGCTAAATAGCATCATTGACTCAATGGACATGAGTCTGAGCAAAGTCCAGGAGATAGTGAAGGACAGGGAAGCCTGGCACGCTGCAGTCCATGGGATCACAAAGAGTCAGACATGACTTAGTGATTGAACAACAACAATGAGGAATAACTGATACACAAAAAATGCACATATTTTATATATGCAGTTTTATAAATTGGACATACACATAATCCATGATACCCTCACTAAAATCAAAGTAATAAACCTATACATCACCTCCAAAACTTTCCTTGCATAATTTTGCTTTTTGTGGGTTGTAAGAATACTTCCCTTGTGGCTCAGCTGGTAAAGAATCCACCTGCAATGCAGGAGACCTGGCTTCGATCCCTGGGTTGGGAAGATCCCCTGGAGAAGAGACAGGCTACCCACTCCAATATTCTGGCCTGGACAATTCCAGGGGGTCACAGAGTTGGACATGACTGAGTGACTTTCACTTTCAGGAATACTTACCCTAAGATCTACTCCCTTAAAATTTTAAATGCCATACTGTTAACTAGAGGCATGATGTTGTACAGCAAATCTCTTGAACTTTATTCATCTTGCAAAACTATAATTTTATACCCACAAAATAACAGTTCTTCATTTCCTGCTCCCTCCATCACCTGGCAACCACCATTAGATTTCTTGATTCTATTTGTTTGACTATTTGAACTTCATATAGTGGAATCAGGCAGTGTTTGTCCTTCTGTGATGGATTATTTCACTTAGCATATCTCCCAGATCTGGTCACGTTATTGCAAATGGGAGATTTCCTTCTTTTTTTAAGGCTGAATAATATTCCATTGTGTGAATAGACCATATTTTGTTTATCTATTAACTTGTCAACGGAGGAAGAGATTGTGACATATACATACACTAGAATATTTCTTAGATTGTTTCTGTATCTTTGACTATTGTAATAATGTTATAATGAACCTTGAAGGGCAAGTATCTCTTTGAGAGCCTGATTTTGACTCTTTTAACTATATATCCGGAAGATAATCACATAAAAGACAATAAAATGAGACCCCCTATCTTAAACCACACATAAAAATCAACTCAAAATGAATTAAAGACTTAAACACAAGACCCCAATATATAAAATTCCTAGAAGAGAACCTAGGGGGATATCTACATGACATGGGTCTTGGTAATAATTTCATGAAAATGACACCAAAAACACAGACAACCAAAACAAAAATAGATAAGTAGGACCACATCAAGCCAAAAACTTTCTGCACAGCAAAGGAACCAATCAATAGAGTGAAAAGCCAACCTGTGGAATGGGAGAAAATAACTGCGAATCATACTCTGATAAGCGGTTAATTTCCAAAATATATAAGGAAGTTCTACAACTCAATAGCAAAAAATAAAAAAATCAAACAACCTTATCTTACAATGGGCAAAGGACTTGAACAGACTTTTCTCTAAAGACACACAAATGTCCAACAAACATATAAAAAGGTGCTAGACGTCACAAATTATCAGGGAAGTACAAATCAAAACCACAAGCAGGACATCCCTGGTGGTCCAGTGGTCAAGAATCTGCCTGCCAATGCCGGAGACAAGGATCAGGAAAATTCCACATGTTACGGGGCAACTAAGCTCGTGTGCCATAATTACTGAGCCCTCGTGCCTCAAGCCTGTACTCTGCAACGAGAAGCCACCACAAAGAGAAAGCTGCACACAGCAGCAAAGAGGAGCCTCTGCTTGCACCAACTAGAGAAAGTCTATGCACAGCAAGGAAGACCCAGTGCGGCCAAAAAAAAGAAAAAAGAAACTACAATGAGATACCACCTCATACTTGTCAGGATGGCTATTGTAGGGGAGGAAAATCTTTTTCCTCTGCCCTTCCAAACTCCTGACTGGGACCCCTGTAAAAAAAAAGACAGATTAACACGAGAAAACTGTACCACTTTATAGTAAGTTTTATGTGACATGAGAAATTTCATAAGGAAATGAAGACCTAAAGAAATGGTTAAATGTGAGTGTTTTTCTGCTTAGGTTTGGTGAAGAGCTGCGGAAACAGATGATAAAGGACAAAGGTGAGCTCAGTAGTAAACTCAGAAAAATTTAGCAAAGACCATTCACTGAGATTCCTCTCTGTGTCCCTTTATCTTCGAAGATAAGGATGCTGCTTCTCTGAATATAGGAGGGCAGCTGTCGCATGAGGACTTTACAACCTGCTTCAGGGGAAGGTCAGAAAATCTTTCCTGTCCATGCCATTTCTCAAATCCTTTCAGCCTGAAATACTGACTCTGCCAAGGTACCATATGTTGGGGTAGTGTGTCCCGAACCCCATCACTATTATAAACAAAAATGAAAGATTCCAGTGACTGATTCATGTTGATGTTTGGCAGAAATCAACACAATTCGGTAAAGCAGTTATCCTTCAATTAAACAAATAAACTTTTTAAAAAAGATAGCAAGTATTAGTGAGGATGTGAAGAGGGAACGTTTGTGCACTGTTGGTGGGAATGTAAATTGGTGCAGCCACTGAGGGGAAAAAAGTTATCGAGATTATACAAATAATTAAAAATAGAACAACCATATCAACCAGCAACCCCGCTTCTGGGTATTGCTATTTATTAAAAAATATATATATTCTGACCTAAGTTGTCAGCATCAGCACTTGCCTTTTCCTCCCACACATACTTTTATCTCTTTTACTTAGGATTTTTTTTTCTCTACTTTTCTTATCATCGTGAACAAAAATCGTTTGCTAATCCACTATTTGCAAGGTTTTATGGATGATGCAATTTGAGGACAGTTCAATATATCATGCAGCCACCAGCCTGGAAGAACTTAATGTTTAGTTGACACAGAGGAAGAAAACTGGGGAAATGATTGCCCAGAGAACTCAGAGTGCTCCTCACTCCTCCTCTCCTTCTCTTCTCTTCTGTCAAGGGCAAATTTCCTCCCCTCCCCTCCTCCAACCTCCTTCCAAACTGCTGAATCATGTTCCTAAATAATTATGAAGCAGATGCCAAATCCCAGGAGATAGATAGATAGATAGATAGATAGATAGATAGATAGATAGATATATGATTACATATTTTTCTAATTGGGAGAGGGTGAATGTGAGAAGGGTGATTGGGAAGTCTGCTCATCATCTAAGTAAAGGTTCTGGAAAACTCCTTAGTATAATAGATGCTATTCATAATAAGAGGTTATTAGAGTAAGCTCAGAAGCTTTCCCTAGTGAAGTGTAGCCCTTAAGAAGTACGGATTATGCCAAATTCAATTGCAAATTGGAAAGTGTCTATAAGGCCACAGGAGAAAAGATGTTGCTGGGGGTAGGGAAAGGTTTTCCTAACTGTTGTCATTACAGAAAGCAGGGACAGTAAGTGGGGCTATTATGATGATTTAGCATCCCAGAGCAGCCTGGGGAAGATAAGCACCCTTGCTTTTACAAGGGCATGGATTGGCACACAAGAATCAGCCACTGAAAAAGAAATTACCTAAATATGGAGTGATGTCACTTATTTTGCTGTCTTTGGATGGTGATGGGATGTGAAAGGAGGACCAAGTCACTAAGAGTAGAAATGGGGAGACAGAGAGCAGAGTCCAGGCTCTGTTGCTGTACTGGACGAGTGAGGGAGCCTCTAGGGAACAGGCGAAGGAGTCAGGGATGATGGTCAGAGGCAAAGGAAAGAGAACAGGCTGACGAATCCTAGTCTGAGTGGGGAACAGATGAAGACAGGGATGCACGCCTTTGTGAGGGCGGGTCTCCCAGGGACCCATCACAGTGCTGGGCACAAGGTCATCCCCACCATAATCCCTTGTCTCCCTCCCCTGTCTCTTGGTTTACAAACTTTTACTCATCTTTCAAGTATCTGGTTGCATGTTTTAATTCTCTCTTCCTTAAAGAAGCCTTTTCTGACCCCTAGGAATAGGCTTGTTACCCCCTTGAGTCCCTACTAGGATGCTGACTGTCCAGTGCCTTCACAGCACGTTTCACACAGTATCTTCATGCTTTCAGTGTCCTTCATCCTCTCTCAACTGTGAACTCGTAAGAGTATGAGGGTCTTGTACATGGGTCCCCTAGGGCGTAGCACAATGCCTGACACATAAGGGCTTAAGAAATACGTGTTGACTAAGTGGAGTGGTTTATGCAGCTCAGTTGTTCTCTCTATAACACACTTCTGTGACCACAAGGGTGTGAGCAGCCCAAGGGGGAGGTCTTATGGGACTCATATTCATCCCCGAGTTCCTGCTGTTCTTCCTAGGACCTGGCAGGTACTCAGCGATGTTGCTGAACCAAACTGAACTTGTGGCAGCTCAAGGATGTGATGGGGCAAACTTTGGCAGTTGACTACCTACTTTCCTTTTCCTTTTCAAACGCCAGATTTTCCAAAGATTACAAAGCAAAGTTCTCTGGACAGTTTGCGCCTGGTTTGACAGGTCTGGTGAAGCCTGCAGAAAGGGAGTGAGGAGGTGCTTTAAAAGAGACAGCCATACAAAAGTGCCCTCTCCCACAGATAAGTTTTGCCATTATTGATTTTGCACAATGGTTTTGTTTTGCAAAGAAAGTGCTGAGCAAAACCAGTTTTTAGGTATGGTCATTCTGGCTTATTTGTTTGATTGTATAATTAAAAGTCCAATTATTTTGGCTGAAGGCTAGATTCTATTCAGTGATGTGATCGATATTAGAGAACTCAGGATAATGTAAAAAATCTGGTGAAAAATTAGTGTGGAATAGTAAATTCAAATCTCTGAAGAGCTGAAATTTTTAGTAATTTTAGGAGACCTAAAAATCTTTTAAAAGATTTTTAAATCCTTTTTTTTTTAATTTAAAAAAGATGAGAGGAACTCTCCTATATCTTCATAAAAATGAATGTGAGTCAGACCTCAGTTAATGATCTACACATTAGCCAAGGTCTGGATGTGAGATGCAACATCTGTTATCCTTTCAAGTAATTGTATACTCAGAAATGTACCTAATTAACTAATGGATCAGTCTCTGGCATTGACATTTCCAAGGATAAATCCTAAAAGGGGAATAAGAAGTTTGCTGGAAAGGAGGAATGCAAAATTATATAATGTTAAAAAAAAATGCTTGGATCAAGCTCTTTGTAGGCTTGAGCCATAATCTTGTATACTTGTGTGCTTAGATGTTTGATTTACTTCTTAAGCAATTTATTATTGTTAATCATACAAGTAGGCTTCCCTGGTGGCTCAGAGAGTAAAGATTCTGCCTTCAATGTGGGAGACTGGGTCAATTTTCTTACAAAAATTCAAACAAATAATTCTACCAAAAGATCGTCTTTGCTACTCCAATCTCACAGTCTTCAGAAATAAGTTTATGCACTTTGGTATATATATGCATAGGAGAAGGAAATTACAACCCACTCCAGTATTCTTGCCTAGAAAATTCCATGGACAGAAGAGCTTGGCAGGCTACAGTCCATGGGGTTACAAGAGTCAGACACTGTTTAGAGACTAAACATCACTGCATATATATACATATATATATGAATACTTTGTTCTACCCATTCATATGTAGATATGCTTTAACTTAGAATTAGGTATTTTCATTTGCTTTTTATATAAACAGCATTATATTGTGAATTGTTTTATGAATTGCTTTTTATTTCAAATGACTATGTGTATTACGAGATCTTTCTATGACGGTATACATATATACCCCATTCTTTCTCATTACTGTAAAATGCTTCATAGAACGGATGTGTTATATTTCATTTAACTGTACCTACCTGATGGGACATTTAATCGTATACAATTGGTCATTATAATAAGGAATATTGCAATGTATACCTTGCATTGTGTACATGTGGGAATATTTTTCTAGGAAAATCCTTAGATTTAAAATTGCCAAATAAGAGGAAATACATATTAAGTTTTGAAAAATGTTGTGAACTTTTTCTCCAAAAGAGGCTATGTCAATCAATATCAGCACCAACAACAGTGTATACGAAAATCTTCATGGTCTTCTTTTCTCCCTACCTTACTTCTTTTCCTCCTTGTTTTCCAAATTGGTGGGGTAAAACTGACATTTCATTGCTGTGTAATTTGTATTTTTCAGGTGATAAGTGAAGTTTTCCATCCTTTCATGTTTCTGGTCATTTGAATTTCTTTTTCTATGTACTACCTGCTCATATTTCTTTGCCTCTTCATCATTTTTTCTTATTAATAGAAATTCTTTATATATTTCAAGTACTTACCCACAACACTGAAAGAAAATGTTTGCAGCATATACAGTATCGAATTTTGTTTAGTTAATCCACGTAAAGTCAAATTAATTAACTTTTGTGTTTACCTTGAAATCTTCCATGCCCCAATATTTATTTTTAACTCTTTCCTATACTTTCTTATAATGATACTTATAAACTTTTATTCTCAATTTACCTGGAATTAATTTTGCACACTGTTTTAGATATGGATCTAGTTTTCTTTTTTCTCAGATGGCTAGCCAATTGCCCCAGTCTTTTCTCAGTTATGTGAAGCATTATTTCTAGAATATCTTTATCCCTAGTTTAATTTATCTCTGGATTCTTATGTATTCCATTGAACTTGTAAAAAAGTCTACCTCCATCCCAATACCATATCTTATTCATGATTATAGTTTGATAGCATATTTTGATGTCTAACAAGACATATCCCCATCACCATTTTCCTTTTTCAAAAAAATTAACTCATACATTTTCTATTCCACAAAGATGTTAGAATTAATTAGTTGAGTTGTGTAGAAATTTGATTGGGAATGTACTAAATGTTTAATTTATGAAGAATTTATTTAGTCTTCCTAAGCACAAACATGGCATATTTCTCTTTCATCAAGTCTTCTTTTCCATTCTTCAATAAGTTTTATAATTTCCCTCATGTTCATATTAGAAAAGTATACTTTATAACTATTACCAATGTATAAAAATAGATATTTAGATAGATGATAGATGAACAGTATCCACTGAACTTGCTAAATTTTCCTGAGTTCTAATGAAAGAGTCAAAATTACCTAACAACTACTTAGATTTTCACATAAATTCCAGATAGTATCAGTTGTATCTCTTTCTTTTTAGTAATTATTACCTATTTTCCATGTCTTATTGTATTGTCTAGAACTTCCATTATAATGTTGAATAGCAGCAATCATAATAGCCAAACTTCTCTTATTTCTGATTTTAATAAGAATGCTTCAAATATTTCAATATTAAGTAATATGTGTGCTAAAGGTACACTAGTCTTTGTGTAGTTTGTGTCCCACAAATGAAGGCAACCCTGTGCCGGGGTTGGGGGGGCGGGGTGCGGCAGGCAGAGGGAGAGAGGAAGTTTGGCTTCAGTCTCACAGGCAATATTGAAAAATAATTAATTTGGGGAAGTTTCCCAATCTTCAGCCATATCCTTTCAGCACTTTGTGAAGAGAGCCCTTATTAACAAATTCTACCACTTCTTAATGTTCTCAATTCTTTTCCCATGAACCCATGGACAAATAAGCATCATTCCCCTTTGATTAAAATCACCAGAATCGACCTCATACGTTGTTCCGTCTATATTTCAGATCTGTTAGCCTTCAACTTAATGCTGTAAAGCACTCTGATGGCATCATTGCAGGAGCCCTCCAGACACCATTCCCAGTCTCCAAAGAATCCCTCCTGCACCACTGTTATGTAATTTTTTAAAGAACTCTCCTAGCTATGTCCGGATAGACCTGATGGTTATCTTCCTGACTCTGGAGAATCTCTGGTCTTCACATCTCACCATTCTAGGCAACTAGCTTTGATGTATACATGACCTATTGTTTTAAGTTATCTATCAGGGAGATTCATTCTGCATGCATATCTCATCACTCACTGCATGCCTGATACTACACTAGAATATTTAGTGGATAACAAAGACATAAAAGACATTGCCCTTTTTCTACAATTTTTTCTACAATTGCTTAAAAAATGCAAGTAAGAACCTGTTTCTGTGGCTAGAAAATTCTTCTTGGAAGAGGGGCATTCTTGAATTAGGTCCTAAAATGCCAAACCAACCTGGTTCAGTATAGAAGGTCCGGAAATGTGTTGATTTTTTATCTTCATTGGTGTGTCTTGGCTACAATCTGACTGGGATACACGTCACTATATACATGTCTCTCCATATTGAAGCCCTCTCTGTAAACCACTTCCACATAATCAGACACTTAGTCCCATACTCTTATCTCTTTCACATTCATATTCTGACAGGTACCCATCCAGCCTGCTTAGGGCATTGCAATAGAAAGTTTATTTCTATAATAACATTTATCCTCACCTGAATTGTTGCAGTCCCCATCTAAGTGGCCTCTCCACCTCCAATTTCTCATGTCTCCAAGCCATCAAACACAGCTAGCATCTCAATGTTAGAGAGAAGCTACAAGCATCCCAATCCACTCCTCAGAACCTTAATGGTTTCCCACTGTCTTCAGTATCATACTGATTTTTAAAATCTTGGGTAGCCTTACCACCTCCTTATTAAGAGCTAGTTATCTATGATCTAACCACATGTAACTTTTCAACTAAGTCCTATCTGTTGGAGTAGCCCTTCTCTTATCATTCTAATAACTAATCTAATATAAAAATATTTTCTGTATTATTTCCATCTCTCAGTAATTCCACCTTTCACTGGATTTTACAGCCCATTCTAACTATGTATGGCCATTAAATTATTAACTGCATCACTAACATATTTTTAGGATGATCACAATACCTAGAACACAAAGTAATAAATTCCTTCTGAACTGAATTAATCATGCTAAATAATAACTGAGACGATAAGTGGTCATAAGTCTACCTTGGACTGGGTAAATTTCCGTTCATAAGATTTTGTGTTTGTGCTCCAGAAGAGTATATAAGCCAGTTTTAGACACTGAGTAATTCAAAATCAGAATTGTCAACTTTTCCTAGTGTACCTGGACCAATCCTTGTTTATTTCCTTTTCCTTTATTTTTCCCTAGAATATCTACAACATTGTCCTTCCGTCATCTTTAGGGAATGCCACAGCTTCTTTCATTAGCATCCTAATTTTAATTTAAAAAAAAAACTATTCATTTGGAGAATCAGTTGCATTTCTTTTCTTTTCAAATTTTAATAACACTCAATACAATACACAGTTCTAAGAACAAGACAACATCCTAAACCCACAAGGAGTCAGAGAAAACACCTTGCATCTATTTAATGTCATTCTGGGTGTCTCAGACAAGCTACACACGGGCACACCAGACCATGCCAATGACACTGGCTTTTACCCTCTTCCTTCTAACTGTGCCTCAATCCCAGAGAATCCCATAGCCACACATTTGTGTTGTTCAATACAAATGAGAAGGAAATGGTTAAAAGGGACTTCTGAGTTCATTGCTTTTCTTCAAGTATTTACGAACAAAAAGTTGAAAAAAATTCACAGCATAAGTGTGTTTAGAGAAGACTAAGAGCAGCAGAAAACCAGATGACACACTCTGGAATGGTAGCAATCAAGGTTCTATTCAATCCTTTCCCCCCACCTCACGCAGCAGAATATTTTCCTCTTTGAAACTTCTTGCACAGTTCCACAGGTGTATTGAATTCACACTGATCCACCAAAAAAAGGCAAGAAAATTGTTCATATGACAAAAGCATCTAGAAATTTCAGCAAATTCTTTAAAATGCAAAGATTAAAAATAATCCACTAAGGATTATTTCCTACTATTATAACAATGGTGATGCTTTTCAGCTGTGAATAATCTGTTGCTCTAACCATAAAGTATTTGTAGAGTGGGACAAAAACTATGGCTTTTTCTTCACCAGGTACTGGGAAGGTATATGACTAGGCCAGGGATCAGCAAACTTTCTTTAAAAGGCTACAAGTAAATATTATGGGCTTAGGAAGATAGACAATCTCTTTTGCAGCTACCCAACTCTGTCTTATAGCTTGAAAGCAGTCATAGACACTAGTAAATAAATGGGCATGTCTGTGTGCCAATAAAACCTTATTAACAAAATAGCCAGACAGCCAACAGTCAAAGTTTGCCCTGGATTAAACTGTATATTCTTTAACTATAGTGATATCTTTCTTTATGATATGTAACCATTGCATCTCCAGTGCCTGGCACATCAGTCAGTTCAGTTCAGTTGCTCAGTTGTGTCTGACTCTTTGTGACCCCATGAATCGCAGCACGCCAGGCCTCCCTGTCCATCACCAACTCCCGGAGTTCACTCAGACTCATGTCCATCGAGTCCGTGATGCCTTCCAGCCATCTCATCCTCTGTCATCCCCTTCTCCTCCTGCCCCCAGTCCCTCCCAGCATCAGAGTCTTTTCCAGTGAGTCAACTCTTCGCATGAGGTGGCCAAAGTACTGGAGTTTCAGCTTTAGCATCATTCCTTCCAAAGAAATCCCAGGGCTGATCTCCTTCAGAATGGACTGGTTGGATCTCCTTGCAGTCCAAGGGACTCTCAAGAGTCTTCTCCAACACCACACTTCAAAAGCAGCAATTCTTGGGTGCTCAGCCTTCTTCACAATCCAACTCTCACATCCATACATGACCACAGGAAAAACCATAGCCTTGACTAGACAGACCTTAGTCGGCAAAGTAATGTCTCTGTTTTTGAATATGCTATCTAGGTTGGTCATAACTTTAGCAGGAGCCAAATAAATATTTATAAATATGAAAATTAATTAATTTTTAAAACATATTTCTTGTCCTCAAAGAGCTTACTATCTAGTTTTCTATGGAGAACAAAAGCAAGAAAATACAGAAGAAGAAGAAAAAATATGACTGTAAATTTAAGCTGTTTGACTCACCAACCCTACCAACTATAATGATGGTTTATATTTTAACTGATCATGTCTTCATATTTTAAGGACTCAGGTTTCCTAACTACTGAGGTTAGGTTTATGGTTAGGTTATAAAGTCACAGTACTTGATAGCTTTTCAGGTTGCTTTTGTAAAGTTCAGTCAGAAACTGAAAAGAAGCCCCATGAAATTTACAAGATGAAAAGGGAGAGACAGAGAGAGAGAGAGAGACAGAGAGAGAGAGAGAGAGAGAGAGAGAGAGAGAGCCTGAGGTTGACCAGATGACCAAATCCCCCACTCTATGCACCTCACCTATCATTTCCGATATCATGTACTTCTCCCATAGCATGGAAGATAAATAAGACACCATTCCAATCATCAACAAATCTCTCTAGCCAGAATACTAAGAGAGCTAAGGAAGGGAGATACAGCAAGAAGGAGGCATATTCAGAAAGACAGTGTTACAGGATTTTCTTCCTAATCAACACAGGTTACCTCTAGCTAGATCTTGGTTTGACACAGGTGATGACCAGTGTATCAGTTAGAGTCCCAAAATAAAGTACATGGCCCACTCAGGATAGTTCCAAGGATAGTTAATTTACAAAGGGAGTATTTACAAAGATGTGGACAGGATCTAGAAAACCCACAAAGGATGTTACAACACCCCAAGGTTAAAAAGAAAAGAGCCTGAAGGGGAAAGGGAAGGAAGGGTTATGTTGGCTCCAAAGGACAAGGCCACCTTGTGAGGAGGAGTGACCTTGTGTTGAGCTACATGGCTAGATGGAGGCGACCTCACATAGAGAGAAACCATCCGCTATTCTCACTTTCCTTCTTCTCTCTGATTTCCCCCGGGGCTCTTGATTGGTTGAACTGAGCCATAAGCCAAAGGCAAGGAAGCCTCTTGGTGTGGTCTACACTTCAGCCTCCAGGCCAGAGAGCAGAGCGGGGATGAAAGATACCAGATCTGGAGAGACAAAGAGAAGATGCCCAGCACAAATGGAGCCCAAACGAGTTGAAAGCTCATTACACTGAGGCTGTCCTCTATGAGGACAAACCTCAGGGTGGCACCAGATTGATCACCCACACATGCCCATTTTTCTCCTGAATGAGATTTTCACCACTGTCTATGAGGAAATGAATTGAGCAATTTTCTGTTCCCTGCCACATAAGGAGAATCTCTTGCCAACCACTCTTATTTAGCAGATGGTAGGTGATACCATGAGGCCTGTTTGGCTCCTTGTAAGGCAAACGGCCAGGCAGAGAGCACTGGAGATGGGAGTCCCACTTCCCAGCTCTGGCTCTGCTCGTAAGTGACTAAGTGACCATAGGGGGGGTCACTTCTCTTGGGGCTTAGTCCCTTTTTCCTAATCTAAAAAAAAATAAGTCATTGGATATAATGACCTGTACTTAAACATCTTAACCTAGAGTTTTCTTGAAATTATTTAAATTTCTTGATAAAAACTGTGCATATGAACATTTTCCATTAGAAAAACACTATCAACTAGGCACTTAGGTGTTCTGCTTAGTTTGTTCATTCTTTCTCCCACTCTCTCTTTAGAAAAATTTCATTGACCTCACAACAGCCTAGGAAGGTCAAGAGTCTTTTTCTATTGTATCATTGAGTGATTTGCCCAAGACACCAGTTAGGAAGTGGCAGAGCAGGGATTCTCACCATGCTCTCTAACCACCAAGATCATGCCCCGCCCTCTCCCCTGAGGTCAGACGCACATGGTTAAGGACGCCAACATGCTCTTTTATTATTAACTGCTCTTACAGGATGAGGGCATCATGAGAGGGCTTTGTCCTAGAGTGAGAAGGCTTGGGAGTTTGGGTGCTGAGGTTCTCACCTGTGCCTCATAGTGTGGGAGAGGTTAGGGAATGGAAATTTTGGACTAAGGGAGTCAAGTCCTGCTGAGAAGAGCTCTAAGGGTAAGAGAGACACCACAGATAGCAGAATCAAAGACCAAGAAGGCCTTGAAGCTGAGCAGGAGTGCTCCCTCTCTCACTGAATGTGATCACCCCATCCTCTCTGTAGGAGCTCCAGAGGAGAAGTTCCTCCATCCTGAAGGGAGAACTCATACAGACTTTCCAGAGAGCAGAGGCAGCAGAATGTTGGGGTTCTTGGTGCCTTGTGATCTGGCATGTCCAAGCTTCTTGAACCACCAGAGTCCCATGTCTGGAGCACTCCTGGCTTTTTTTCCACCATCTGGAGAGCCTCTCCACCAGGTCTGGCTGCCCTTTGAAAGCCAAGCTGCTCCATTGTTTATTCCAAATGGGGAGAATGCTTAAAGAGCAACTGTGGGCCAAGATGTCCCATCTGTGATGCTCCCAAGACACTTTGAGACCAAGAAGGGCTCTTCTGACCTGTCCTCTAAGCTCTGAAGTGGGAACAATCCCTGTGTTCAACATGCCAACATGCAGCCTTCTTGCTAGCCTGGCCAGTGAACATCACCTTCTGTGAGATGCCAGGGACGCAGTTCCCCTGAAGAAATCTCATTCAAGGAAGGAAAGGATTTGCTGGCCTCCCTGAAAGGGCAACGAAGACTTTAGAGTGGATCAGCCCCGCACATCGGGAGTGGGTACTCCACTGGGCGCAGGCAGCCAGCAAGCCAGGCTCATTTCCTCTGCGCTGGCACAGTCAGGACAACAGCGAACCTTGGCAGCCCTGTCTGACCTGGATCACAGATGTGAAATGCTCTGCATGACCTGGCGAGGCCTCTAGATCCCACTTTGTTCTGCCAGAGGCCTTCTCTGCACAGCTCATCAAGCCCTGTAATCCCTCCCTTGTTGCCTGGCTGCACGGATGGCTTCGGTTGCCTCTGAGCTGCCCAAAGCCTGCAGTCTGCTGCCAGAACTGGTGCCAGAAGCCTCAGTCTAGTACCCAGGGAATGAGAGACTCTGAGGCTCTCCATCTGCATGCCAGGATGAGAAAGAGATTCCTGGCATTGCCCTTCTTGACCTAGAGAAAAATGAAGATCTTTTTGAATAGCCCAACAGTAAGGAATCAGCTGATGTATCAATATATATACTGGCGCCTGATAGCCTGTACTGATGTGGAAGCAAGCAAAAGGTTTTGTTTCAGCTCTTTGGCTGATTCCCACAGCTTCCTCCCAACAACAGTGACTTTGAGATATTTGGGGACTTAATTTCATCTTTAAACTTCAGCACCAGGCTACTCAAATTCTAGTGGACCCTTGAACAATTCCAGGTTTGAACTACATGGATCCACTTACCCATGTCCTTTAAGCCAACTTGACCATCCTGTCTGTGAGAGGCAGCAATAAGGACCCAAAAGAAGAGGCTATATCCTCCAGACATTTTCAAGTAGCTGAAAAAACACCCAGAATTTCCACTCCAGTAGGAACTGTTCCATCTGGGAAGCAGGAGACAGTTTCAAGAATTGCCAGTGGAGCATGAAAGTGATGTTTTTAAATGAAATAGCCCAAATACATACCAATAATAGAATGTACACATTCAGTGCAAGAAAACAATACATGTAACATGACCCAACCGTGACCGCTGAGTTAACTACAACCCTAGGGATCAGTGAAGATCATCTCTGAAGCCATAATGTGGAGTGCAAGGGGTCACAGAAAATATACAGATAATACATCCATATTACATTGAAAATATGGTGTTGAAATAGACAACTGAATTAAAATAGGATCAAGTCCAATATGTAGATGGTAAAACTGTAAGGAAAAGCAGACACATGATTAGCAAACTGGCTAGGATGACTGGTCCCTCTGGGCTTGGGGAAACCGGAGCAGATGTGACTGAAAAGGCACACTGAGGTCCTTCTAAGGGAAAAGCATTCTATGCCTTCACTTGAGAGGTAGGTACCAAGTTGTCATATTCTCTCTCTCTGTTTATTGAAGTATAGTTGATTTACAGTATTATGTTAGTTTCAGGTGTGCAGCAGTGACTCAGTATTTTTATAAAGTATATTCCAGTAAAAGTTTCAGGTAATGGATATAATTCCCATCACTGTATAATACATTTTTGTTACTGATCCATTTTATGCCTAGTAGTTTGTATCTCTTAATCCTATACCCCTATCCTGCCTCTCCACACTGCCCTCCCCCTCTGGTAACCACTAGTTAATTTTCTATCTCTGAATCTGTTTCTATTCTGCTATATACATTCATTTGTACTATGTTTTAGATTCCACATATAAGTGATATCTCATTTGCATTTCTCTGACTTATTTCACGAAACATAGTTTTCTCTAGGTCCATCCATGTTGCTGCAAAAGGCATTATCTAAGTCATTTTTATGACTAATAGTCCATTGTATAAATATACCACATCTTTACCCGTTCGTCTGTTGATGGGCACATGGGTTGCTTCCATATCTTGGCTATTGTAAATAGTGCAGTGAACAGGGGGGTGCAGGTATCTTTTCGAGTTAGTGGTCTGCCTTATTCTTTAAATTTCACATCTATTTTTGCACACATTTTTATATGTGTACATGTATCTATCTCATCCTCTATAGCAAGTACCATGAAGGCAGTGTTTTACCTGTTACCTCTTTTGTCTATTGCCAGATCATCAGCATATATGGAAGTGTTTATATACAGCTGATATTTAAATACATATCTTTAAAAAATAAATAAATATCTTGGAATAAATAACTAAATTCATTACTTAATATTTTCACGATGCAAATTTTAATAATCTTTAAAATAATAAAGCTCATAGACAAGAGCACTTTTGCCATAAGGTCTGAGCATGCTGATGAGAAACAAAGAAAATGGAATGAAGTGAGGGGAGAGGTGTTTACTGTGACCAGGGTCATCCAGGGAGGACAAGCCAGGCAAGGAGGATGGGGAGAGGGGAGGCAAGGGGGAGTTCTAAGTCAAAGGACCAACACAATAATTATTATTATTAACTGAATTTTTACATTGGGCCAAGATCTTATTTGCTATTCATTACAAGCCATTAAGGTAAACGCCATTATTACCTGCCTTTCACAGATGAGCTCATGACTTTCAAAGATCTAGGAGGTAGACTCCTGGCCTTGGCTGACTGTCTGACTCTAGGGTAGACACAAGCAGGGGCAGAACATCACAGCCGAGAACTCAGCTGGAGGGTAGGGAGTGGCTCTTCTTAGGCTAGGCTTCAGCGTTCAGCTCTAACCCCATTCTAACCTCCCTCCCCAGCGAGGCCCCATGGCTCCGTGCTTGGAGCCCGCTGTGTCTGGGATGCCCGGCTCTTCTGTAGCGAAAGTGAGTAAGAAGCGGATGATTAGTGGTGAATCACCTGCCTCTCATCCGGTGGCACTATTATCTCAGCAGAGATCCTCTTCCTGCAGAAGGCAGATGCAGACTGAGGCACTGGGGTTTTGCAGCTCAGATTTCCAGTGATGCATGAGCACCAGCTGAGGTAAATGGAATTGCAAGCCAAGTCCATACTTAGAAATAGTCATGGAAACTTCCACTCTTCGAAGAGAAATCCTCTTATATGTCCCAGGGAAAATTAACAATAATAATAATAATGAAAATAATAATGGCAGCAGTTACCCAGTACCAGGCTCTATACTAA